>NC_089038.1:7680172-7989137 GCF_034140825.1 Oryza sativa Japonica Group | reverse complement strand
GGACGGAGGTAGTAAGTAACTATATCAACCTTTTAAGTGGTACCTTTCATTGTGCAGCGATAGACTTTTACCCTTTTTAAAATGCAAACACCGTAAAAGATCTCCAGATTATTTGTTAGGATAAAACCTAGGAAACCAGTATTTGCAAAAAGTACCAGTCACCCAAGCCTGACCAGTAATTAGCGATCTACTCCCTCCGTTTCATATCATAAAACTGATTGTGAGAAATTGATTAGGTAGAAACAGAAAAACTCCCTCGTATTTTACGCGCATATTTTCGATGTTTATTTTATAAAAAAAATCTATAGAAAAATTGCTTTAAAATATCATATTAATCTATTTTTTAAAATTTAAAATAATTAATACTCAATTAATTATTCGCTAATGCTCACCTTGTTTTGCGTATCTTCTCAATTCTCTCTTTTCCCCTCGTATAAAAAGACTTTAAGTTGCTTGATTTTTTTTCCTAGTCAAACTTTTTTAAGTTTGATCAAATAATAAAAGAATATAGCAACATTTAAAAAAACATATTCAATGTTACATTTAACCGAACTATTTTTTTTAATAAACTGTCAAACCTAAATAAATTTGGCTAGAAAAGATTCAAAATAACTTATAATATGAAACAGAGGGAGTAGAATTTACTGGACATAAATCCAAATCGAATATTAGAATTTGAATAACTGTTTTCCCAGAAAAAAAAAGAATTTGAATAATGGTTACGGATCAGGGACTAGTTGAAAAAAAAATGTTTGACATTCTTGTAATAATTTATACATTGAAATAAACATCATACACGAATCCATGATAAATGAAAACGACACAACTTGTAGGAGGTGGAGATATCCTATCAATGGGCATT
Source organism: Oryza sativa Japonica Group (assembly GCF_034140825.1). Taxonomy (NCBI): domain Eukaryota; kingdom Viridiplantae; phylum Streptophyta; class Magnoliopsida; order Poales; family Poaceae; genus Oryza; species Oryza sativa. The sequence continues at coordinate 7,988,275 of NC_089038.1, read as the reverse complement.
ATACATGTGAGGGCATGTAAACGGTACTAAGTGTAAATCAAAAAATAAAATTTGAATTTAAACCATTCCAACAGTTTACCGATAAATGCTAGTGTTCCTAACCTTGATCTGGATCATTGAAAAAAAAAGTTTCCAAAAAACAAATAATAACATTGTGAGGAATAGCATTTAACTTCAGCTAGTGGGTATTTAGCTGGTACAGGGAACGGAATCAGACTGGGAAAAACATCCCTTACTTCGAGCATCGCCCTTCCATAAATTAAACAAAAATTAGCATTCCTGATAAATTATTCTCAATTTATATGAAAAAAAAAGAGTTCCTTGGACAAAATAGCAAGGATAAAATAATGTTATACTTTTACACCATAAAAAACTAACCGATTTTGAGAAAAGAAAAATCATGAGGGGAAAATTATAGTTGTAAAGGAAAAACGTGCAGAATCTTGTACTCTTCGGTGTATACTGTGAGTGGAAACAACTCTTCAACTATACCATTCAATATCCATGCTGCATTTTGCTGCCTCAAAAAAAAAAAACTTGCATTTTGCTCTGGAGACGCCATCCACTCTAACTCGAATCATCTTTTATTTTGGCTTCAAGATTCTTTACAACATTAGTAAGAGATCTTACATCCCGAGATTTAGCCAGTTTACCATCATTGTCATGCTGCAGAACAAAACCAGATTATTTCAGTAAATCATATTGTTGCAGTCCATGTATGTCTTCTTTTTCACAATAGTTTGACAGCAATGTTTCCAAATCAAGAAAATAAGGCAGCCATTTTAATTGAAAAACATATGTTACACATTGTAAATTAACAAGATCAGGAGCCTAACCTTTTCCAGCAGTAGAGCATGGTCCTTGAGCCCCTCATCTGTAAAACCTTTCTTATGAATAACCTTGAGGAGTTTATGGAGGTGTGCCTGAAGAAACTCAGAACAGTGCTGCTCAAGATTACGCTCAGGAAAGGAGGAATCACAGCCAAAAGGGCATTTCATGGGCCTCATGGGGCACACAGTCACGCAGTGCCTATCCATATCACGCCTCAGAAGCCGCTTCTCACAGTTCTGCTCACATGTAAGGATTTTAAACAGGCAAGCTGAATCATGGTCTTGCATGCAGCGAACAGAAACTTTCGCTCGGCATCCATCATTGGGGCAGGTAACAGGTCTGAAGCTACACTGGGCCTTATGATCAGCGAGACGTTCTTCATTTTCATATTTCTCAGGGCAGTGGTACTTGGTTTTCAGGTCTACATTCTTGAGGAGGACCTCAGCAATAACTTCTCTCCTTTCCAGCGGCCAGAAGCGGGTCATCTCCATTTCTTGGACAAAGTCATCAATCTTATCTTCGCGGCTGTCGCTCATCAACCACCCAGAGACATGGCCGATAATGTTCCTCTTCGTGCTACTAAAATCATCCATGAAGATGGACACGATCTCAAAAGGGTCCACCGGCATCTCGTTCTCTTGATCCTGACTTGCTTCTGATTCGATAAGCGAATCGGATATGAATGTCTCGCTTCTCTGCGTGACATAGTCCACCATTTCCTTCCTCATGTCAACGGCGACAACCGACGGCTTCCTGAAGAGATCGCCTGTCGTGCAGTCAATGCATACCGCAGCCAAGCCGGGGAGCAAGAACTGCGCGAGTTTGTGCATTGCCTCTGAATCACAATAGGGACACTGCAGAAGCAATCCTTCAGCCCTCACCGGCCCAGGATCAGCAACTGGGAGCTCCATTTCGCAAAGCGATCAACAACACCTGCATAGGTCGAATACAGATCAAGCAACATTCATATGCTGAAGTCAAGATCAAGATTGGAAATTGGGGCTGACTCAAGGTGAAAGACAAATACCTGTATCACCCAACATTTCGGAATTAAATTGTAATTTACTAGAGATATCAGAAAATTGCTATGTCCAAATCGAATTCGTCCTAGAATCTACTATATATCTTCGATGAAATATATAATTTACTAGGACAATGACAATAATGTTTAAAGAATTCAGAGTTTCAGGCACCAAGAAAACACATTGCAACTAATTAATCCCCCATTACAGTATGACCAATCCCCCATTACACGCGCCGCACACGCCGGAGCGAGAGCGAGAGAGACTTGAAAAAAACAGAATTAATTGATATTTTAAAACAATTCTGTATCTTAATCAGAAAGGATTTTTTTCCCCCCAAGAACCGCGCGCGATACAGTACAGGTAGGAAACAACAACGGAGTGGGGATCGAGCAACGCGAGGAGGAGGAAAGGATCTCGGCTGAATCGCTCACCTGGGGGGGGGTCGGCGGCGGAGGGAGAGGAGTCGGTCGATCTCTCGCTTTGGTGGAAGGGCGACGAGGAGAGGGAGGAAGAGGAAGAGGAGAGGAGAGGAGAGGAGGAGAGGGTGGCCGAAGGAGGCAAGGGGTGACCGAGTCACCACCTGAGGAGAGGAACGCACGCGGCAAAGAAAAGAGAAACCCCCTTCTTATTGAGGAATTTATTTATTTATTTATTGCTAACAAAAACTGAATATTCCGTCCCTAAATTTTTGTATTCAATCTAATTTTCATCTCCTTTCCTAATCTTTATCTTTTCTTTACTATGTGTCATGATTTCTATTACTAAACATACACGTAGCGTTAGCACGGGCATATTACTAGTATATTTAGCTCTTCTATTTTGAGAAGCTGATGTATTTGGATAGCTACAACTCCTTCAATTTCCTTACCTTTAATATAAGAGACAACCAGACGAGTCAGAACAGAAAACATATACTAATAGGATTTTTGAGGAATATACAGTAGTCATAGTCAGATGTAGATAAACCTATGCCAAATCTATTAGGATCGGTAAAAAGAGTATGTGTTGGACCACAATAGAACCTAGACGCCATGAAGGCCGTCTACCCCACCCTAGTGATCTCCCAGTATTAAGTTCAGCAAAGCATATTGTTTTATATCGTTTTCAGACAAACCTGAATCTATAAATCATTAATATTTGATCTGAATGGAACTTCAAAATTGGCAATCCAGTAAGCATCATCCTAAAAACATTAGTGAGTTCAATACATCCACCTCTTCTTTATGTAACTCAACAGATTCAACTGAGCCTATTCGTCCTGATTCAAAGTGCACCCAAGTTTAGAAATATAAACTGAATATCTCGCACATAACAGTTCTACTCCCCAGTTTGCCCTTAATGAATCAGAAATACGTCACTATACCAATTCAAAGACAAATCCTACCATTGTAATATCAGAGAGCGCAATTGCACATGAAGATATATGCAAATTTAGTTATGCATGTATGTAAAAAAAGATTATCTAGGAGTTACTAAAAGCAGTAGTAAATATTCCACCATATATTGAGATACCAAAACACCTCTTTCAAGCAGTTTGTGAATGTCCCCTTCTCCAAACAAACTTACAACTGTGTGAGAAAAAACATATAAGGCATAAGGATTTAATTCATCTAAATTTTCTTAACAGTATGTACATTCCAAGAATGCTCTCTAAATTTTATATCAGCGTGTACATTCAAACTAAAGTAACGTAGACATTTGATGCTGTTCACTTATGAACCATATTATAGAAACCTGATAGCATATACACCTTCATGTGTAAAAGCAACATATGCTTCTATATATAAAAATTCAGCATATGTATCTAGATACATTACTAAATAAGAGACCAGTACATTTAATACAGGTACATTATTCACTACTTGATTTTTCATTTGGAAACAGAAACTAAGTTTGCTAGACATAAGATTTTTTGGGAAACATAGATCATCACTTGAGAGTTCAGACACAGAAGAAAAGAGTTCAGACACATAAGATTGGCATTTACTCATGCAAAGCAGGACTACGGACAACTTGAATTCTATAAATGTTGCAACACAGTCTGTATATTCAGAAACAGATCTTGTGAAAAGAACATGGCCCTTTACTGATATAAACCGAATATTTGGTCAATATATTGATGAAAACACTGAATATATTAAAATAACAGATATACTACCCCGCATGCCCTCAACGAATCAGAAAGATGTCATTTTCATAATAAAAGAGAAGTAAAAGATATGGAATGATATGCATGACATAAGTTGAAAAATAATGATAGTAATGCCATATAGAACATTAACACTGATGTTATCGTGTAATAAAAATGTACTGCATATATGGAAAGAGAGTAATTATTACATAAAAAACTCTGAACCTGTACACAAACAAGAACAAAAATCATCTGGGTATATGTCAAATGTAATGAAACTAAGTGACAAGAAAGCTAGCAATGGAAATTAGTGCCTTTGGACCTTATTTATGCATTTATGGCTTTGGACCCAAGAGTACCTCAACTGGATTTTTTTTTAAAAAAAAACATTTATGCAACATTTACAACCTTTGGTCCAGAGACACACTGCACACTGCACAGGCAGCTAAGGAACTACCTGTTTGGTTCTATCACCTTCCGAAACTTTTGGCAGTGGTTAAGAACAGCTACCCGAAAGCACATGACAAGCACACACAGCTTTAAATTCCTCAGTTATCACTTATCAGTTAACCAAAACAGTCAGCTTGCCGACTGGTCGCGATCCCTGTTGCTCGGCCGTCAAACAATCGAACAAAAGCAAAAGGTAAATCTAGTTACCTCGTCGGTGGGGTTAGCCACGATGAGCCAGGGCGACGCGGTCGTATGTGTCGATGGGGTGCCACAGATTGGGTGCTGCAATGTTGTTCTTATGAATGGCGGCGAGGGCGCGGTGGACATGGAGGACGAAGGGCCAAGTCACGGTGTTGGACGATGACGTCGGCGGTGAATCGTCGCCAGCGCCGTGGGCGACGGTCCTGGACGACAGCGGAGGGCAACGCGAAAAAAATGAATAAAATGGCTAGACCACAGTACAAAGCAGAATAATTGAATAAATTGGGTAGACTATAGTATAAAGCAGAATGCATGAATAAATTAACGGTGTACGTATTCTCTTCAAAATTCACATGATCCATACCAAAATTAACGGGTCTGCCTTGGTAAAATTTTTTGTATGGAATTGGGTAAGAAAACATATAAATGTGATGAGAGCTGAGGAGAAACATGACCAGGAGGCCTGGTAGGTTCAGGTTTGACAGCTATGTCCATCAATCTGTAGCTTCAATGAACACATATAAGATGTAGACAGTGTAGAAAGCAGAAAACTGAGAACCACGGGATCATCTTGAAGAGAAACCCGTCAGTATTGTGCTGATCTTCCTTTCCTATATAAGAGTACCCACAAATTACATGCACTGTTAATTATGTAAATTTACTGTGAAACTGAGAGCTGAACTTCAGATAATAGCTTCTGCTTTTTTAAAAGAATAGAATATATGTTATTATATGCAAGTTCTTTGATTGGGCACTAATGGATGACAGAAGATGACAGAACCTTACTGGGAGACACAAATTAACATGCTCAGAATTTCAGATATAACCTTGAGAGACATTTTGTCAATCAGTTCATGAGCAGCAAGGCATACTGTAGCATTATGTTCATTCTAAACTACAAGAACCAGATGTGATTTTGCGTGTGAAGGGAGTGAAGGGGCTTGTGCTTCAGATTAATTTTGCGTGTGTTTCGTGTTGAATTGAATCTTATTTATCCCTAGCAGGGGCGGATCGAACTTGGACTTTTGGGGAGACAAACAAACAAAATAAGAGAAGAGCTCCATCCAGATCTAGAAGAGAAGCTAGGGTTAATGCAGGTAAATTTGAGACAAAAGTGGGTGGGAGAGAGAGAGAGAGATGAATCAGAAAGATGATGTGGATGCTCACCGGGATGCAGCAGGACCACGGCACGTCGGCACCCCTCCCCTCCCCTCCCCTGCTCTGCTCGCGAGATGGGGGGATTGGCACGGAGGCTACGATGCGGGCGGTCGGCGTCGGTGATCCGGTGGCGGCGACGGTGGAGGAGGAACCGACGACGGCTCTCGCTCCAACGACGGGTGCGCACGGCGAAGGGGATTGCCGGCGATTGGAGTGGCGGTGCTCGCTCCAACGACGGCTGCGAGAGAGGAGGGCGTCCGCGTTCTGACTAAAAGAGGAGAGGGAGGCGTGGGAGACCGGGAGTGAGGTGCGGTTTCCGCGTCCTCGGTGGCCGGCGGGGTTGGGCGGTGCGGATGCGGCGGCGCAGGGGAGGAGGGGCGGCGGGCGGCGGGCGGAGGGGGTGGCGGAGGCGGAGGCGGTGGCGGTGGCGTTGGCGAGATGGAGGGGGGCGAAAGGCGAGGCGGCAGGAGCGATAGAAAGAGGAGGGAGTGCGCGGTGATTTTGCCCGGGGGAGGGGAAGCGATCCGCGATCTGGATCGGATCGGGAGGGAGGCGGGGAGCCGTCGGATTTAAGTCATCAGATGGATTTGCATCGTTGGATGTGTAACATGATGAATGATGAATGAGACCCCGTTTGGTAGGGCTCCAAACTCCAACTCTCAGCTCTAAACTCCCACTCTAGTGGGAGCTAGCTCTTGTAGGAGTTGGAGACCTGCTGAAAAGTGTTTGGTAGGTTTCGAGCTCCAGATCTGAAATTAAAAAAAAAAAAAAAGAAAAAAACTCCCCAATCGCAACTGCTGCCGTCGCCGTCCCCGTGTGTGGGCGGCCGCCTCCTGCTGCGCGCCGCCCGCCGCAGTCCGCCCGCCGGCCGCGCGCCACTCGCGCTGTCCCCGATGTCGCCCGCCGCCTGCCGCCGTCCGTCCGCCAACCGCATGCCGTCCCCGATGCCGCCCGCCGTCAACCTCGCCGCCAACCGCGCGCCGACCGCGCACCAACCCACCGCACGCCGCCCACCACGTGCTGCTCGCCGTGCGCCGGCCGCCGTCGACCCCGCCGCCCGCCGTGCGCCAGCCGCCGTCGACCTCGCCGCCAACCGCGCGCCGGCCGCCGTCGAGCTCGTCGGAGTGGAGAGTGAGGGTGACGGCCTGATGGGAGGGAGAGAGAGGGGGTGAGAGATGAGTTAGGGGTAGTTGAGTGGCAATTTTGTGTAAATATGTAAAAAATTTAAAGGGTAGTGGGTCTTTTGGTTTGGAGTGGAGTTGTGGAGCAGCAAAAACCCAGCTCCACCCCCGTAGTACAAATTTGTGGAGTAGCTCTGCCAACTCAACTCCCAAAAATGGAGGATCTGGACTGTTTGGCATAGCTCCTGCTCCAGGTAAGTTGGAGTTAGGAGCTGGAGCTGTGCCAAACGGGGCCTGAGTAAAACCATTTGTTCAACTATAGGGTAGATTCATCAACTCACTCTTACACCTACATTACTCATTCATCAAATCCAACGGCTCATATATCTCTACCCCAATTGAACGATCAAGATCAGCTCCGCCTCTCTTCCGCATGCCGATCGCTCGTCACGGCTCCGTTTCGGCGTCTCCCCTGCCAACCCCCCGCGCACTTCACGCCCTCACCCCTCCCCACCACATCTTCAACCCCCAACTCACGCATCGCCCCCCTCCTCTCTCCTGGACTCCCCATCGTGCGCCGTTAGGTCGCCGTCGCCGCATGCCGCTCCTCTCCCCACTCACGGGAGGAACTCTCTCCAAACCCTAACCCTAACCTCCTCTCTCTCCACGAATACGCGCTGCACGCTGTTGCGCGCTCCCCTCCCCACTCGCCGGTTCCTCCGCGTCTCACCTGATCTCCACCTCGAAATCCGCCGCCGGAGCAGCGTTAGGTCGTCGCCCTCGGTGGCTCATGTCGCACTGTCGCCCACCTTCGCGCCGCCACCGGTCTCCTCCGCACGGTTTGTTTTTTCTTCCGTTGTCCAGTTTCAATCTCTTCTCCCTTCTAGTTCATTATTTTTCTTTGGCCTGATTGATTTTTTTTAACAAACTGGCCAATTTGATTTTGGCTGTGATATACCAGCAAGGTATGTTTTTGAACATGCACATGATGTTTTCTATTGAATGCTGCAGAAACAGTCCGCCACCCTGTTCGTCAAGCAATTTTGTTATCGATGGTTGGAATGTATTACGCCAATGTGTTAGTGCCAACTAATTTTTGGGTTTCTGCCTGAAATGCTAACATACTATTCGATGCATTCATGATAGTCTGGGGACAAAAGGAAAAAAATTATCTCGTGCTTTAGGGGTCAAAATAGGACATGTGATATTTGGTTGTTCACAAACAGCTAGCCCAGCATTAATCCACTGATGGTCTGCTTGCTGAATTTATTTCTAAGTAATTAGCAATCTTTATTTAAGCCTGAATGATTTGTACTAAAAATTTCCCCTTGTTTTTCATGGTATCACAATAGATTGGAACAGGATAATCTTCTGCTCAAGAAAACACCAATGTTGGAGATGATCACAATTGTCCTCCACTGCTCTTGATCATTCAAGCAGGCATGTACTTTCTTTTGCAGATGGGTACACATTATTGTGTTATGCATTTAGCTAATTGATTAAAATATCCTGTGATTTTACAGGCATGTTCTTTTGAATTACCCTGTCTTTCCTGTAATTAATTTATGCAGTATGCTAACTGATTAGCACGATCTCATGAATACTACAATTGCAGGCACATATACATACATATACAAAAAGATATGCCATGGTGTGGATGGAAATCGTGGAGGAATTCTGCATCTGCACTCTATTGACAGAGTTCTACTTATATAAACATTGCAAGGGATGCATCTTTCGGTAATTCACCATTGATAGGCATTGTACTAAACTACTAATACTATAATCTGCAGGTAATATATATCCATCTATTTTTTCCCTTCAAATCTACTAGACTTCAACATACAATTTTCTCAACCCCAGATATGTGGGTATATGCAGCTGATTTGCAATCACCAACCCCAGATATTTTAACCCTTATAGCTTAACTTTGAAGTCCATATGTTAGGCGCAGAGTGGTAAAGTGGTTTATGTCTATTTTGATCGAGCAGTTTGGCGAGCGGAGACGTGGAATTATACAATGGTAGTTCAGGAGAATTAACATAGGCATAGGTACTATTTTTTACTGATAGATGTATTTTGAAATCTTCATGGATTATGGAGCGGAACAGCTAAACTTTGCTCTGCTGTAACTTAGACCCAATTGTGCAGTGTTCATGGTATGTCCGACGTTGCTTACTTTGATATGCTTATGCTCTTAGTGGAATCACTAATAAACATCGCCGGATATGTGTCCTTTTAGATATGCTTGTGTGTTTGCTTCCTGGAGATTTGGTTGGGTTGGAACAAAATGTTATTTATTTGCTTTAGAATGCAGTGCCCTATGTATTACGAAATTATACTTCCTTTAATTGAGTCTAATGGCTTAGAATCCCTATAATATTGTTTAATTGTGTGGAGAACATGACCAAAAATATATAAAATGGACATATAATATACTGCTGCTTCCCTGTATTTCTTGGGAGATTCTTTTTCAAGATCATCACTGATCAGATGCTACGAGTCTAGGAATCTTTAAAGTTTGATTTTCTTTTTGGCATGTATGGATGTATATTTTGGTTTAATCTTGCCATAATTTATTTATTTATTACTACTAGGTCAGGAGATAAAATTCTCCTTCAAAGCTCATTATACAATACAATGTTACAATAAGGATAACATAACCTTATCCAAACTTGTGATTAGTCAATGCTTAATTAATTACATCATTTTGAGTCATCGTGGGTGAAACATGGTACATTTGTGTTAAACATATTATTGATAGCACTTCCCTTTGATGCACATGTAGGCAGCTCTTACCCTGAATTCATATAATTGGATTAGCTGAACTCAGTGCCTCCAATGATGATTGAATAGGAAGGGAACTAACTAGGGTAGTATTGTTTTGTGCTTGAGATCCTGGTTGCGGAACTGAGATGTACTATTGACTTGAGTCATATTTAGTTTTTTGCTATATAATGTTGATTTTTTTACTCATTTTTGCAGAACGAAGGATGGCGCTTGACCGTGGATGAGGAGCGGATGTCCTGCTCAATGAGAACTACTGTGGATGCAGTTTTTCTTTCAGTTTTGGTGACTTCAGTGCTGCTATTTTATGAGATTTTCCATTGTTTGTGATCAGTAAGCAAGCATGTACTAATCAGTTGGTGGCACTGAGCATGGCTCTTTCTTTTTAGATCAGACTAGCAAAACTGCCCGTGTGCTGCAACGGGTGAAAAATTCCAATGACAATATATGTTTTTCATAAATAACCATGTGAATAATAATGTTTGTGTTGATTGTTGTAGCTAAGACATATCATAAGGAAAAATAGAACATCTTCCATTCTTTGCCCAAAAGAATTGGATTATTCATGTGACAGCATACATATAGGCCATGTTTAGATTCCAACTTTTTTTTTTAAACTTCCAACTTTTCCGTCACATCGAACTTTTCTACACACACAAGTTTCCAACTTTTCCGTCACATCATTCTAATTTCAACCAAACTTCCAATTTTATCGTGGATCTAAACACAGCCATAATCTAAAATACTCTTTCAATCCTATTCTTGCAATAAAAAATATGATTAATCAAAATCCTACACTGCCTTGCATGGTAAAGTCTAAAAAAAATAGAGCCACCGTGCACTCTTCTCTAAATATCAATTTAAAACATATTTTCCTTTTAATATTATTTCCATATAATATGTTATAAAGAATAGTAGCTATAGTAGTATGATAATTTATAGGAGAATAGATGAGAAAACAAAAGCCGTGAAGGAGATGGAAAAAATCGATGGATCCTATCAGACATAAACGTCCATCAATTTGATCTTGTGCTCATAAAAAAAAGGCCCAAACAAGACTTGTCTTAGTTCCAGATGTTAGAACATTCAACCAACGCTTTGAAAAAACCAAACCGACATGGTAGATTATGGACGATACAAATGTCACGAATCTTTTTCATGGAATCAGATGTATTTTTTCTAAATTCGGACTTTTTTTTGCATTGCACAGTGCCGAACCAGTTTTTTTCTTTTAATAAACAGTGGTGTTTTTCTCGCGTTGAGTCACATGGTTTTTTCAAAGCTGTTCTTTTATAAATAGTGATGTTTTTCACGCGTAATCATACGGATTTCTCACGAAAAGGTGGTTTTTTCCTCGCATTGAGTCGGATGGTTTTATTATCTTTTTTATAAAGGTGTTTTACTCATTTTTATAAGGGCTTTTTTTTCTCGCGCGGTTTATATAAACTTCGACATCTTTAGGTGGATTTTAATATATGATAATTTGAATGAATAAAAAAAGTAATTCGAAAGGAGAAAATTGAATTCGCTTTTACATTTCCAAATCTACTTTGACGGTTTTTATGGAATCAGGCATTTTTTTTAACGTTGCACAGGAACTTTTTTTTTCCATTAACCTTTTTTTGGAGGACCGGCTTATACATACTATTTTTAAGAATCTAATAGAAATATTTTTTTCCTTTTTTTAGGAAGATGGAAACCCTTTTTTCACACTTTTTTTTAATCGGACAGAAAAAATTCGCGCTTGCTTTTTTTTGGCACGGACGCCGGGATATTTTTTTTAATCGGACGGAAATATTTTTGAGGGCAGCTAGCCCACGGGATACTTTGGAAAAGTGAAGTCACGGGACAATTTTTACGTATGATCAATTAGCGTACAACATGTTATACCTAAGGTACTAGGTATCACAAGTATCAGGTACCAGGTGTCGAAGGTATCAGGTACCAGGTATCACATGTACCAAGTGCCAGGTATCACAGGTACCAGGTGCCAGGTATCAGGTATCACGTGTCACAGGTATTAGGTACCAGATGTCACAGGTATCAGGTACCAGGTATCACATGTACCAAGTGCCAGATATCACAGGTACCAGGTGCCAGGTATTAGGTATCATGTGTCACAGGTATCAGGTACCAGGTATCACAGATATCAGGTAGCAGCTGTCACAGGTACCAGGTACCATGCAACTGGTACCATACTGGTATCAGCATAGCGGCGGAAAAGCGAACACCAGTCAAAAAGAGAAAAAAAATAAAATCTATGTTACATAATATCATTGTGTCAATTAATTTACACGACATACTAAATCTCAATGTGTCTCACTCAAGAAAAGAAACAAAGCAAGAAAAGGAGAAAACGAAAAATTAAAAATGACCGTGGTATATAGAAGATGTAAGTCAAGCCTACAGAGGTGCATGCCCAAATTGATTCACATGGCCTAAGTGCCCAACCAATATACCTAGAGTTCTTGTGCTGCAGGAAGAACACATACAAGTGGATGTGTTGTGGAGTATAGACCTGCCACGTAGTAGGAAATTGTGTCACATGCGTGTACAATTATTTTGATGGAAATAACGTAGACCTTTTAAGGCATCCCGTTCCCGTTATCTAGATTTTCTGATATTTTTTCACACTCTTTTCGCCTTTTTTTAGCCCTTGTTTTTTGGGTACAGAAATCTTTCTTTCCTTTTTAATGGAAAATGGAAATCCTTTCTTGCATTTCCTCTTTCAATCGGACAGAAAAAGTTTTTCGCACTTTTTTTTTGGCGCACATATGACGGAAATTTCTCTAATTTTTTAAGTAGTATAATAGATAGATAATAGATAGATATAGATATAGATAAGGATAGAGATTTTTTTAATAGGACAGAAAAAAATTCGCGCTTGCTTTTTTTTTGGCACGGACGACAGGATATTTTTTTTAATCGGACGGAAATATTTTTTCACACTTTTTTCACCCTTTTTTTAGCCCTTGTTTTTTCCGTACAGAAATATTTCTTTATTTTTTTAACGGAAAACGGAAATCCTTTTTTGCACTTCCTTTTTCAATCGGACAGAAAAAGTTTTTCACACTTTTTTCGGCGCACGGACGACGGAAATTTCTCTAATTTTTTAAGTAGTACAGATATGGTGTTTCCTGCATGATCCTTAGCTGCCAATCCCCTGTTGCGGTGGCTATAGATCACTGCAACGATCCCATTTCCCACCTTCAACAGCGACGCCGATCTAGAGCTCCGTCAACCCTGGCCGGTCATTTCCAGTTATGAACTTTCTCATGCCATGGCTAATCATCAACCTATCATTGTTTGCAATTTGCTGGTTGTAAAGAGATGGAAGATCATTTGTGCTGGAATATCATTTTTTGGCTATGAAGATTCATCATACACCATCAGGTGCTATGCTGACTACTATTTGTGATAGAAGAAGACATTGATGTGGGGGGAAACAGAGAAGTCCTGAATCAAGGAGGTAGGAGGTGGAGCAAATCTATTTTGGAGCTAGGCATGTCTTTTTTTTTTAATCAGATGGCCAAGTCACCTAGGATGAGAGGAGCTCATACTATGCGAGTTTAATGTTGACTGCTCAAATTTATCTATTACCACTTTTAGGATTAAAACATTAGTATTGTGAAGGAAAACAAGAAATGATATTTATTTCATGCCATTCTTTTATATCCGTTTACAACCTTACATGAAGCTAAAAAAAAACATGGTTTATATTATCAATTACACTATAGCGTTTAGCACGGTGAATTGTTTGGTTTGTATTATCAATTACACCGTAGCGTTTAGCACGGGTATATTACTAGTTCCTGCTAAAATGCCTCTGCACACTACTACATAACGCATCTTGTCATGCCTTATTAATCCTTAACTAACATGCTATCAGTAGCTTTGAATTTGCTATTGTGCTATTCTATTTTTTTTCTTTTTTAAAACAATCCTGAAACATTGGTTTTCACCTCTGAGAAAGTCCCTTTCGGAAGTATATAATATTTGCTTATGTTGTCTTTTATGTAAGATGATGGCTCTCCTAGTTGATTTGTATTAGCCTGAATATGAGTAGGCTAATAATTAGCTATAGATATTATTATTTTAATATATAGTTCCAACGGTATGGCTTTGTGAATTCCTGCCTATGTAGCTACTGTCCAGGTCTCGGCGGAACCCAGAGCCTAGTCGGTTTGTGTTGGCAACGGGTAATACTGCCCGTGTGCACATATCTTAACTAATTAAAAGATTGGTATTTTTCCAATCGTCACCTCAATTTTCGTTCATCCCTTCGTCCGCAAGATGCGATAGCCACGACTCCGCTTCTTCCGTTTATTATCCGATTGTATTTAGGTAGGGCAATCGGAGTGGGAAATCCGCCGCACGGCCTTGCGGGGAAGAAGAAAGGAATTGGGGAAGAGGGAATAAATCAGATTGAAATTTCCCCCAAAATTTCCAAAATTAGTAACCCTAATTCGATTGTATGACCGAATGCATGAAAACCCAAATCAAATTCAAATCTTATCTTATCTTAATCTAATTTTTCGTCCGTCCCCCAGAAAAGATCACAGTTGAAATTTCATCACACAAATAGACGGAGAAAGGAAAAACTGAAGCATATATACACAAATATATCCCAAAATTGCCATGCAACTAGATCGAAGGAGAAGGTGCCACAGAACCGCAGCCGGCTCCCTTCCCGTTGGATCCGGCGGAGGGGAGGGTGCCGCCGCCGCTGGGACGCCGGTGGGCCGCCGTCGGCTCCCCTCCCTCCTCCCGCTGGATCCGGCGGAGGGAAGGGCACCGCCCCTGTCCGCCGCCTCCCCTCCCGCCGGAAGGGAGGGCGCTGCCGCCCGCTACGGTCGAGCCCTCCCACGGCCCCATGGCGAGGGAGAGAAGGCGAGAGGCGGAGAGACGCCGCCGCCCGTCGCCGCTCGCAGAAGGAGCGCCGCCGACGCCGAGGAGTAGCTTGCCGGCCGCTGCTCCCTAGCCCGTCGTAGACCGCTGCTCGCCAGGCAGCCTTGGCATGGCGTCGCATGTAGAGGGAGAGGGAGAGAGGAGGCGCCATGGTGGGGTCGTAGGTAGAGGGAGAGCATGGCTGAGCCGCTGGCTCGGAGGAAGGGCACCGCCGGCTCTAGGGAGCGGGGCATTTAACTATTTGCCACTTTTAGATGTGGCAATTAACTATTTGCTACACCTATCTCAATGACATGTGGGTCCACATGTGTCTATGATATATGGGTCCAATGGCAAATAGTTAATTGACACATCTAAAAGTGGTATATAGTTCAATATCTCCTAGGGAGCGGCGCCTCCGTGGGGAGAGAAAGGGACGGAGACGGAGGGCTGAGGAGAGAAGAAGAAAAAGAGAAGATAAGAGAAAAGGATGAGCGGTGGAGGAGAGAAAAATGAGGAGATTAGAATGGGTGGAAGAATCAAGGCGCACCGTGCACGACGCTCTCTCTCGGTCTCTCCTCTCTCTCTCCCCGAGCGGTTATTGCTAACTAAGCTGTCAACAGATTTTAGTGGCCTGCATCATGCGATTTTTTTGGTCGTCACATATTCTTTGAGATGTGTGCTTGGATCGGCCCAAGTGTGGCAAGGTGACGTGGGCTCTGTAGGGGCAGAGTCAATTGGGCTCCGCAAGACTGTTCAATTTTGATTTTTGTGCGTCCCTTATAAATTTACCATTTTTAAACGTTATTAAAAAATGGCACTAAAAAATATAAAAATACCACTAGAATTATCATTCGAGTGACATCCTTGTAAAAATTAAAAAACCGATAGCAAATTTACAAATGCCTCTTAAGAAAACCATTTATAACTTAGTACTTTATTTATAAAAGCGGTATATCTTATCTTAACTACTTAAAAAAATAATAATTTTTCGTTCGCCACCTAATTTTTTCGTTCGTAAATCCATTTTTCGACCGTACGCACATTTGTGTTAGCGTTCGTCCTTCGTTCCTTTCTCGCAATCCGATTTGAGCGATGCAACCAGCCAAGGTGCTACTAAAACGAAGGGAAAAACAAGGATGGATTCGATCTGGACCCAGAATCGGACCAGTAACCACAATAAAATCAGCTTGAATGGAACCATGAGATTGCAATACAATAAAATCGATCAATCACCTGGTACTTTGCATCGGCACTGGGCACTGGCCACCTGCTCGTCGCCACGCCTTCTCCACGATGCCTCCGGCCCCTATGTCTTCGTCGTCGAGACGCGCCACACACGACATCACGAGCAGCGTCCTCACCATCAGAGTGCCTGCCTCAGTCCCCGCCGCCACGTCGCACGCGTCGTCCGCTCTGGGGATCTGGCTCCAGATACCCAGAGCGAAATACCCCTTTTACAAAACATAATTAATTATTTTACCTGCACTAATTAATTATTTTAATTAGTGTGGGTTGTCGTTGAGGCACGCCACGCACGACATCACGAGCAGCACCCTCGCCATCAGAGCGCCTGCCTCAGTCGCCGCCGCCGCCACGTCGCACGTGTCGTCCGCTCTGGGTATCTGGCTCCCGTCTCCCCGATAAGCTGGTCTCCCACCTCCTTCTCTTACACCGTGGCATCAGCTAACTCCGCATGGAAGCTTTGCCGTCATCACTCCACCAAGTCGCCCTCACATCTCTCGCTTAGACCAGTGCAACGTGCAACACGAGCTAGCTGGCTTCGCTTTGGTCGTGGGTCTCCATCGTCGCCGGGGCTCACTAGAGACACGAACGACATGAGTACGTCGCTCATGGCTGTGTTGTGATGTCATTGCTGTTGCTCCGGGTGGTCGCCATCATGGACTCATGGTTCACTCACTTGAATCAGAAAAGTAAGGGCTAATGGGCCTTTTTTTTTTTGACAACTTCTTTAAGGGCTCATATCATGAAAAACTAAAATCCTAATAACCTAATATTTTTGTATTTGTTATATTTTTATTTTACCCGTTGCATCTATTTATTAAAATGTTTAAATAATAAAAAAATTCTCGATCGGTCCCCTCTTCTCTGTTTTTCTCTTTGTTCCTGTCTGCTCTTTTTTTTTAAAATTTTTTTTCCCCTCACTGTCTAATCGTCTTTCATTTTTTTTCATGTCTACTAATTAATATTTGACTTCAAATATAATTTGTAACTCAAAACAATACTCACTCTCACAAAAATAAAAAGATTGATTTTTACGATTTGTTAAACTCCACACATTTTATTTCAGATAACATACACAGGTATATTCCCATAGTTTCTTGTGGTGAAACCAGTCAATCTGGATTCAAATCTTTGATTTGACACGTGTGCTTGAGGCTTCCGTGGTGACTTCGTCAATCTCAATGCTCGTGTTGTGAGAGCGTTTATGTGTTTCTTAAAAAAATATATATTCTCGAAATTCAAAGTACATCGAGTACAAAAATTCCACTCGTATTTTATCAGACTTACCTACTGTGGAGATTATGGGTACCCCATACCCACACGGCATGGTTATCCGACTAGTAATAGGGGATAACATATATGTATGGAATATGTAACAGATCATGACTTGGGTATTACGTTTTCTTTTATATTATGGAGCGGCCTAAAGTCCTGATTTGATAATATTGTAAAGTAGATTTAGGAAGCCGATACCGTGTTGGTTAAGGTTTCTATCTTGTAATCCTGCCCCCCACCCTATATAAGGTGGGCAGGAGGCCCTCTAGGGGGCATGAGACAACCTGATCGTCAGATCAATACACACCCGGCGGATTCAAATCCCCAAACAGGAGTAGGGTATTACCTCTCATTGAGAGGGCCTGAACCTGTCTAAATCCTTTGTCTCTGCATCCATCCACTTTTAGGTCTCGTGCGCTACCCCGTTTTATTATTGCCGAATTCATGTTTCGACAGTTGGCGCGCCAGGTAGGGGATGCGTCGAATTACCTGTCGAAAAGTGCGATGGAATCAACTTCAGAAGAAGCCCGGAGATCAATCTCATCAATTTCGACGGCTCAAATCTTTAATCGGGTTTATCGTTCCAATCTAATTTTTATTAGATTGATTTTTAATCGTTGTTTGATTTCCTGATATTTTGATGCATTTCATATACTCGATGAGATCGAGACACGGCCATCATCGTCGCCTGCTCGGGTGCCCTTGCCGTGTCCGAGTGCTCCTCTCTTCCTTTCCTTGCAGTTGGACGTGTTGCTGGAGTAGCACAGGCCGCCAGGAGCAAATTAAACACACGCATCTGTTGATTTATTAATCAACACGTATATGCAGACTGGAATTAATCTACTAATTGCTTTCTATTGCATGTACACATGTGCCGTTCGATTCCTGTTTCCATGTATGACGGTTGATGTGCTCCGCCGGCTACCTCCGATAATGGCGTCATACCGAAAGAACATCGAGTTAGCAGTTAGTTGCCGGGGCTTATACATGTTGCATGGCGCGTCGCCGGCTATCACCCACGATCCAGCCTCACTGCTCGACTTGAGTTTTTCGTTTCAATTTGTTATCAATAATCAATATATATTAGATTGATTTCTAAACTCAGATTAATTTCTTGCTATTTTTTGTTGTTGTTCGCATATAATTACGCGGCACTACTGAGGCGAACGATGTTGGTCATGGACTCAAGGCATCTCAGCTTTCCGGTCAATCGGCCGCGAGTCCACTCCGCCGGCTTGTCCTCGCCACCGCCATTGCTGATATCAACAACGACTTCACCGCCGGCTTGCCTCCATCGCCGCCGACTGGTGTCTCCGCCTACACGGCTGGCCTATTATGCCGCCGTTGTTGGGCGTCTACGACTTCACCGCCGGCCCGCCTCCGTCGCCGCCGAGTGGTGCCTCCGCCTACACGGCTGGCCTATTATGCCGCCGCTGTTGGGCGTCTACGACTTCACCGCCGGCTTGCCACCGTCACGGCCGACTGGTGTCTCCGCCTACACGGCTGGCCTATTATGCCGCCGCTGTTGGGCGTCTACGACTTCACCGCCGGCCTGCCTCCGTCGCCGCCGATTGGTGCTTCCGCCTACACGGCTGGCCTATTATGCCGCCGCTGTTGGGCGTCTACGACTTCACCGCCGGCCCGCCTCCGTCGCCGCCGAGTGGTGCCTCCGCCTACACGGCCGGCCTATTATGCCGCCGCTGTTGGGCGTCTACGACTTCACCGCCGGCCTGCCTCCGTCGCCGCCGAGTGGTGCCTCCGCCTACACGGCCGGCCTATTATGCCGCCGCTGTTGGGCGTCTACGACTTCACCGCCGGCCTGCCTCCGTCGCCGCCGAGTGGTGCCTCCGCCTACACGGCTGGCCTATTATGCCGCCGCTGTTGGGCGTCTACGACTTCACCGCCGGCCTGCCTCCGTCGCCGCCGAGTGGTGCCTCCGCCTACACGGCTGGCCTATTATGCCGCCGCTGTTGGGCGTCTACGACTTCACCGCCGGCCTGCCTCCGTCGCCGCCGAGTGGTGCCTCCGCCTACACGGCTGGCCTATTATGCCGCCGCTGTTGGGCGTCTACGACTTCACCGCCGGCCTGCCTCCGTCGCCGCCGAGTGGTGTCTTCATTGTTATTGATGGACGACTTTGTTCCCACATTGGCCACTTCTGCCATCACCAAGGGGAATATTACAAAGCTAAGTCATCATTTATTTTATTCTTTATATGATATTTTTCCTTTTCCTCTGCCTCACTACACCAATTGGTCTTCCATTGAGTAGTGAGTCGGGGGCTACAGATGTTATATCATATTTTTCATAATATTTATCTTGATTGCTTGCGACATAATCTGAGTACAAAAGTACCTATCGAGTTATGGAGTTCTATCTTCCTATGCTTTCCGTTTGGTTTGCCAATGGATGGTTGCCTTTGAGCCGATTCCTAGCACCCGGGGGCTCGTTGGATGGACCGAGTAACGCAAGGTGCTAAGTATTATTCGGAATAAATCAAAAGCATAGAGATAAGATAAATTTATTTTCTGCTCTTAATAATTGCAAAAGTACCTGAGTAGTAAATTCTAATCCGTGAAACTTTGTTCCATTAATGACGAACTCATGTCACTCATATGCATGTTTGGGAAGTGCCTAGGCCGACTCCCGAT
The DNA here is from genome assembly GCF_034140825.1 of Oryza sativa Japonica Group. Lineage (NCBI taxonomy): Eukaryota > Viridiplantae > Streptophyta > Magnoliopsida > Poales > Poaceae > Oryza > Oryza sativa. Next base: position 7,968,514 of record NC_089038.1, on the reverse strand, counting down.
GCTTGGGGACTATGACTAGTCGGGCAGAGTGTTTAAACGTAAGGAGTCATCTGCTCGAGGAAATCACAATTGACAAGAGAAGAAATACATATTTATAAACATTTTAAAATGCTTGATTTTTTCTCGAGTATTATATTTATATCAGATACTACTCATCCTATATGTTTGTTCTGCAGGATCCAGATCCAGATATGCATAAAAGAGATTCATGGCTTTAAGCTTATCTCTTACGCTCCAGGAATGGATCAGTCAGAACATCATCACCGGCTCGCCTCGACCGCGGCTTGCCTTCGCCGCTGCCGACTGGTGTTTCCGCCTGCACGGCTGGCCTTTATGCCGCCGTTGTTGGGCGTCTACGTCTTCACCGACCGGCTTGCCTTCGCCGCTGCCGACTGGTGTTTCCGCCTGCACGGCTGGCCTTTATGCCGCCGTTGTTGGGCGTCTACGTCTTCACCGACCGGCTTGCCTTCGTCGCCGCCGACTGGTGTTTCCGCCTGCACGGCTGGCCTATTATGCCGCCGTTGTTGGGCGTCTACGTCTTCACCGACCGGCTTGCCTTCGCCGCTGCCGACTGGTGTTTCCGCCTGCACGGCTGGCCTATTATGCCGCCGTTGTTGGGCGTCTACATCTTCACCGACCTGCTTGCCTTCGCCGCCGCCGACTGGTGCTTCCGCCTGCACGGCTGGCCTATTATGCCGCCGTTGTTGGGCGTCTACATCTTCACCGACCTGCTTGCCTTCGCCGCCGCCGACTGGTGCTTCCGCCTGCACGGCTGGCCTTTATGCCGCCGTTGTTGGGCGTCTACGTCTTCACCGACCGGCTTGCCTTCGCCGCCGCCGACTGGTGTTTCCGCCTGCACGGCTGGCCTATTATGCCGCCGTTGTTGGGCGTCTACATCTTCACCGACCGGCTTGCCTTCGCCGCCGCCGACTGGTGTTTCCGCCTGCACGGCTGGCCTTTATGCCGCCGTTGTTGGGCGTCTACGTCTTCACTGACCGGCTTGCCTTCGCCGCTGGCGACTGGTGTTTCCGCCTGCACGGCTGGCCTTTATGCCGCCGTTGTTGGGCGTCTACGTCTTCACCGACCGGTTTGCCTTCGCCGCTGCCGACTGGTGTTTCCGCCTGCACGGCTGGCCTTTATGCCGCCGTTGTTGGGCGTCTACGTCTTCACCGACCGGCCGCCTCGTCCGCCGCCGACTGGTACTTCCGCCTGCACGGCTGACTTATTATGCCACCGTTGTTGGGCGTCTACGTCTTCACCGACCGGCCGCCTCGACCGCCGCCGACTGGTGTCACCGCCTGCACGGCTGGCCTGTTATAACGCCAGCTGATGCTATCTTCTTCACGGCTGGCTACATCGCTGTCACTACTAATAGGCATCAGTATCTTCAACACAAGCTGTCTACGTCTGCTGCTGACTAGTGCCCTCACCTCTACGTCTGGTTTAGACAGCTACCACTACTGATGAACATCATCGTCTTCCGTCGCCGACTGGTTATGCTGCCGCCGACTAGTGCTTTTATCTTCACAACTGCGCGTCTTCACTACCAGTTTGCTTCTGTCACTTCATCACGGCAACACAACTTTGTCATCATGGTGGAGCGACTTCATCTTTATTATCTTCGGTACCAGCAAACTCTATTGCTGCTACTTCGCAAGTTTTGCTACTTCACCAACCACGACGTCTTTGTGAGCTTCGACATCTCGGCATGCGATGCCATGTTATTTTACTACAACAAGAGGCTCTCCAACATTCATGATTTCTACTTGGACATCTTCAACACATATCTTCAATCAAGCAATAACTATTCGACGACAAGAGGCTACAGTTCTCGACTCTATGTTCAGTTGTTTCCCAACTAATCAAAGAGTCGGGGGCTACACAAATACAAGGCTCAAAATTTGACAAATTTTATGTCAAGCTGAAGAAATCAATTCATCAACCCACGAGTCAACTCCAGGAGTCATTATCTTCATCTTTGCTTCGGAGCAGACATTCTACTTCAACAACTTCAAATATTTCGGTTTGGACGAGTTGGACAACAACATCAACTCTCCTCCAAGTGAAGCATCTACAACAGCTATAACATTAATTTGCTGGATTATTGTCACTGACATCATCACCAGCACCTCTGCTTCATCGACCCTGACATCTCCGCTGTTGCTAATGGATGATTATGTTTTCGCCGACTTATTATTTCACCTTCACGGTTGACCTACTATGCAAATGCTGATGAGCGTCTTTGTCATTATCATTGGTTGCTACACTGCTATTGGCTGGATCACCGACATCGTCATCTTCATCATGTCGGTTGCGTTTGTCGTCGTCAACTACACAACTTTATCGCTGAGCGCCTTCATATTCATTGCTGGCTGACCTGACTGCCGCCGACTGGTTTCTTCGCCTCCGTGGCTATGCGACTTCAGTACTTTTGATTGGTATCACTATCTTCACTACCACCAATATTTTTGCCACCTCTGGTGGGCAATATTCTCTCTATATTGGTTGTCTTGTCTCTATGCCAACTGCGTCAGCTACCATCAATGAACAATTGTGACTACGTGCTCAGGGGCTTACTAGCTCAAATACAAGTATTATATCTTTAATTTGGATTTGCTCCGGATACATGCAACATGAATTCATGATCATGGGTCTATTTTATATGCTCAAAGACTGGACTATTTATTATTCCCCGTAAGGGTTATCAACTGAATACTTGCGCCAGTCGGGATTCAATTGTTACATCTATTTTGGAGTATCCCATAAGGGATAACCACTCAGATCAGAAGCTATTCATATGAGCTACGCTTGGTCTATATTACCCGGAAGATTTATTACTCGGGAGCATGTTATATGCGTCATCCTTTAAAGGGTGTCGAAGGCATATGTTTTGGCCTAGGCCTAATATGTCTGCAGCCCATACTTTCAGGTGTGGCCTGTCACGTTCTTTTAGGGACTTAGGCACTTTTTGCTTAGGCCAAAGTGCGCGTGATCAAGTGCCCAATACCTTAAAATCCTTTTATACCGCAGTTACTTAACTTTTTAGGAGTTGGTACAATGCATCTTAAAAGGTGTCAAACAGTAAAGCTTTATATAGCTGTCCCGCTGACTTTTTTATATATAAGTCAAGGTGCTGTTTGGGTTTTTAAGCAATTGATTGGATACAATATCATTGCTTTTCGCCACGTAAGTGTGCATTTTTATTGACCAATATTATGGCTTAGGCTGATTATATATTGTGGTCATTTTCTAGGCGGTTGGTAAATCCTTTATGAGTTTATTTACTCGGATTTTACACCACATATGCCATATATTTCCAGGTGTGGTGAAACCATGTGTCTTCTAGGGACTTAAGCACATCTGTTAAAGCAGTGTGCGCATGGCGTATGCCCAATACTTTGGAAATTTCTTTATTCACAATATACAAGCTTCTTTATAGCTATTTTGCTATATCACTCATCATATTTTACAAAGCAGTTGGTATATCACTCGGATCATGTTATTTGGAGGATTCACACCGCATATGCTATATATTGATATCAAGTCACTTGGTTGATTACGATTATCAAAACCACTCGGTTGGTTGGATTATTTATTCCTTGACTATATGCTTGGTTTGTTCAATTAACCACATTGTCGGGGGCTACACCTATTAGGTGCATCTAGTCGGTGCACCTGACTTTATTTTCCAGCCCTCCACAGTCTTCAGATTTGGTAAAAGTACTCGGGAGATCATGGCAAAGATGATTGAAGCACTCGGCTTTGGAATAATCTAGTTCGGGAGAAGATTATCTTTTTGACTGTGAAGGTCTCAGGGGCTACTGTGGAGATTATGGGTACCCCATACCCACACGGCATGGTTATCCGACTAGTAATAGGGGATAACATATATGTATGGAATATGTAACAGATCATGACTTGGGTATTACGTTTTCTTTTATATTATGGAGCGGCCTAAAGTCCTGATTTGATAATATTGTAAAGTAGATTTAGGAAGCCGATACCGTGTTGGTTAAGGTTTCTATCTTGTAATCCTGCCCCCCACCCTATATAAGGTGGGCAGGAGGCCCTCTAGGGGGCATGAGACAACCTGATCGTCAGATCAATACACACCCGGCGGATTCAAATCCCCAAACAGGAGTAGGGTATTACCTCTCATTGAGAGGGCCTGAACCTGTCTAAATCCTTTGTCTCTGCATCCATCCACTTTTAGGTCTCGTGCGCTACCCCGTTTTATTATTGCCGAATTCATGTTTCGACACCTACCTAAAAAATAAATATTTCCGTTCGTCATACAAATTTTCATCCGTTGCCAATTGGGCAAAGACAATCGCATTGTTCATCCATCCATTTTCTCCCAAGCTACAAATTATCCAAACTAAACACCATATATATTCCGCAAATATAGAGCAGATTATTTATCTAAAAACAAATAATTTTTTAGCAGATTAGTTATCTAAACCAAACAACACTTTTTGGGTCACTGTACACATCCCGCAATCACCCGGTGCAACGCACGGACACTTTTGCTAGTCTAACCTAACATAACCTACTTACAAAATCTTAATCTTAACTGTAATTTTCTGCTCGTCACTTGTCCATTTCGTCCGTGTGTAATTTCGTTCGTCTGTCCGCGAGATCGAGAGACCACGCGTCGCTCCCGTCCCGCACGCACGTACAGAAGAACAAATCCAATCCATATGAGCCAAGAAATATGAACGGAAATAGAGAAACTGAATCACAAAATCACAAATACAACAACAATGAATCAAATATCCAAAAAACTAAATCCGAAGAACTAAATCACCGGTGTCACTGCTCATCGGAGGCCAAGCACGCCCATGCCCTGAGGCTGTGGCGGCTTGGCAGGCGCACCGCCACGTGCCGCGAGGAGGGTGCTGCCACAGAGCCACTTCTAGAGAAGAGGATGATGCCACCGAGAATAGGGCGTCGCCCGCCAGGGAAGGAGCTCCGCTAGGGAAGGCGCCGTGCGAGGGCGCCATGAGTCGTGGCAGCGGGGGAGGGGGAGCAGGAGCAGTGGCGCTGCCGGCAGGGGTGGGACAGTGTGACGGGAAAAGTTGCCGGTGGGAAGGAGCTCCGCTGGCCGTGGGGAGGGCGCCGCGGCTGAGGTGCCGGCTGCAAAGGTTAGTGCGCCGCTCGCCGGGGAAGGCGTCATGCGAGGGCACCGTGGGCCGTTGCGAAGGGGGAGAGGGAGTGGGAGCGGCGGCGCTGCTAGTGTGGGTGGAGGAGGTGGAGGGGAAAGTCGCCGGCGGGGAAGGGTGGAGGGGGCGGGGGGGGGGGGGTTGGACTTCACCGGTGGTGGCAGGAGCATCTCCATGAATGTATAGAGGAATTCAGCAGTGGTGGCGTTGATTTCTGGGAGTGGAGGGAGAGAAACGGTGTCGATTTGTGGTTGGGGGGGGGGGTGGGTGGTGTCCTTTTTTTTTTCTTTTTTCGTGCTAGGAACATGGATATTTGGGGGAAGTTCCGATGCATCTGGAAGGTAGGTGGAGGGAGGGATATAATGTCATGTGTGGCTTACAGGTGGGCCAAGGCTATGAATGTAAATTTTTCTTATGTTAGAGCTATTTTGCATTTTTATTTAGGAAAAGTATGTTTTAGCAAAATTTATAGACTGGTTTAAAAAATACAAAGGGCTAAAATTTTAAATCATCATATCCCATCCAAAACAATTGTGCATTGTAGAGTAGTATCCATTCCTCGTGCCTTTAGGCAGCATTCTTCACCGTCTCGGAGCTCATGATTACAGTGTAAGGCATTCTATTGTCAAAGATTGGGTTGATTAGATTTGATGTCTCGACAAGATCATGTATATCCCACGCGACGCTTAGCTCATGTCAAGTTTTGATTTAAAACTATATGCCGATTTGAGACACGTCGTAGGACTTGATTCATCGTTTTTTCCATGTTTAATTCTAATTGTGTTCTACTCGGCCCTCTACTCCCCTCTTCCTCTCTCTACCTAAGGTTTGGAAATGCCGCAATATCCCTCCACCATTGAGCAACCACCTCCTCTTTTCTTTTACGCTATTGCCTTACTCGACCATTTTGCCCACCTTGCTAGCTCCATATCTTGAATCAACTAGCTCGCCTTTTCTTTACTTCTCGATCGCAGTCAATGTGGCAAAATGACGATGGGCAAGTGAAAACATGTAGATAATGGATGTTACATCCAATACGAGAGAAAATTCTTCCAGAAAATCTTAGTGTGTTAAAGCATGTAGATAAGAAAAAAAATCTATTTTCGAACAACCTATGTGAAGAAAATATTTTCTTAAAGGGCTTAGATCATTGTTGGTATTTCTTACGATCACAGATAAGATCCGCAAGCGCACGGATATACCGATGTAGCACTTCCCCTACAGAGTATTCGAAGGGTATTGAATCCAAGGGAACGTGTGTGGTCAGATCTTCCTCCGGTTTATCCAAAGACACTAAACAGTGTCTACGGAAAGCTTAATTTTAATCCTAACGCAATACTTCGGGCACTGGCCACCCGCTCTTCCTAGATGTCGCTCTACTACGTACCCGGACAGGGAGGACTTAAGTGCTCTTGAGTGCTGTCACCACCTCTACACCTACCTCAAACGTACTGTGGGATGCGCAGCAACCACTGTAGATTAATTACCCAGACACCGCGTCTACGCAATTAATAACTACTCTAGTGCCGATCAAACACTAAAGCAACCACTATAAATAAATAAACTATAGTGATCAATGATCCCGTATGCTATTTAGGAACTAACCAAGAAATAATTCTCACGAGATAAATCTAAATTACTCAGGAAGAATATTATATTGAATTCAGAGTAATAAACAGAATAAAATAAATGAGAGAAGATTATCGACAACTCCAGAATTCTTCCGACTTCTTCTACTCTACTCTCTTCCTATTCTAGTATGCAATATAGTACAATAGAGCCTCTTATAATTCAGCTCAAGCTTGGAAGTGTGTGTCGAAGTGAGTAAAGTGAAGTCTTTATATAGAGGTAGGTATGACGGTTAGCGAAGGGGAAATGTCCGAACTGCCCCGCAACCGCCATCAAGGAGTGATCTCGAATGTCCATGCCAAAACCTGAGATCAACGGTGATCACCAGGGTTCTGCCGAACTTGGGCCATGCCCCCCAGGCCTGGCCTTTGGCCCATGTCCTCCCCTGATCCTCCTCTATCCATTCCTCGGTATTTTGGGCTGATTCTCTGGTATTTTGATGAAGTTCACAACCCATCCTTGTGTTGATACAAGATTCTCCTCACTTTAGTCTAGATTTCCTCCCAACTTCGGGGTTTATCACCTGCATACAAATATACACCAACACTTGTGGAATATGTGAGATTAAGCACCTATCACTATGTTGGATGTTTTATTATCTGGACTTTTATGCAGATGTTGGCGGTATAGAATCAAAATTTAACAGCCGCCAACAAAACCCCCCACACTTAGTTCTTTGCTCATCCCTGAGTAAAGGTTAGTGTAGAATGAATTTCTTCAAGATATGAATCAGGCATATAAAATCATTTACAACCATACATGTACCTGTGAACTTTATCAATGGCTATCTTACCATCTTGAGCAATTGATAAATGGAACGATCTCGATTCGATTCCCTCTTGCTTCTGTGCCAGACTCATGGGATTTTTATGAATTTTCGCAAACTAGCTCTTTTCCTCGTATTGACTTTCTCTCTTATCTCTCAAGGATGTATATTTTCTTTTTGGATCCTCACCAAGGCAAAATGTACCAGAATTTATCCCTATTCTAAGGCTGATATGTGGAGCTCGGTAGGGACAAATTGTGACATACCTGCATCATATATATTACAAAGCCAAAAATACGGACTCAAGAAGATCATCAGTCATACTCCTAGATCAAGGGTATTTATTTGTGGTAGAAAATGGAAAAGTACATTTTTTTGTGGAATGGTGGAATAAAGAAATGATTCTCCCTTTTTTCCTATACTTTCTCCTCCTTTTTGTTTTCTTGGCATGAATATGGAAGGGGCATGGCTATATTTCTTTTCATCATGCTCAATGTTTTGAGAGCACGCTTTATTTCCTCTCTTTTTTTTTTCTTTTCCATAGCCACGCCTTTCCCTCCTTTTCTCATTTTCTTTTTGCCAAGACCCCCCCTTTTTTTTCTAGGAGAAGAAAGCATAATCTAATGTAGGAGTTTATTTGAATGGAATTTTTGTGGAAAGCCAACTTCCAGTGTAGAAGCTTAGCTTAATTATGTATGTGGAAACGGAAGTGGAAATGACCCCTTGATTATGAGAGTATGTAAGATATCTAGCACGAGTCACACAAATTTGACAAAGCTCAATATAATGTCAAGCAGTCATACAGATAATAAGGTTTATCAAAGATATATTTGCATATGTCCTTGGTAGGTATAAAATGAAGTCAATTGGAGGAACGAGCTTTTTAAAACAATTTTATTTTTGAAAACAGATTCCCAAGAGTCATAACAAAAGTTGCAAAAATTCCTTTCAACTTTAATCATCTCACATAAAGCAATTACTTAGATGTATAAGGGTTCCTAAACATGGATGGTTGTTCACAAGCACAAGTTCAGCTGAGAATAATGAATATACAAGACCAACCATATGAAGATTTTCATTAGTTGGAAATTTTATTTTTTTAATTATGCTTGAACCAATTGTTTTCTGAATTTTCAGCTCTAGTACTATACCATGGTGGAGATATATAGATAAAAGACGTGCTCACCTACTTACCTGTAAAAATTGAGAGGGATTGGGGCCAGTTTTGGTTCGGCCGAACCACTCTGGTGCCCATTCCCTCTGCAATTTTCTGCAGAGTTGTGGTGGTTCGGCCGAACCACTCTGGTGCCCATTCCCTTTGCAATTTTCTGCAGAGTTCAATGTCTTCCAGGTGTTCAGAGATTCAGCAATTTTCAGAGTATGCGCACGTCAGAAGCTGGGATATCTTCCCCACACTTATTCAAAACCTGAACTTTATTAAATATGAAACAAAAACCAAACTTGGCATGCATTGGGGTTAACACCAATGAGCCACATTATTTATAGCAAGTGCTTACATGATTGGAAAAATAAAAACCAAGCACCTACTACTACTTTATTCGTGGGGGAGGGTACATCTAATTAGCATAATACTTATTCTCCTTCCCCATCTCTATGAATGCACGCTTGATTTTAGCGCACAAACCACGACTAAGGGTATCAAAATTATTTCTAAGTTCAGCGAGTTCTACCCCTAGCTCCGCGTTGCGATCCCTAAGCTCTATGTTCTCCTTGCGGAGTTTCTTTACTTGCGCGGCGAGCTTATAGACCGAGGGCTCCTGTGATTTTACTTCATCTTCTTGGAATTAGCCGTCCGCCCTTATAATTGGAGGGGGCGTCAAATGACGCTTCACCTTCATAGGTGGAGGGCTACGGGATTCCGCTGCCCCCTCCTTCTCCGATGTCGTCAAAGGCCGGAGCAAACCCTTGCCATACCCACCGCCGGGAGTTAACACTCCTTGAATGCGAAACCGATCCTCCTTCGGAGTGGATGGAGTAGCGGTGGTGTAGTGTACTTGTGGAGCACCTCATCTCCTGCTTTTGTGAACATGGTGCCCACATATCGCTCGGCGGGAGGCGGAGCGGCCTTCTCATCATCTTGGAAAAGGCGTCACGCCTTTAAAAGACCGAGCTCGCCCGTTGTCGTCCGTCACACAGGCGAATCCCCTCGGATTTTGGTCTTCGTAACATGGTGAGGGGAGAGGGATCGCACTGCCGAACGGAGCCAATGGGGGTTCGGCCGAACCCCTGGTTCTGCCGAACCAGGGAGCTCGCCAACGGGCTCCAGATTCGCAGGGGAGCCCGGCACTGTCGCAAGGGGCTGCGCCCACAGTGCATTCACCCTTTCCATGGTGTAGTGTTCCACCGGGATCAATTGATTCGCCGGTGTCGGCTCTCCGTCAAGGTTGTATGTGGAGTTGGAGGAAGAGCCGATGAATGGGATCAAAGATTTGCCAGCTATTGGTGAATTGGAGGTGATGGAGCAAGGGAATTAAGATAAGATGGAGAGGAAGCTTGCAAAAGTGGGGGAGAAAAGGAAGAATATGTATTCTGGAATGATACGACTGATCTACCTTCGAATGCGCATCACAACGGATTAAAGACGAGAGGGGGAGACTGAAGTTCAAAATCGAGGCTGATTGGGCGCCGCCCTGGTTCGGCTGAACCCTAGTGGTTCCGGTTGGCCACCAATTCTTTTCCTAGTGTTTACACGGATTTTGGCTCGTGTCCTAAATATAATTTGTTAAATTATAAACTGATGTATTATCTCAAATATAGTGCGTACAAAATATATATAATAAGAATTTTATCGAGAGACAGATGGTGAAGTAATTTAATTAAATAGCGGCCACGAAATAAATGGCCATGAAATAAAATGTAATTCACTTATATTGGACAAAAATAATTTTTGGCTTAAAATAGGAATGCATATGCGCGTTCCACATATGTAGCGTGAACAAATATTTTCCATGCGCTTTTCGTCGGACCGGCGAACGCTAATACTTAGCTTTCTCGTTGTATCCGCATACGAAATTTGGCCTGAAACATATGGCCATTAAGTGGGATTTTCTCACTGACCCGAAATAGTCACGCCCCGAATATTTTCAGAAAAGGCATGCCCACCATATAAAATAGCATACAAAAATTAAAATGTAAGCCAAAATAGATGTTTATCTGGCTAGTGAAAAATCGTGCCCCAAATAGTCGCGACTTAAAATAAAAATGCATGCCACGTGCACGCCGCTATAATGGCGTGGATATATATACACGCGCATGCCAAACTAAAGAGGGTTGCATTTGCCATTAGTCCAGCATTTTTATCTCGATAGCTAGACATGGGCTGGAGGAAGCCACCGTGATAATATGCGCGTCAGGACGCGACGCGTGTCGCATAAAATAAATTTACGGCAATAACAGCCCGCTCGATAAAAATGGTGACTAAAATATATACGCGTGTCTCTTTAAAAAGAACTCATACCCAAAGCGTGTATTAAAGTAAATAAATAAATAAATTGAGATGCCCAATTAAACAGAGATATCAAGGAATCCAAAAATGATTGTTTTCCATGGATTAAAAAATAGCCTAGGCATGATGCAGAAGAGAATCCACCACCAGTTTGAAACCAAAAGAAAGAGACACATGTCAGTGAAAGCAAAGGAAAACGTGGTCAAGCCCCACGATCACCACTAACCATGCATGCATTTGGCAAATAACAGCATGTTCGTCCCAATAAACTGAAAAGGGCCCACATGTCATCCAAATAAAGGAAGCTTCCTGGAGTACTCAAACAGTTAATACATTGCCCCACGATGACCACTAACCATGCATGCACTCAGCAAATAACTGAAAGGGCCCACACGTCATCCAAATAAAGGAAGCTTCATGTAGTAATCAGTTAGTTAACCCATTGTCTCACGATCAGTTGATCTGCATGCTCCATTCAAATGTTTTCAAATGCTAAGGGCGCGCGCGGCTGCTTGAAAATGGCAGGGATCCTCCTCTATAAATAGAGGGAGTGGGGCAAGCAGGGAGAAGAGTTCGCTGGGGAGAGGTTACAGGGGAGATTAGCGTAGAGGCTAGGTGCTGTGCGTATGCTTTGCAGAAGCGCTGCTTGTTGCTAGGCAATATACGCTGCCGTGCCGCTCTGCTCCTACGCCATCTCGTCAGCCTCTGCTTCCTCGCTCTGCTGTGCCAGAAGAATCAGAGGTGTTTCAAGGTGGGAATCATGCTCTCCCTTCATTTTTAGGCTCGGCCATTGTGTACGAGTCGAAAAATCTCTCAGTTCGTCTTTCTCTACTCATGTTAATAGATTCTTTGGCTGTGTCCTTCGGTTCGGCCAATGAGTACGAACCAAGGGATTATGTTCTTGCCATGCTCCTAGGCTTGGCCATCATGAGTACAAGCCAAAGGAATTTTTTCTCTTTGTTGAGTCCTTCGTCTCAGCCAGCGCGTATGAGACAAGGAAATTCGTTTCATTTGATGGCTTTTAACATGATTTCACACTTTTTCCTATGGTCCGGCCAAATGAGTACGGGCCTAGGAGTGGTTTCCATGCAAACTCTATTCATGTCATCCTACCATACCCTCTGATTTGGTCCCGTTAGCGGATACAAGCCCAGGCGAGATTCTCGTTCTCAGGTTCGGTCCTCTACGAGCGGATACAAATCACGGATACAAACATAAATTTTGCATAATTCACCATAAATTAAACAAAGCACTTGCTTTGGTCACGCTTCTTGGCTTCAAGCCGTGCTAGTAGTGATACAGGCATAGTGATAAACAAAATTAATTGAGCATACTAATTAGCACACACATTTGCTAGTTTTGACATATGTTCAGCCATATTTCTCTAACAAGAATTAAAATAAAATGGCGTTCATTTTCTTTCCGTGGTCAGAGATAGGAAATAGATGTACGCATGCATATATTTTCTCCTTCCATCTGTTCATCTATAAAATGATGGATAAATCACGAACTGCACCGAGTTATGACGGTCGGCCATAAAATTAACCAACACTCACTTCAGTTAAGCTTCACGGCTTCGAGCCATGCTAGTAGTAATACAAGTGGAGTGAAAATTATAATCTCAAAATCATCCGCATACATATATTTGCTTAAAACAGTGTATACTCGCTGCACCATATATAAAGTGCAGTATAAAAAAAATCTGATATACGCATATGCATGCATCCATATACTCTGGCCGTGCATTTGCTATCACGTGCATGCATCCATATACTCTGGCCGTGCATTTGCTATCACGTATAGTTTATTCCCAATAGCAAATTAATCCATATATGCATAGCAAGCGACAACATCATGATAATCGACCATAAATCAAACAAATGCCCACTTTGATTACACTTGATGGTACAGTGCCACGCTAGTAGTAATACAGGTGGGGTGGAAATTAAAATAGGCAATGCAAATTCGCCGTACCAAAATCCCATGCCGCGTCGATAATATTGGCGCTAAAGTAAATACTCACCTAGCTACCCCTCGAGTGCTCAAAAAAATTCAGCAACTTATATATGTGCGCTACATATAAAAAAAATAAAGTCACAATGCCAAAAAGAGGAAGCTATGTATAAATTTGCTACCATACATGCAGTGATATTAAAAACCAACAAATTAGTGGGCATCTAAAATACTCCCAAAATGAAATAAAGATATAAATGGAAATCTACAGAAGATTCTACGGCTGCGACATCTGGAGCTTTAGGATAGATTTTTCTTTTTAGCCTTTTAGCAGTCATGTAATTTTATTTTCTTTCTTGTTGGAATTCCTAATCAGGGGTTTTCTCTACGGAGATGTAATTAACAGAATTTCTATGTAAATGTATGAATTCTAGAAGTAAGGGACTCGCAATTTCTGATTTTTATTTATTTATTGCATTTAAATTAAATTGTCTCTAACGATTTGCGGATAACGGACCTACTAGTACTATTACGACCGTCCCGGTTTTCCCGTCGTCACCTAGGCCCACTAATTCCTAAGCTAAGCACGAAAATGACAACTTTACAAGGTTTTAAGCATGCAATAGATGAGATCATTATGGCTCATTATCGATTAATTTAATAACATCCACTTCTTCATCTAAAGTTTCATTTGGCTCAAGGAAAATTTTTAAGCGTTGATCGTTTACCTTGAATATATTAACTGAATCGTCGCGGAGTGTGATTGCCCCGTGCGAAGAGGTGTCGATGACGTCGAACGGTCCTTCCCATTTACTGTGCAATTTCCCGTGGCCGAAAAGCTTAACCCTGGAGTTGAATATCCGTACTTTGTCTAATGGCTTGAATTTTTTGATTTTTATCCTTTTATCATGCCAGCGCTTCGTCCTTTCTTTGTATATCTTTGCGTTGTGAGAAGCCTTCTCTCTCCATTCTTCAAGTTCAGCAATTTGTATTTTTCTCCATTCTCCTACTCCTTTAAAGTCCATGTTCCAGTTCCTGATAGCCCAGTATGCTCTGTGCTCAAGTTCTACAAGGAGTCGATGTTGGTATTTCTTAACGACATTACAAGAAATATAATTCCCAGCAATGGCGCATAAATACTCCTGGTATATTATGGTTACAGAGTTCATCCGCAAGCGCACAGATATACCATTGTAGCATTTCACCCGAGAGTATTCCAAGGGTATAGTATTTATTTTATCCCGTGGGAAGATCATGTAGAGAAAACTTGACTAATAATTTATATATTACTTGTGATAATCATAACCTAAGCAGGGGTTAAGATAAACAAAGGGTAGAGTGACACACAAGCATTTGCTACTCATTCTCATAATATAATATCTAAGCTAACTGAAAAAAAATAGAAAGGAAATCTATTCGTATACTTCTAGTATACATAATATACAAACATTCTAGTTATTTCGATATACTAGCTAATACCCTCTATCCGATGTCCTCCTAGTACTTCGAGAAGCCACACCTGACTGCTGAGTTCCTTACGACAGCTCGTCATGACCATACAACCGGGGCTAAATACGGATGAGTACTCTCCCCAAGGAATTAACTTAGGATTATATACACGCGCTTAGAAATACCCGTACTGAGCTGTCACCATCAGCAGCCCACCTCTCATCCGCAGCATATAACCCCGAATAATGATATCCCGTAATCTACACACCACGTCTAAACTACCAGATACTACTCTAATATCATCGTCATGACATAGAGTAATTGCATAAGCAAACATTATACCCGCAGCAAAGCATCTCCCAGATAAGCTAGCAGTATATTTAGTATAACATGAACATAATGTAAAGTTAGCATTCATATACTCGGAAAGTATTTCAATACCATAAATATATATAGAAGAGTATTCTAATAATAGTACAAAGCTTACAAAAGAGAAGAGAAAAGCTACTAGAGCCATACCCGAACACTTCCGAAGGCTTCCGGACTCCTGAGTTTCTACTCTAATTCTATTATACTAGCTTGATACTACTAAACTAAACTTGAGAGAATATGAGAGAGCTTTGCTTGAGGTGTGTGAGTGAAGTGAGAAGAGGAGCTCCTTTTATAGCTGAACTATGATGGTTATCGCGGTTGGAATGGTCGGTAATACCCTCCGACCGTCATTGGGGCTTCATCTCAACCGTCCAGCCAAAACCTGGATCCAACGGAGGCGAGGGAGGTTCAGCCGAACCAGGGGCTGGCCCAAACTAGCCCACTTTCGGCTGGCAGCCTCCTCCGTTGTTCTGCTCCGCGGACTTGTGAATTTTGGCCCAGTTTGTCATGTCAATTCTATGTTCTTGGCCCATTCATACATAAGTCTGATTCTCGACATCGCCCGATTGATTTATCATTTGTGTTGATGTCGATTCTCCTCCACTTTATGGTCATTCTCTGCAAAAGGTTAGTATACCTAATACTAGTAGAATATTATTAATCTAACATATATATGCATTGCAAGCACTACAAGTTCTCCTCTATTTTGATAATATTGACGGTCAAAACTTATCGATAACGACTGTCAACAGTCGACATGACTTCCCATAGACTATCTGATAGGGGGGACATTCCAATGGGTGTCTTGTATGCTGTCCGGTATGCCCATAGTGCGTCCGGCAATCTATCCTTCCATCATGTTCCCATTTTGTTGACCATCTTTTGCAGAATATTCTTGATTTGTTTGTTTGATGTTTCTATTTGACCGCTGATCTATGGATGGTAAGGAGTGGCCACATTGTGTTTGGCTCCCAAGTCTCGTAGGAGGTCTCGGAAGGTTTTGTCGATGAAGTGAGAACCTCCGTCACTTATGACCATCCTAGGGGTACCAAATCTTGGGAAGATGATTTCTGTGAACATCTTCTTGCCATGCTTTGCATCCGCGGCACTGCACGACATAGCCTCAACCCACTTGGAGATGTAGTCGACTGCCACCAGAATATACTCGCAGTTGCGGGACTTAGGGAAAGGTCCCATAAAGTCTATACCCCAAACATCGAATATTTCGACTTGCAAATTGTATGTGAGGGGCATTGCATCATGAGCAGTGATTCCTCCTTGCCTCTCGCAGCTTGTGCATCTTCTAACGAACTCTTTTGAGTCTCCGTACATTGTCGGCCAGAAGAAGCCACTTTGCCAAATATTGACCTGGGTGCGGAATGCACCATAATGGCCACCATAGGGTGAGGCATGGCATCGCTCTATGATCTTAAGTCCTTCTTCAGTCGGCACACATCTTCTTAGTAAGCCATCGGAGCAGACCCGATATAAGTATGGCTCATCCCATATATGATGACGACTTTCATACTTCAGCTTTCATTGATTTTCCCCTAGTGGTATGTACTTGGATACCATATAGTTCACTATATTAGCATACCACGGCTGGAGTCACGAACCGTCATCAGCATATCATCTCTCAAGAAGTCATTTATTGGTTGTTCCTACATGTCAATGATCTACAGCCTAGACAAATAATCTGCTGCGGAATTTTCTACTCCCTTTTTATCCTTAATTTCTAAGTCAAATTCTTGGTTTAGTGTCGCGACCGGGAAAATTGCCTTTTCCCGAACGCTAGTGTATTAATCCCCGTCCCAGGAAAAGCCGGGGTACACCACACAAACATGATATAAAAGACACATCTTTATTATATCGATAATATTTACATTATTACAAAGGCGCTTCAGGCCTGACAATCAAAAATAAACAGCAGCGGACTAGCGGGCCTACGGCTCCATCTTCACAGGCGCTCAACTGGGGTATAAGCCAAGACTCCTCCTAAGACATCTTCTCCAAAGCTTCTCTTACTGAAGAGGGGGGGAGAAAGATAGAGCAAGAATGAGTACAACCACAGTACTCAGCAAGCCACACCGGCAGATGCATGATTAATGCAAGGGGGTACAAGGGGTAATAATATAGGGGTTAAGTTTTGCAGTAAACAGCATTTAAAAGTCACTTAGTTGGCCAAAGCTATTTTGTAAAGACGATCCTAGAGCTATACAATATTATTAAACAAGGCCGTGAACCCTCACGGACCTGCCTTAACCCAAGGCCTACGATGATTCAGACCGAACTGGCAACCCGACCCTGGGTCCCAGCTCGTCCCAAGCCAACCCAGGCCAACCATTCCACATTTTCGTTGTTGAGCAAATTTTAAGAATTGAAACACTGACTTGGGTACATTGCTCGGCTTGCCCATAACCGAGGGCGCGGCTATTCGAATAGATTATACTCTGATCAGAGGTGTACATCTTTACCCACAAGACACATCTTCCTCACGTGCAACCACGTGCCACATACCACCACGGTATACGGACGGAAGACGTGACATAGTTCCCAACCCATCCTAGCCATAAACAAGAGTACCGACCCAATCCCCCTACGGCCGGGACACCCGGGACAGGCAGGCAGGACTGAGCCCCCTAGCAGCAGGGCACCAACCCTCTGCCATGACATCTCGACTACCGGGCCGCAGCTCGTGTAGCCTTCATTTGCCCTGGAGAATGTCCATCGACCCCCGACTTCATCCATCTCCAATCCGTGTACTTTTGTTTATGACCAGACTGAGCCACAAACTAAGCCTTACCCACTAGACATGTGGAAGTACGGTAGTGCTTTGCAACATAGGCCCGAGCTTAATCCTTATAGTGGCCGGGGTGCTACTTCCCACAACTGGCATGCACCCAAACCCCACCGAAAACAGGTTTTAGGGGTTTTGAAAGAGGAAGAGAGGTGTATGTCCAATTCCACCATAAACCAACAATTCCATAGTGTCCAGGTGATATGAATATTTCCCAAAGTCTATAGTTGTAAAACCGCCTAAGGTTACCTAATTAAAAGCGAAGCATCTACCTAAAATTAAACTAGTGGTGCCATGAGTAGAGTGTCCACTAGTTGGGGTTTTGTTTATTCTAGGGTGAACAAGGTAATAATAACAATAACAATAATAGTATGGTCATAACAAAGGTAAATAGGCCTGGCTAAATAAAACAGTGATAACGCGGGAATTTAAATAGAGCGATAATGCATTAATTTAAATTAAAAATAATTTTGTAAACTGGGATTCAATATGCTCAAGGATGATGTGACTTGCCTTGCTCGCTTTCCCAAACGACGGCTTCGACTTCCACGAAGAGCGGATCTTCCGAAGCTGCAGCGTCTACACGACCAACGGAAAAGAAAAGGCTTTTACTCTACTAAACTCCACATAACAGCAGAAACAAAGCACAAAAATGGGTTCTTGACTTCTTAAGGAAAAATTAGAGACTTGAACGGTCCAATTCCGAGTTCAAATGGCCAAGTTATGGCCATTTGAAGTTTATATGCTCTTTAAATGGATATTTGCGAATTTCTTCATTTAAATTTTTAATTAAAAACCCATTTATTGCGTCAGCCGGGAGAGAGGGCGCGCGGACCGGGTCCACGGGAGTGGGGCCCACGCGTCAGCCTCTCGGTCCACGGTGGACCGGGAGCACGCGGCTGGCGGCGGCCGGCGCCGTGGGTCCCACGCGTCAGCCGCACCCGCAGGCGCGGGCGGCTGACGGCCGGGCCCCACATGGCAGCCGCGGGGCGCGCCCGAAGGCGGCCTCGCCGGCACGGCCGACGGGAGGGGACGCGCCCGCGCCCCGATGGTCGCCGCCGGCGACCAACGGCGCGGCGGAGCGGCACCCGAGAGAGAGGAGGGAAGGGGGAAGCGAGCGGAGCGGTCCACGGCTCACCCCGGGACGACGAGGGCGGCGGAAACGACGGCCGGAGCGGAGGAAGACGGCGGCGCGGCTCGGGTCGACGAGGGCGGCGGTGCTCCGGCGGTCGGCGGGTGAAACGGAGGCGCGGACGAGGTCGACGAGGACGCGGCGAAGCCGATGGAGGCGACGCCGAGTCGGGAGGAAGTCCGGAGCGACGACGGCGGCAAACCGGAGCTCGGCGGCGACGGCGGAGAGAGAGGAGGACGGCGCGAGCACGAATCCGACGGAGAGAGCGAGCGGCGAGCGGCGGAAACGGAGGAGAGAGGCACGGGGGTGGATTAAATAGCGTCGGGAGAGAGGGAAAGCGGCCGGAGGAGATGGAAACCGGCGCGGAGATCTCGGCCGCCATTGATTGTTCCGGCGAGGTTTGCGGGATGGAATCCGGACGAATCCGAGGGAGAGAGAGAGGGAAAAACGGGGGGAAAGAGAGAGGGAATCGTGGGGAATATTTCCCCCCTCTTTAAGGCGCGCGGGGACGGCGGGATGCGGCGGATTCGGCGGCGGCGGCGGCGCTAGGGCACGGGCGAGCGGCGGGAGCGGCGGGAGGAAGGCGATGACAGGTGGGCCCCACCCGTCAGCGAGGGTGGCGGGCGGGCCCGCCTGTCAGCGGCGCGCGCGCGGGGGAGGTGCCGATGGGCCGCGGGGGAGAGAGGAGAGAAAGGGAGAGAAGTGGGCCGAGCCGGCCCAAGAAGGGAAGGGGGGGGGGGAAAAGGACTTCTTTTAGGGTTTTTCTTTTTATAAACCTTTTTAACTTTGTTTATTTCTTCTCAATTATTATTTGTGCTCTGAAAATTCCACTAAAATTTGAGGGCTCCTTTTAGACCAAGGAGAATTTAACAAAAATTCTCCGGGTCATATTTGAATTTTTCTTGTACGTATTTTAGTGTTTGCCAATTTCTTTTCGAATTTTAATTAATTCTATTATTCCTTTTAGAGAATGATTTTTAATTCGGGATGAATTTATCAGGACGTGACAAATCCACCCCCCTTACAAGAATCTCTTCCCCGAGATTCGAGGAGGCTAGCAAGAAGATAGGTTGGGCGGTCTTCTCTTCTTGTCTGGCTTCTTCCGTCGCGTCTTTTATAACAAACTTGCCTAGCAAAACTTCTCCACTCTGGACTGCTGGGCTCGATCTCCTATTGCAAATGGAATCTTCTCTTCACCTGACTTGTCCCTGGTTGAACCTTTAGCTGACTTCGACTGGGTTGCGACACTTGAAGATGGTGCTTCAGTTCCAGAACTTCGCATAGTTCATATTTTTGGAGTCAACCTCATACAAGTTACCCACTTCATGTCATGCGTCGAGATCAGCTCGTCATTACTAGGATACCATGCTTGTCATTTACTTCTAACTTGCCACCAACTGCCTCATATTAGCTTTCCTGCTCTCCGGGTGATAGCTACTTCTGCTATTTGATGCAAGGGTCGATAACTTTGCCTTTGAATTATGCTTCCCAAGAGAACCAACTTATCCCACTTGATATACTTTGACGTCTTCCCAAATGGCTTTACTGCTGGATTTGTTATTGTCTAATCATTATCCTGCCAAATTTGAGGCTTCGTTGTTAGATGCGATTTTAATCTGACCTCTGTAGATTATCTTCGAACATATCACTTGGTTCATAACTGGGAATAGCTCTCACGAACAAGCAACTCGGATTCACTTCCTTTACATTTGGTTCACTTCCCACTATTCTCTTCATGTTGTCATCATTTAGCATTCAACATATTCCTTTGCACCTTCCGCCTTGATGTGTTCTTTCTCGATGGATCGATTGCTAGGAAAGTGCGTTGAGCGATACTAGTGCAAGTGCTTTTATTCTAGTAGCATCTGATACAAAGCCCAAGGTTGAACTAAGCTTTAGATTCCACTGTTCAGGTTTTACTTCTTGACTTCTTGGTCATGTCACAAAAGTTTCCATCCTTGTCCCCATAGAAGTACTTCTACCTGTGGTCATCTCTCTTACTCGTGAATTCACCTACTTTAATGACAGGGCAACTGTTGTAGGGTTGTTTGCTATCGGGAGTCTTCCTCGAGTGACACAAATCATGGTTCTCGTTATCCTTTATCAATCACCTTTCGACCTACTTCTTTTCCCAGTAACCAAACATCTTTTCCGATCTCTTCCATTAATCACCTTTCGACCTTTCTCAACCAGGTACTCTTCGCTCCGGGTGTTGAGGATGCTTCTGGGGCAATGAGGTCCTTGGGCGTGCTGTCTTTCAGAGAAACCCTGAAGTAGTTCGTCAAAAGCTAGACTGACGATTGTTGCCTTTGATCCGAAGAGACACATCTGAAACTCTTAGTCCAAACAAATGCCTCTTTGGTTGATCACTTGATTTTCTTCGCCATCAATCGCTAGGCTATTTGATTCCTAACAGATTATGGGTTTACGGAAATGAGACCCTAGGTCTCCCTAATCAACTACAAAATGTGCACAACTCACAGCACTTGCACTCTTAACATGGATCCTTCATAAGCTTATCAAACTCATTCATTATCTCATGTTTCTCTGTTATTACATGATTGACGGGGAACAACTATAAAACAAAAGTATTTGAACACTGATATAAGAGTATTATGGTTGCTCCTGACTAGCGCTAGGCTTATCAGGTACTGCATTTGCTCCAGTGACCACTTGGCGATTGGCATGTCTGCTTCCTTAACAGGTACTACAGTTTGTAACAGACAATAGCTTTCTTACGCTCGGGTTCTTCATCTTGTACTTGATTTCTTTGGCTGCTGTGCTGGAACATTCAAAGGTACAATGCCGATACTGGCCTCTGTCTTGTCAACTGATGGCGGGGGCTGAAATTGAGCATTGACACCTTGTGGTAATGCACTCGCTGGAGTTGGAGTTGTTGCAACGTGGTCTATAGGACTGCTTCGGGATGCATGGATGACAATTCGCTGAGGAGCAAGCTTCTGATTGCAAGGAGTTGCGTGGACTGACGTGCTGGCAGCTATGTTTCTTGGTCTGGGGCACTTGTCGGCGAAATGACCCATTCCTTGACAATTGAATCAACAGATATCTTCCCGGACTCGGCATTTTCTTTTCTATCATCAGGTTGGTTATTAACTCGAGGTTAGAACATAGTTCCTCTGAAATGAGACCCTAGGTCTCCTTTGACAGTAAACAATTATACACATAATTCCATATCAGCATCTTCCAAAATAACCCTCCTAGAACTTGCTTTTATTACACATGTCTCCCTTATTACATGAATACAAAGCCCTGCCTTAAACAAAAAGGGAAGGTGCTTAACATCGGTACATTGTATCCTCAACAGGAATCATCCATAAACATAGCAAGCTCACTGTTTATAGACATGAATATATTTATTTACTACATGATTGCTGCAAACTTTCGATTACACAATGATAAGTAGTGAACTGAAAACCACAAGCGTGGCTGCTCATTTTGATTCTGGAGAGATATAGCTGGCATTGTTCTAGTGACTGCATCATCCTTGATTGGTTCTGTGATGATGTGATAGGACTGCATATTGCTATCATTCACAGGAGAAGCTTCCTTCTGATTGCTGTTTGAAGCGGATGACGGTCTTCTGCTTGGTATCGCCCTCCTGAGGTTGATTGCCCTTTGCTTGGCCTGGAGTAGGTCGGGGAGAGAAACAACTTCTTCCATCGACGACAATTCTTTGCTGAGGCCGTAGGTGCAGAGAATGGTTGGTGCTGAAGGTATTATTGTTATGATTTATTGCAGAGTCAGGTGCAGCAGGAGGAGCATTGGTGCTGTGGATGATATCGTCGATGTTGCTGTTGGAGCTGACTAGCTGATGAGACAATCGTAGGGTTGTTCGTTGGATTTCTGCGGTCTTGGTCAACAACACACTGAGTTGGCAATCCGTGGGCACATGGTTTGTACCTTCGCACAGAAAACATGTGACCTTGCGGGTGGGACATTCACCTGGTGGATGGTCTTCCTCACAATGAGGGCAGAGTGTGAAACACATGATAGCAACGTGTCCAATTTCTCCACAACGGGGGCATGCTTTTGATTCCATCTCTTCCTCGCCGAGATGTCGGGGAGACTCATCTTCATAATCCGAGGAGACTTGATCTGACCCTTCACTATCAGATACTCTGCCACCATGGCTTAGGAGGTGCTGGGTCAACTGTCGTGCACTTCGGAAGGTATTTCCTCTTTGACGTCTAGGAATAGTTATCCCTGCTGGAGGCCATTCGGTGCTGGTAATAGTCATCTTACGTACTTCTTCTTCAGTTCGCATCGGTGCTTTTCTCTTCTGATTCTTACTCTTCTTGCCTTTGGCTTGCTTAGTACGTGACCCCACGTGGTGCGAAAGGCTAGGAGGAAAGCATTTTCTAGGATTCAATGGATTGTCTCCATTGAGCTCTTCACTTTGCACACTAGGCTGCAAACTTGACTTGGTGCGAGGAGGCTGGTTTAGCGATGTCTGCCCTGCTAAACCAAAGGAAGGGGCTTCTTTGACATATACCCATGGACAATTCAGGGCATAGTGTCCTTGCTCTCTACAATCGTGACAAAAGGGGACATCCTTTTCTGGCATTGGAAGCTCATTGACCTGGGTGGCAAACGCTCGATCAAACACATACTGATTTTGGTCTTGACTTCCAACTAATGGTAGCTGTGAACTAAGCAGCATGCTTGGAATGGACCAAGGGTGTGCCCTGGTTAACTCTCTTGAGGCCAGTGGTGGATTGAGTTGAAAACTTGAGTTACTTGAGGCATACCCGCTGACATTCTTTCCTTTTTCTCTGTTAAACATCTGTTACAGGGATTGAGGTGAGAGAGGAAACAAGCCAGGAAAGAATAGACCAGAACTAGAGACAGGACCTTAAAGGAACTAACTCTTCTTGCTGATGTGTTGTTTGTTTCACTTATTCTGCAAGTTGATTAAGCAAACAACCTAGCATGGTTACATCACACCCCACTGATGCAAACCACGCGCTACACACACAAGCAAGGAACACACGACTAACAACACTACCCTATAGGGTGGCTTAGGTTCTGCGACGGGTTCTCCAAGATCTTCACTCCTGCTTCACAGCTGGCTTCACTGCTTCCTTTGCTTCGCTAGCGGATCCTGCAGTCTTCCGGAGCTTCGGCAAACAACTGACGATGTCTTCTTCTTCACTGACCTGACCATCTAGTACTAGTTGAAATTTGAAGAAGGAAGAAAAGGAGTAAACCTTTTGCAAATAGCATTAGGGGAAGGAGAAAAAAGGAACTTTCGCAAATAGTTTTATTTATAAAATATGTCCTTAGGTTTTATCCACTTGGCTTATCCTACAGTCGAGATGGCTCTGATACCAGCTTGTCGCGACCGGGAAAATTGCCTTTTCCCGAACGCTAGTGTATTAATCCCCGTCCCAGGAAAAGCCGGGGTACACCACACAAACATGATATAAAAGACACATCTTTATTATATCGATAATATTTACATTATTACAAAGGCGCTTCAGGCCTGACAATCAAAAATAAACAGCAGCGGACTAGCGGGCCTACGGCTCCATCTTCACAGGCGCTCAACTGGGGTATAAGCCAAGACTCCTCCTAAGACATCTTCTCCAAAGCTTCTCTTACTGAAGGGGGGGGGAGAAAGATAGAGCAAGAATGAGTACAACCACAGTACTCAGCAAGCCACACCGGCAGATGCATGATTAATGCAAGGGGGTACAAGGGGTAATAATATAGGGGTTAAGTTTTGCAGTAAACAGCATTTAAAAGTCACTTAGTTGGCCAAAGCTATTTTGTAAAGACGATCCTAGAGCTATACAATATTATTAAACAAGGCCGTGAACCCTCACGGACCTGCCTTAACCCAAGGCCTACGATGATTCAGACCGAACTGGCAACCCGACCCTGGGTCCCAGCTCGTCCCAAGCCAACCCAGGCCAACCATTCCACATTTTCGTTGTTGAGCAAATTTTAAGAATTGAAACACTGACTTGGGTACATTGCTCGGCTTGCCCATAACCGAGGGCGCGGCTATTCGAATAGATTATACTCTGATCAGAGGTGTACATCTTTACCCACAAGACACATCTTCCTCACGTGCAACCACGTGCCACATACCACCACGGTATACGGACGGAAGACGTGACATAGTTCCCAACCCATCCTAGCCATAAACAAGAGTACCGACCCAATCCCCCTACGGCCGGGACACCCGGGACAGGCAGGCAGGACTGAGCCCCCTAGCAGCAGGGCACCAACCCTCTGCCATGACATCTCGACTACCGGGCCGCAGCTCGTGTAGCCTTCATTTGCCCTGGAGAATGTCCATCGACCCCCGACTTCATCCATCTCCAATCCGTGTACTTTTGTTTATGACCAGACTGAGCCACAAACTAAGCCTTACCCACTAGACATGTGGAAGTACGGTAGTGCTTTGCAACATAGGCCCGAGCTTAATCCTTATAGTGGCCGGGGTGCTACTTCCCACAACTGGCATGCACCCAAACCCCACCGAAAACAGGTTTTAGGGGTTTTGAAAGAGGAAGAGAGGTGTATGTCCAATTCCACCATAAACCAACAATTCCATAGTGTCCAGGTGATATGAATATTTCCCAAAGTCTATAGTTGTAAAACCGCCTAAGGTTACCTAATTAAAAGCGAAGCATCTACCTAAAATTAAACTAGTGGTGCCATGAGTAGAGTGTCCACTAGTTGGGGTTTTGTTTATTCTAGGGTGAACAAGGTAATAATAACAATAACAATAATAGTATGGTCATAACAAAGGTAAATAGGCCTGGCTAAATAAAACAGTGATAACGCGGGAATTTAAATAGAGCGATAATGCATTAATTTAAATTAAAAATAATTTTGTAAACTGGGATTCAATATGCTCAAGGATGATGTGACTTGCCTTGCTCGCTTTCCCAAACGACGGCTTCGACTTCCACGAAGAGCGGATCTTCCGAAGCTGCAGCGTCTACACGACCAACGGAAAAGAAAAGGCTTTTACTCTACTAAACTCCACATAACAGCAGAAACAAAGCACAAAAATGGGTTCTTGACTTCTTAAGGAAAAATTAGAGACTTGAACGGTCCAATTCCGAGTTCAAATGGCCAAGTTATGGCCATTTGAAGTTTATATGCTCTTTAAATGGATATTTGCGAATTTCTTCATTTAAATTTTTAATTAAAAATCCATTTATTGCGTCAGCCGGGAGAGAGGGCGCGCGGACCGGGTCCACGGGAGTGGGGCCCACGCGTCAGCCTCTCGGTCCACGGTGGACCGGGAGCACGCGGCTGGCGGCGGCCGGCGCCGTGGGTCCCACGCGTCAGCCGCACCCGCAGGCGCGGGCGGCTGACGGCCGGGCCCCACATGGC
Source organism: Oryza sativa Japonica Group (assembly GCF_034140825.1). Lineage (NCBI taxonomy): Eukaryota > Viridiplantae > Streptophyta > Magnoliopsida > Poales > Poaceae > Oryza > Oryza sativa. The sequence goes on along the minus strand of NC_089038.1, from coordinate 7,942,414 downwards.
AGCCGCGGAGCGCGCCCGAAGGCGGCCTCACCGGCACGGCCGACGGGAGGGGACGCACCCGCGCCCCGATGGTCGCCGCCGGCGACCAACGGCGCGGCGGAGCGGCACCCGAGAGAGAGGAGGGAAGGGGGAAGCGAGCGGAGCGGTCCACGGCTCACCCCGGGACGACGAGGGCGGCGGAAACGACGGCCGGAGCGGAGGAAGACGGCGGCGCGGCTCGGGTCGACGACGGCGGCGGTGCTCCGGCGGTCGGCGGGCGAAACGGAGGCGCGGACGAGGTCGACGAGGACGCGGCGAAGCCGATGGAGGCGACGCCGAGTCGGGAGGAAGTCCGGAGCGACGACGGCGGCGAACCGGAGCTCGGCGGCGACGGCGGAGAGAGAGGAGGACGGCGCGAGCACGAATCCGACGGAGAGAGCGAGCGGCGAGCGGCGGAAACGGAGGAGAGAGGCACGGGGGTGGATTAAATAGCGTCGGGAGAGAGGGAAAGCGGCCGGAGGAGATGGAAACCGGCGCGGAGATCTCGGCCGCCATTGATTGTTCCGGCGAGGTTTGCGGGATGGAATCCGGACGAATCCGAGGGAGAGAGAGAGGGAAAAACGGGGGGAAAGAGAGAGGGAATCGTGGGGAATATTTCCCCCCTCTTTAAGGCGCGCGGGGACGGCGGGATGCGGCGGATTCGGCGGCGGCGGCGGCGCTAGGGCACGGGCGAGCGGCGGGAGCGGCGGGAGGAAGGCGATGACAGGTGGGCCCCACCCGTCAGCGAGGGTGGCGGGCGGGCCCGCCTGTCAGCGGCGCGCGCGCGGGGGAGGTGCCGATGGGCCGCGGGGAGAGAGGAGAGAAAGGGAGAGAAGTGGGCCGAGCCGGCCCAAGAAGGGAAGGGGGGGGGAAAAGGACTTCTTTTAGGGTTTTTCTTTTTATAAACCTTTTTAACTTTGTTTATTTCTTCTCAATTATTATTTGTGCTCTGAAAATTCCACTAAAATTTGAGGGCTCCTTTTAGACCAAGGAGAATTTAACAAAAATTCTCCGGGTCACATTTGAATTTTTCTTGTACGTATTTTAGTGTTTGCCAATTTCTTTTCGAATTTTAATTAATTCTATTATTCCTTTTAGAGAATGATTTTTAATTCGGGATGAATTTATCAGGACGTGACATTTAGCATCTTTCTTAGTGAACAGGTATATCAGAGTAGCATGATCAGTATAGACTATCACCTTAGCTCCCACCAAGTAAGATCTAAATTTATCGATAGCAAAAACAATCGTGAGCAGTTCTTTTTCAGTAGTCGAATAATTGAATTGAGCTCCTGTTAGAGTTTTGCTAGCGTAACATATTGCATGATGCTTTTTATTCTTGGTTTGGCCCAAGACCGCACCAACAGCGAAATCTCTTGCATCACACATGATCTCGAAGGGCAGAGTCCAATCAGGAGGTTGAATGATTGGAGCAGAGACGAGTGCCTTTTTGAGGATTTCAAAAGATTTTAGGCACACGTCGTCGAACTCAAAGGGCGCATCCTTGGCCAGCAGATTGGTCAGAGGCCGCGCGATCGTAGAAAAGTCCTTGATGAACCTTCTATAAAAGCCGGCGTGTCCCAAGAAACTGCGAATCCCCTTGATGTTCACAGGAGGAGGAAGTTGATCTATAATCATTGATTTTAGCATGATCAACTTCGATTCCTCGTTCGGACACTCGATGACCAAGAGCTATCCCTTCACCGACCATGAAATGACACTTCCCAATTAAGTACCAGGTCCTTCTCTTGGCATCGTTGTAAGACTTTGTCTAAATTTTGTAGACAGTGACCAAAGGTCTTTCCATAGACAGAGAAGTCATCCATGAAGAGTTCCATAATATCCTCGATCATGTCCGAGAAAATAGACATCATATACCTTTAGAAAGATGCAGGAGCGTTGCATAGTCTGAAGGACATCCTATGATATGCATAGGTGCCATATGGACATGTGAAGGTAGTCTTACGCTGGTCCTCCGGATGGATAGGAATTTGATGATATCCGGAATACCCATTGTTGTCGAATGGACAACTGCATCACGTCGAAAGGCGTGGTTCTCTCAACAGTGGTTGGAATTTTCGGATCCCCCTATTACATGGCCATAGGGGGCTATTTATAGCCCTATTACGGGCTCTCCCTATTGGGGTTTAGGTTTTACAGGGGAATTTAAATGGTTACCCTTATAACAGGGACATTATTGGGGCACATAGTGTCCTTTACATATATAGACCCCTATTGGGCTTAAAATCGCTAGGCCCATCTACTTAGTGAAAGAATTTGGCCCAACGGCCCGTTGAGCAACTCTTCGGTGAGGTTCGGCATCTGGCGAAACCTGAGCCCTCTTGCCAGGGCTTTCGCCTTGTCATCCTCGCCCACATCGCCTTCTGACGAAGTCCCTACCTGGCTAAGCTTGGGTGTCCGGGCCATGGCTTTCGCCATAAGACATTCGCCCACACACGGTTTCCTTCTCGATCTTCGCCACTTTCCTCCGGTCTAAGCTTGTCGCTTAAGCCTTTGGTTTTGGCAGGCCCGGCCGAAGGCCCTTCGTGGTATACCTCCAACTCCCATCAAGGAAACAGAAGAAGTATAGATTTGCCAGCTGTTCCAACATTTCGTCACCGAAGGGTAGCGGGAAATGATCCTTTTTCGTAGCCTTGTTAAGCTTCCTGTAGTCAATGCACATTCTCCATCCGGTTATGGTTCGTTGCGGAATAAGTTCATTTTGAGAATTTGCAACGACCGTCATTCCTCCCTTCTTTGGCACAACCTGGACTGGGCTAACCCACTCACTATACGGTATGGGATAAATAATCCCGGCATTGTCACGCCCTAAAAATCGCCTAATTTAAAAATGCATTGCTTAAATTATTTTTAGAAATTAAATTAAAAGCCTACAAGCTAAACTCTAATAATCTAGGAAAATTTTCAACATAAAAATGAACTAGATAAAATTTTATTAAATACTATTCTTGTTCCTCTATTTTCTAGATTTTTCTGGGAATTATTTGAGCAAGGGAAGTATTTTTAATAATTGGAACAACATTTCACAAATTATTTTAATTAAAAAGTTCTAAAATCCCTCCCTAAAGTCGTTGGGCCATTTTTGGCCCAACATTTCATCTCTCCCGCGCGACAAAGCCGGCCCAGCCCGCCGCCGTCGCCCCCTCCACTCGGGAGACCGACATGTGGGCCCCACATGTCGGACCCTTCCCTAACCTCTAGCAGCCAGCCGGCCGGCCAAGCAAGCCGCCCGAGCCGCCCCCTTCTCCCTCAAATCCGCGTCTAATCCGGCCATCCCGAGTCCGATTGTTAGGGGGGTTTTTATCCTCACATCTTCCTCTATCTTTCCCCTCAAGAATCGTAGCAATTGGTTGAGTATTTTGCCCGAATCGAACTCGTTTTCGAGTTTATCTTCAAAACCGAGTTTTTGATTTCCCGGATCGATTCCTTGCGGGAGGAGTCCGATCTCTTCAATCCAAGGCTATAAATAGGACCCCCTAGTCCTCCTCTTTCGTTTACCCCCTCTCCCGTCCTCTCTCGTGACTCCTAGAGCCGCCGTGCCGCCACCTAGCTCGCCGCCGCCGCTGGCCATCCTCCATCCGCACCGCGCCGCCGCCTCCGCCGTCGCCGTCGCTTGACGTCGCCGCCTTTGGCTTTTCCAGGAGGTGGAGAAGCCCGGCTGCCACCTCTCCTTTGCCGCCGGCCGCCGTAGCCCGCCGCCACCACGCAACCCGAGCCGCCGCCGCCACCCTCTCGTCGCCGGCCGTCGTCGGTCATCGGTAGACGTTGTGGTGAGTACCGCCGGGTTCGTCTCGTCGTCCTCTACGTGTACATACCCTCCAAATTCGCAGCCGACCACCCTAGCTCCGGCGAGGTCGCCATCTCGGTCCGGCCACCGTTGATGATGTCATCATGACATCATCATCTTTTTCTTTTTCCCGTTTTTCTAATAGATTAAATCTTCGGAAAATCATAACTAAATAACCGTAGATCCGTTTCAGGTGGTTCAAGTTGCTAAATTTTTCTAAAATCAAGATCTACATGTTAAAAATATCCACATATACTGTTTATGTTTGTTTTTGTACTGTTTTGTTGATTTTAGTCTTTTTGCTTTAGTTTCCGACGTTCCGGAGGAGAGTGTTTCTGTCGAGGAAGGTTCCGAAGTGTTTGCGGAAGCTCAAGGCAAGTCACACAGATCCCAAACAACCTTTTGAGCATGTTGAACCCGTTTAAAGCTATTATTTTATTTCAACTATGCATTATTTTCGAATGTCATTGGGTGGTGAACCTTTCCCAATTAATTAATGGCTGTAGATGACTTTATTTTCCTATGGGTTATAATTTGATTAGCATGAAACTTATATATTGGATTGGTTCAGCTAAATGCTATATGTATGTTTGCTTAGCCGTGCTTAGAAACATTAGCTAACTAAAGGGGTTAATTATAAACTATGTTATATTATTATTATTAATTATGGTTATGATAACTGGTAGCTCACGATGGTTAATCGTGTGATATTAATTAATTGATAATTAAAACCTGGTTAAGGTGGGTTGTGAGCATGTGGTTTTGATGGTTGTGCTCATGACAATTAAGGACCGGTTCGCGAGCTACTGTTGTGAAACATTTACCGTGCCAACCACAAGCCAGCGTGGGCAATGGCTTTATCTTTTGTATAGCATGATTCATTATAGTGTGCCAGACTGTGAAGGGGCGAGAAGTCCATTGCCTCTGGTTTTGAGGGGGAGATTATGATGCAGGAACGGTGCACTGTGATGAGTTGTGTTGTGCGAGGGGTATTGTCACAGTTCCTTTCCGAGGTACCGTGGTGGTGCTATGGCGCATGGTAACATGTTGTGGGATTGTGTCTTGTGGGTACAGTGGTACACCTCTGATCAGAGTTAAAACTATTCGAATAGCTGTACCCGCGGTTATGGGTGAGTTGAACAATGTTTTTCGTGATTAGTCCCATATTATTAATCAATGGTAATTGTGATAATTAATGTGACTCCTGGTTTGGAATGGCATATTCCTGGTTTGGAGGTTTGGTTTGTTCAACCGGGGTTGGTTGTTCATATGAGGTTGAGCCTATGCAACACGGGTGTGTTGTATGGTGTTATTTAATATTGCTTAATTATTCAACTGTTTTACTATTCTCTTAAATATTTATTAAATGCTGTTTATGCAAATGAGCTATATTATGCCATCCTTTGTTATCCTGTGCACTTGCATATTTGCTGTGTGGCTTGTTGAGTATGTCATATGCTCATTCTTGCAATATTCAATCATCAGAAGAGGAGTATCTCAGCGAAGGTGATGATCTGGAGGATTAAGCTTGTTCCTGGTTAAGATGCCTGTGAAGTGGAGTCGCCATAGCTGTTCCGTAGTTTGCTTTAGTTTTGTTTTTCCGCTGCGTAGAATGTTATTCTTTGAGAGGAACTATCCACCTCTGTAATAATTTATTATTTGCTAGTATTAAATAGTTTTTTATTTGTACTCTATTATCAATTTGTTATTGTGTGCCTCAGTTGATTCCTGGACGAGGGTTTAACACACATGTAAGCGTTCGGAATTTTGGATAGAAATTCCGGGCGTGACAGGCATGCAGGAGTTTCAAGACCTCTTTCTTTACAACTTCTCGCATCGCATTATTGAGCCGTCATTGAGGTTCCCTAGAGGGAGTACTCTCGGGGTCAATAGGGATACAATGAGTGCAAAGTGCGGGATTAATCCCTCTGAGATCTTGAAGGGAATAGCCAAGAACAGAACGGTGATTTTCCAACATTGTTAAAAGACGTTGAGTCTCATCTTCGGAGAGCTTGTCACTGATTATGTGTAACACCGTGAAGCTCTTTCCCAAGCCTAAATTGAAGTTATAAATGGTCTCAAGAAAATACCAGTGTAAAGCAAGAGTAAATCTTAATAAATTAATGCAAATAATAATCGGATTTGGCATGTGGAAATTTTTCTTGAGTTCTACATGTCGAAATACGCTAACAAGATTTTTAGTGGAATTTTTAGAGCACTAGAAATAATTTTAACCAATTAAAATTGAGCACAAGGAATATTTAATCCCAGGAAAATCCATTTCCTTCGTTTTCTTTTTCTTTTCCCTTTTTTTTTCTTTCTTTCGAATGGGCCGCCGGCCCATTCCCTCCTCCTCCTCTTCCCGCTGGGCCGGCCGAAGGCCGAGGCCCAGCCGAGCTGAGCCGGCCGCCTGTCTCCCTCTCCCGGGGTCGCCGACATGTGGGGCCCACCTGTCGGGCCTGTCCCCTTCCTCCAGCCGGCGACGCCGCGCCCCGCAACCGCCGCCGCGCCCCGCTCCCGCGCCTTCCAGGCCACGTCGCCCTCGCGCCCGCGTTCCCTGCGCCCACTTCCCCTCTCTCCCGGCCGCGCCCGCGCTCGAGACGGCCGGGATTCGATTTTCGAATCCCGCCTCTCTCCCTCTCCCCTATTTAAGCTTCCCCACTCTGCCCTCTCTATTTTTCCCCATTTCGCCAAACTCTCCTGTGCCCTCTATCGCCCTAGCGCCGTCGCCTTCCTCTCCGCCGCCGCCGCCGCCGCTCCGGTCGCCGCTAGCTGCCTCTAGCTGTAGACCCCCGTTTTTATAACAGGAATCACTCTTGTTAATAGTACCATTTCCCTGGATCAAGTAGTCTGGTACTCACGATTACATTGCCGAAATATCAAGTGCGCATACAAAGATTGTCTAGCGCGAATTATTACATCATAGGCCCGCAGGCAGTCTTAGATCATAGGACTAAACGGTCCACAATACAAACAATAACAGAAATAGATAAGGCAGCATATTATAGGTAGCGGCAATGCCATGGCCACAGGCAACGGCCGTAACTAAGACCTACGGAGCGCCGTTATCCTCCGCATCCTCCTAAAGATAAGCATAGGGATCCTCCTCGACTTCATTGCCATCCACTGATTAAATTTTGTAATAGCAAGAGTGAGTACCAACCGTACTCAGCAAGCCATCATAACAACAATGCATATGATAGTGATATTCAAAGTATGGCCATTGGTTTATTTGCATAAAGCTAGTTTCACAATTCCTTTCACAAGCTTATTATCTAGCATAGACTAATCCAGTTTTAATTCCAGTATTTATTACACAGCAACGGTTCTGTTCACCATCTATTGTCTTCCCAAAGATGGCTTCCCGTTACTGGCCGTAATGGTTTTCTGGGGTTTACTCCTTCTCGTCTCTCGAGAGGATGATCCGCCAGTACAAAATCATCATGCATATCCCATCCCACTCAATTTAAGAATTTAGAGTCTAGCCAAGTGTAATACATGTCCCGATGCTCAATATCCACGAGCACGGCTATTCGAATAGATTGGTTTTACTCACACTGCAGTGGATGTACACTTTACCCGTACTCCGCGACTTGCGCAACACATGAGCCTATGTCCCAACGAATGAGACTTGCCACGGCATAGCCTTTCAATAACCTCACGTTGGCAGTACCCGCTCCATGAACTTGCATCCTCATGCACTCTAGGCGTCATAAGTTTCTAGCAGTGAGAGGAGTTCTGGCGCTACCGGGAAGGGAAAACTCACACATGCATTAAGTTTTAGTTAAATTAAGCTTACACATGGCAGTCCTACCGATGGCGACACCACTGTAGGCACTCGCCCCTCGCGGCCCCACCAATGGCTGCCCCACCGTAGGCCCTGACTCCCACACACCAAGAATAACCACTATGCAGGGATACTGCCTTCGCTCGGCTATGTACTCCGCTAGGTCTATACCCATACGAGAAGTACGGTTGTACGAGGGTCGTTTCATGCTTAACTTCATGGCTCGGTCCTTAACTGACCAGGGACGGCACTAGCCTTTTCCGGACACCACCCAAGTACCCCAGCTGCCCCGGTCGAAAACAATGTTTAATTTTGTTTCTCTTTTCACAATTCATGTTATCCTTGTCATGGCAATGTGGTGCCCACGCCTCCACATGCCGCATCTCAACTACCCTCCCCTAAGGTAGTTGTCCAAGCATATAGCATTTGATAAATATGAGAATGCATGATTCTAATTAGCATGACTAAGCATTTGTTCAATGTCGACTAAATACACACGTTAGCAGGGTTTACAATGGTCATACAGGTAATCAATATCAAGGCATGGCATACTTAACAAGTAGGGCATTCATATTCACATATGTATAGCATGCAATTTTATTTAAATCAACATAATTTTCGCAATAGGTTCAACATGCTCAAAGATTAGTGATGATCGACTTGCCTTGATCGCAGTCTTGCTGACCCAGATCTTCGATTAACTCAGCAACTCCTTCGGAATCTAAATTTACGTGCGAAAGATTCGATTTGAATTCAATTAGAATTCAAATTAAATCACCAAAAATTCAACATTACAAAAATAAATAGCAAAAGTGGTTCCATCAGCAAGATGTTGATTTTAGATGAATTTAGGTTCAAGTTTCATTCAAATCCGAGCTAAAATGAGTGAGTTATGCTTGTTTAATGATTCAAATTTGAATTAATTCAAACAATTGTGAAATGGCACTGTGCAGCCGAGAGGGGCATTATTACAGTGGCTGACATGTGGGGTCACCCCATTTCTTTTTCCTCTGTTTTTATTTTCTATAGAAAATGTACAGAGTCATTGACAAGTGGGACCGGCCCTGTTTGACCCTAGTCAAAACCGGTTCTTTAATCCCGGTGGGTCCCGCATGTCATTGACAGTAACTTCATAATCAATTTTTCTTAGATTTTCCTAATCTCCCGGTCCCACATGTAATAGAGTAATTTGCATTAGATTAAAAGATGATTACTGTGCACTAATCACAATGTGGGGCCCACAGCTCCCCTCTCTGCCTTTCCCCTTTCTTTCTCTCTCGGTCGTCTTCTACCTCGCGCACGCGGCTGAACAGAGGAGCAGCGCGCGGCGGTGCGACGGCCCGAGCCAGAACGGCTCGGCGCGCGGTGGGGAAAGGCAACGGCGCATCACCGGAAACCCATCGGCGGCGGCGGCGAGGCACGGCGGCCACCCGACGCGCGGCGCGACGGCGCGCGGCGGCATCGAGATCGTAAGAACGGCGGCGGCGCAATGGTGGTCGATTCAAGTGCAAATGACTTCGATTTAACCATCTAGGGTTCACATGGAGTATAGAAAAGCAAAAATCTAGCCGATGCTACATTGGAACGAGGTCTCTCCACGGCGAGCTCAACCATGGCGCGGTAGCGGCCGGAGTCGGCATGGCTACGGCAGCGCGCACCCCAAATCGAGGGGGCTGCTAGCTTCTAGGTGTCCAGGCAATGCTACAGGCGCGAGGTCTTACCACGAAGTGGCGAAACAGCGAAGTTCGACGGCGAGTGGCGCGGCGCGGTTGAAACAGGGGCGGACGGCGGTCGGCGACGGGCGCAGGTGTTCGACGCTCGTCCTCCCTCGCATAGCGGCCTCCGGCTCCCTCCAACAGCAGTAACGGCAGCGCGCACACCACCTCAGCACACCCCCGCCACCCACACTGGCCGAGAAGCCCTGTGGCGGCGGCGCAGCCGGCGCTCACCAGGTGTTCGACACTCGGCGGCGGCGTGATCTTGCTCCTCTTCGGTGGAGCAAAAGTTTTAGAGAGAGGAAAAGTAAATGGGAGATTGAGTTCGGATAAGAACGAGCCAAGGTCAAGTCTATATAAGCGAGAGGGAGAGCGATTCCTTAATGGATAATGGTGAGCGATGACACGGCTTTGTTTCGATCTCTCCCAGGTTCTGGTTCAGTGTACAGGCGCGGCATGATTGCCTACGCGGTAGTATGCAGGAGAGGTCTCGCTAGCTGGAGAAAGGGGCGCCGCATTACCCAGCGGTCGCAACCGGGGGTGACAAGATGGAGACGCGACGGGGACGCGATGGCGACAAGAGCGACGGCGATGGGCAGTGGTAACGGCTTGGATAGGGGGGCGCAGGGCTATGCCCTAGGGTGACGCGGGGTCGTCGTGGCGGCTGTTATCCTTCCATCCCGAGGGCGACGTGCGAGGGGACGGGATGACGCGGGCACCCGTGGCGGCGCAGCCTTTGGCACGGGCTTTTGGCGGCTTGGTCGGCGGCGGGCCCACGTGGCGTGGCATGACGCGGTGCGGCGCACGGGCACGACTAGTGCGGCGCACGAGTCGGAAGGCAGGCGCGCGGCACGGCAGCGGTTGGAGAGGGCGGCGTCGGGTGTTCGGTCGGGTTAGGCACAGATCGAACACCTGGCGCGCAATGAACAGTAGCGCCAGGAAAAGAAAAAGGAAGAGAAGAGAAAGGATAAGGGAAAAAGGAAGGGCTAATCTGCCAAATGGCTTGGAATTGAGTTGTAACTCTATATATTTTGGATTCAAGAATTCAAACATTTGATTTGAATATTTATTTGGTTATTTATTAGTTCCCAAGTGAATTTGCTTCCCACTAGATCATCCCAAATAGAAATATTTTAATTTGCAAAATTAACTTAAATAATTGGGGGGGGGGGGCTTTGATAGTCCTAAAATTATTTAAAATATTCAATGGGTCCAGTACTAATACAATAGCACGTTGGTTGAACTTATTTGCATAACAAGGTATTCATGTAAATTGTAATTATTATTTAGATGCGCATCTTTACTTTGATTTTTCCATTGAGATAATTTACAGTTTGGCAAGCAATATCAACCATAACATCCATCATGATGCAAAAGTTTTAAAAAGTTCAAAATTTTAGTGATTTTTATTATTGAGGATTTTTAAGATGTTACAAACCTATCCCCCTTAAATAAATCTCGTCCCGAGATTTCTTACCGGTCATTAAACAGATGTGGGTATTCAGTCTTTAGAAATTCTTGACTCTCCCACGTAGCCTCCTCTTCTGTGTGATTACTCCATTATACTTTATACATGCGCCAAACTTTGGTCCGGGTTCTCTTCTCAGCCTCATCTAATACTTTCACCGGATGCTCCGGGTAGGTGAGATCACTACTAATATGAATATCTCCCAATGGGGTTTGCTCCTCCGGTACTCGCAAACACTTTTTTAGCTGTGACACATGAAACACAGGGTGTACATCGGAAATATTTTCTGGCAGTGCTAACTGATAGGCTACTTCCCCTCGCCTGGCAATTATTGGAAATGGTCCCACATATCTCGGCGCAAGTTTCCCTTTGACCTTGAACCTCTTGGTTCCTCGCAGCGGGGACACTTTTAAGTATACGTGATCGCCTATATTAAACTCTAAATCTCTTCTCCTTGTATCTGCATAGCTTTTTTGTCTAGATTGTGCTACTTTTAAACGATCACGAATCAGTCGAACTTTCTCCTCAGCCTCCTTAATTATATCGGGCCCAAATACAGCTCGTTCACCGGTTTGACCACATTAGTGGGGTTCGACAACGTCGACCAAACAATGCTTCATTTGGTGACATCTTTAAGCTGGCCTGATAACTGTTGTTATATGAAAATTCGGCATATGGTAGGCACCTTTCCCAATCCTTGGTGAAATCCAAGGCACAAGACCTTCACATATCTTCTAGCACTTGATTTGTTCTTTCAGTCTGTCCATCTGTCTGCGGATGATATGCCGTGCTAAAGGCGAGGTAACTTCCCAGAGCTTCATGTACTTTATTCCAGAAATGGGAGGTGAATTGGGTACCACGATCAGATATTATCCTTTTCGGCACACCATGTAGACATACAATCCTGGACATATACAACTCGGGCAACTTGGCACCACTATAATTTGTCTTTACGGGGATGAACCTGGCTGTTTTGGTGAGTCGGTCCACGATCACCCAGATAGAGTCATAGCCAGCCGCGGTCTTGGGCAATCCGACGATAAAATCCATGCCTATTTCATCCTACTTCCATTCCGGAATTTTGAGTGGTTGCAACGATCCCGCTGGCCGCTGATGCTCGGCCTTCACCCTCTGGCATACGTCGCATAGCGCTACGTATTCGGCTACATCCCTTTTCATGTTGGGCCACCAATACGCCTCTTTCAAATCCTGGTACATCTTTGTGCTGCCAGGATGCAGTGAATATGCAAATTCATGTGCTTCCTTGAGAATTAACTTTCTCAAATCACCCTGTTCAGGCATATAAATCCTCTTTTTATACCACAGGATTCCGTTCTCATTGATTGAAAATTCTTTGGCAAATCCCGCGGCCATACGCTCCTTAATTTCTCGGACCTCCTCATTATCCTTCTAGATTTCCTCTATCTGTGTTCTCAAAAGAGGTTGAATTTCTAGTGAATTTACTTCACCTTGAGGAATTAAATGTAGGTTGAGTCTAGCCATCTCCTCTTGTAACTCAACAGCTACGTTTTTGCTGCTTAGATGATTGCACCGGCCCTTGCGACTTAGAGCGTCAGCCACAACGTTTGCTTTGCCGGGGTGATAATGGATTCCCAAATCATAATCCTTAATCAATTCCAACCATCGTCTCTGCCGTAAATTGAGATCTGACTGAGTGAAAATGTATTTCAGGCTTTTGTGATCCGTGTATATGTCGCAATGATTCCCAATCAAATAATGCCTCCATATCTTTAATGCATGAACTACAGCCGCCAATTCCAGGTCATGAGTAGGGTAATTCTCCTCATGGGGTCGCAATTGCCGTGAGGCATAGGCCACAACCTTTTCCTCTTGCATTAATACTCCTCATAAGCCTTGCCTGGACGCATCACAGTAAATGACAAAATCCTTACGGTTGTCAGGGAGAACCAGAATAGGTGCGGTAGTCAATTTTTCCTTGAGCTGCTCGAAGCTTGCCTGGCATTGTTCTATCCACTCAAATTTCTTTTCTTTCTTTAACAGTTGTGTCATGGGCCTAGCTATTTTAGAAAACCCCTCAATAAACCTACGGTAATATTCGGCCAATCCCAAAAAGCTCCGGATTTTCGTCACCGATTTGGGTGCCTTCCATTCCGTCATAGCCTCCACTTTAGCAGGATCCACTGCTACTCCTCCTGCTGATATTACGTGGCAAAGAAAGGCAACCTCCTTCAGCCAGAACTCACACTTGCTAAACTTCGCATACAGTTGATGTTCCCGTAGTTTCTCCAGCACTTGGCTCAAATGCTCTGCATGTTCCTCCTCATCCTTGGAATAGATGAGTATATCATCAATAAACACTACTACAAATTTGTCCAAATATTCCATGAACACTTTGTTCATAAGGTTCATAAAGTAAGCTGGGGCGTTGGTCAATCCAAAGGACATCACTGTAAACTCATATAATCCATAACGTGTGGAGAATGCAGTCTTAGGAATATCTCTGGGCCTAATCTTCAGTTGATGATACTCAGACCGAAGATCAATTTTTGAGAACACCTTAGCCCCCTTCAGTTGATCGAAAAGATCGTCTATCCGAGGTAGTGGGTACTTATTTTTGATGGTCACCTTATTTAATGAACGATAATCCACGCACATCCTCATGCTTCCATCTTTCTTTTTAACAAATAACACCTGGGCTCCCCAAGGAGAGGAACTAGGACGTACATACCCTTTGTCTTGTAACTCCTTTATCTGCGTTTTAAGTTCCTCCAACTCATTAGCTGGCATTCTATAAGGTCTTTTGGAGATGGGGGCAGTACCAGGCATTAAATCGATGATAAATTCTATATCTCGGTCAGGTGGCATCCCAGGCAATTCCTCCGGAAATACGTCCGGGTAATCCTGCACCACGGGCATTCCCTCCATAGGAAGCATGGTAAATATACCTCCAGCTCGCTTAAATAATTGTGGATCTTGATCCACTGTGGCTTTCATTACCGATCCCCAAGATGTGGTTAAGGTAACTTCCCTACGGCTGCAATCAATGACCCCTTTGTTCTTGGTTAACCAATCCATGCCCAGTATGACATCAAGCGTTTGAGGTATCAAAACCATGAGGTTTGAGGGAAACACCGTATCTCTAAGACAGTATCAATACAAGCAGTATCTACGGTTATCTCACCCCTAGGTGAGTGTACTAACATCGGTTTCCTTAACCTTACTCGGGTTAAATTGTGTTGTCGACTTGCTTTCAAAGATATAAATGAATGCGATGCGCCCGAATCGAAGAGAACTTTGACTGGGGTAGTATTGATAGAAAACATACCCATCAGTACGCCCTGGTCGTCTTGGGCCTCCTCAGCTCGCACATGATTCACTTGCCCGCGTCCAAACCCGGTAGCAGACCGGTTGGTCTGTGGTGTCCTGAATAATCCTCGAGCGGCGGCAGGGGTAGTGGTCCCGCGAACTGCCGTCGCATTGGCTCCGGTGCGGATAGGAGCTTTGCTTGGATGTGGACAGTTGTTAGCATAGTGTCCGGGTTCCCCACAGTTGAAGCAACTTCCACTCCTCTTCCATCTAGGAGCGGCCAATGTTGGGGTCGGTGTGCGAGGTGGAGTTGCAGCCGACCTGTTGAAGTTGCTAGATGGAGCAGGGCGGTTGGTTGTGGCCCCGGTGGGCTTCCATCCCGAGGAAGCGGTTCCCTTCAGTCGCTGAGGCACCCCTTGAGTTGGGCGATTCATGGCAAGTCTCCTCCTGAGTTGGGCGATTCATGGCAAGTCTCCTCTTGCGGTTGTGCTCTACAGTCTTCTGATCATTCTCCAACCTAACGACTTTGTTGATCAGGCTTTGGAAACTTTCATGATCCTGTCCAATCATAGGTCCACGCAATTCATCATTCAGCCCTTCAATGAACTTGTCAATTTTCTCCTCTTCATCTATGAGATCCCCTGTTGCATAGCGGGCCAACTGAGTAAACCGGTTCAGATATTCTTGCACTGTTGTGTTTCCTTGCCGCAGCCTTCTGAACTCGTTCTTCTTCATGCGCATCACCGCAGCAGGCACGAAGTTCTCATGAAAAGCAGTAGTGAATTCTTCCCAGGTGGGTTCTCCAGCATCCTCTTCCCGAGCTTCCTTATATGTGTCCCACCAATCACCGGCTGGTCCCTCCAGCTGGTTAATTGCGAAGATCACTTTGTCGGCTTCGCGTACCCGAACCAGAGTCAATTTCTTTTCTATGATGCGTAGCCAATCTTCAGCCTCCATAGGTTCTTCCGCCGTAGCGAAGGTGGGTGGCTTAGTCCTCATGAACTCGCCAAAGCTTGAGCCTCCACGGCCTCCTTGGTTGTTAACAATGGCCTGCAGCAGTTGGGTTTGTGCAGCCATAACCCCAGCCAAGGTGGTCATATCGGCCTCTGGTGGGTTCTCATTTGCACGGCGCCGCCCAGCCATCTGTTGAAGCATGCTAGGTAAGTAAATATTTAACTATCTCTACCCTTTTTATTATATTCGTTAATGTGATCTTTGTATAGCAAGCATGGTGAAACAAACTCATGAACAACATAACATATCATTACTAATATCATAACATGCCACATAGTTCCACAATCATTACACAGACAAATGATGCACTGGACTGCACATATACGCAGTTCAACAGGATACAACACGCAAGCTAACATCGAACCAATGACATACTACTCTTCAACTCATAGCCATCTATGAGGAGAGGGGGGTGTCTCGCTGTCCAAAAGCCAACCAAAGCGAGATCGAAGTCACAGTAGGCCTTCCGCCTAGTCGTCCAGCCAACCACAGGTGCCTGGTGCAGGGAGCGGGTAATCCCTGGCGGACGCAAACCTCAGTCCCTGTCACACCCTGAAAATTTAAAATTTATAAATTGTTGTTTAAATGGAATTTTTAGAAATAATTTTAAAAGTCTTGAAGAGAAGATCTAGTTTTAATTAATAAATTCCAATATAAAATGGGCCCAGATAAAATTTCATTAAATACTTTGCTTAATTCTATAATTCCTAGATTTTTCTGGGACTTATTTGAGCTAAGGAAGTATTTTTAATAAATGGAATTGCATTTAAGAAATAATTTAAATTGAAAAAGGTTTTAAAAAGTCTCTTTTGGCTTTGGGCCGAAAGTCGGCCCAAAACCCCTCTCTCTCTCTCCTCGGCCCAGTTCGGCCCAGTCCGCCGCGCGCGCGCCCTCTCGCTGTCGCTGACAGGTGGGTCCCGCCTGTCAGGACCTTCGTCCTCCTTCGGCCGCCGCCGCCGAAACCCTAGTTTCGCGCCGCCGCCGTTTCCTTCCAAATCCGGCCGTTCCTTTCCTTCTCCGGTCGAATCAAAAGAGGGGAAACAATCTCCGGGATCTCCTCTACCTTTTCTCCTTTGGAATCTTCGGCTAAATCGGTTTGGAAGTTCGTGGAATTGAGTTCGATTCGGATCGACCTCTTTCTTTCAAGCCGCGAGTTTCCTTCGCCGTTGCCGCCGTCGTGGGCCTTTGCCGCCGCCTCCGAGCCCCTTTAAAAGGACCCCCGGTGTCTCCTCTACCCGTCGCCACCTTCGCCTTCGCCTCTCGTCGTCGGAAAAGCCCTAGCGCCGTGTGCCCTAGCTTTGCCGTCGCCGCCGCCGCTCCAGCCGTGCGCCGCCGTCGTTTCAGCCGTCGCCGTCGCTCGGGAAGACCACCGTCGTGCTCGCCAAGTCGTCGCCGTCCTCGTCCGCCCCTTCGCCGTCGCCGGAGATCGCCGGAGCTTCGTCGCCGTCGACAACCCGAAGGTTTCCGCCGTTTCCTCCTCGTCGTCGTCGTCGTCCGTTGTTTTTCCGCCGCCGTTTTGGTCACCGGTGTGTTCGCCGCGTCGTCCTCTACGTGCTGGTGCCCTCCGTTTGCGTCCTGGTGCCGCCGTTCGCCGGCAAGCGTGCGCCGCCCGAGCCGTCCGCTCCGCCGAGCCGCCGCCGCTGTCGGTGACGTCACCGTTGACGTCATCGTGGTCGTCCGCCGTGAGCCGGTCGTGGACCGTTCGATCTCGGCCGTCCGTTTTGGATTGGTTCGATCTCGGCCGTCCGTGTGTGTGAATCGCCGCCCGTGCGCCCGGTCCACCAAACCCTAGCCCGCTGACGCAATAATCCTTCTTTTCCTTTTCAAAAATAATTCATTATTGCGTCATAATTCAATTTTAACCGATATAAGTGTTTTAATCTGATTTAATCTTTAAAAATTCATAACTAATTCATCTTAGCTCCGATTTAGTTGGTTCAAGTCTCTAAATTTTTCTAAAATTGAGATTTACACTTTAAAAATATCCACATGTACTGTTCATGCTTGTTTATGTGCTGTTTTGGTGATTTTGCTCTTTTCTGCTTAGATTCCGTCGTTTCCGGAGAGTCCGTTTTCGCAGAAGAAGAGTTTGAAGAGTTCCAAGGCCAGCAAGGCAAGTCACACAGATCCCAAACAACCCTTTGAGCATGTTGATCCTATTTAAAGCTATTGTTTCTATTCAACTATTGCATCTATTTTCGAATGTCATTGGGTGGAATTGACCTATTCTTTGTTATGGCCCTTTTGTACATTGATTACCTTATTCCTTGATACCTTGGGTTATTACAATTTGACTAGTTGAGCTTTATTTATATTAGTTCAACTAGATATTAGATATAATTGCTTAGCCCTGCTTAGAAACATTAGTACACAATCGGGATAACTAATGACTCACTATTATTTAATGATGGTTTCATGATAGTTCACGATGGTCAATCGTGATTAGTTAATTAATTAATGTGCCAACTAAAACCTGGTAATGGTGGGTTGTGAGCACATGGTTTTGTTGGTCGTGCTCATGACAATTAAGGACCGGTTCACGAGTTTCGGTTGTGAAACATTAACCGTGCCAACCACAAGCTAGCATGGGCAACGGCTTTATCTTTTGTATAGCATGGTTCATTGCGGGGCACCAGACTGAGAAGTGGCGGAGATAAGCCCACGGGGGTCGCTGGGTAGTCCATGCCTTGTTTATAAGGGGGTGATTATGATCCAGGAAGGTGCGCTGCAGTGGATTGTGTTATACGAGGGGTATTGTCACAACTCCTTTCCGAGATATCGTGGTGGTATTGAGGCACATGGTGACATGATGTGGGGTTGTGTCTTGTGGGTACAGTGGTACACCTCTGATCAGAGTAAAACTATTCGAATAGCCGTGCCCGCGGTTATGGGCGGGTCTAACAATGTCTTTCGTGATTAGTCTCACACCTCTCATCATTGTAAAAGATGCTTAAACTGGTAATAATTTGATTAGCTCCTGGTTTGGAATGGTATATTCCTGGTTTGGAGATAGAACTGTGCAGCCGGGGTGGTTGTTCAGAATGGTTGGGCCTATACAACAGGGTATGTTGTATAGCGTTGGATTAATATTGTTTAATTACTTAAGTGTTTTATCAAATTCTCAAATGTTTGCTAAATGCTGCTTTTGCAAATGCAACCCTATTATGCCATCCTTTGTTATCCTGTGCACTTGCATATTTGCTGCGTGGCTTGCTGAGTATGTCATATACTCACCTTGCAATCATTCATCAGAGGAAGAGTTCTACAATGAGGCTGATGGTGTGGAGGATTAGGTGTAGCCTTGGTCAAGCTGCCTGTGGAGTGGAGCCGTCTGCGCCGTTTATTTTTTTCCGCTGCTTAGATCTTTATTGATTGAGAGGAACTATCTACCTCTGTAATGACATTTTATTCACTTATTAATTAGAGTAATATTTGTACTCTATTATCAATTTGTTATTGTGTGCCTCGGCTGATTCCTGGACGAGGGTTCACACACATGTAAGCGTTTGGAATTTTGGATAGAAATTCCGGGCATGACAAGTTGGTATCAGAGCCTCTTTGACCCTAGGTTATGCCAAATGGTTATCCATAGAAGCCCTCTAAAAATATTGGAAAAGTAGAACTGTTCTCCTCCCTTTCTCTTTTAATTAAACCAAACTAATGGCACATGCACTTCATAATCTCTTTTAATGGTTCTCATTAAAAATTTATTCCAGTGTTATTAGTACTGTACATCTATTACTGTACTAATGGCTCATTTACCAGCAAAAGTTTTACAATACTGTTTTATTTAATCTTGCTGCAATAAAATAAATTTAGCATGTTGATTTTATAATTTTCTTTCATTTCTTTTGAAACCAGTTATTCAAAATTACAAAATTTGTGACCTCGTTTCCAACTGTTTTAACTTATCTCGCAAAGCTTGGTTTACTTTATTTACTTACCTTTTTACTCTGATTTTCTAACTTTATTCAAATTAATCCAAAAACTTGTGCTATTAATTGGATAAAGGTCTTAACTCCCTCCTTTCACTTGTCTTTAGATGCTGCGTTACAAGCCTGAGTACCTGTTTGGTGTTGAGGGTTTTGTCCAGGAGTTGCGTACGATGTCCTTTGTCATTGGATTTGGGACTGCCCCATTTTATGCCCAGATTCCTCATGATCGTCATGAAGAGAAGTGCCGAGTCAAAGTCACCTTGAACAGTAATAGTGAAGATATCCCCTCAGTGATGTTTGAAGCTGGAGGAAGAAACTACATCCATGCATGTCAGGAGGTGGCAAGGATCGCCATAGGAGAGCTCCGTGATCGCTACAGTGATCAATTGGCCGACACTGAGTATCGCTACCATCCTCGCCAACCCCAGGGAAGTGACAGTGGCAGTTACCTTGAGACTGAAGGAATTGAGAATGATGCTACCACGAAGCATTTGGTTGAGATGTTGTGGGCTATGGATGAAAGTCGTGTGGAGACTGTGTTAGCCGCTCAAGATCGTGAAGACCGGAATCGTGGTAAGATTTGCAAGTTAGAAGACAAGGTGGATCGTTTGGAGAAGGAATTAGCCGCATTGAAGGGAGAAGCACCGCCGTAGAAGGCCAGGATTCGTCTTACCGCAAGGAAGAGAGCTCTATTTGTCCCTCTCTATCAACTGGCGCCAAAGGTTCGTGTGGTGGAGAAAGAAGTTGCCCCAGCTCAAGCGGATCCTCCGGTCATCATCATAAGTAGTGATGAAGAAGAAGAATCCAAGCGCATCAATTCCAAGATTGAGTGGGTAGCAACTCAAGATGATAAAGACGAGCCTTCAATCGACCTCCGATGCTTGGAAGAACTAGAGTGACTTGTTAAGTCGTTGTCTTAGAGCGTTGTGTTAGTTTGCTTGCTTAAAGTTTGCTTGTGTGTGGCGCATGTGATTTACATCAGTGGTGGGATGTAAGTGCATGCGTTTGTTTGCTTTTGAGTGTTAGGAAGTTGGTGAGTTTAGTGGTGTGAGAGTCTTTAGTTTGTAATAATGAAACTCAGTTAAGATCAATAAAAGTTAAAGTAATTCTCTGTCCTAAGTAGTTTTCCCTGGTTTCTCTTCTTGTGCCCTGTCCATGCCAGATGGTGAACACTCGCAGCAATGGGAATGGTCCCAACAACCCCAATAACAACAACAATGGAGAGAATCCCACTCTTGCTCAAGTTCTGGCTCAACAGACACAGCTTATGAACATGATGATGCAGCAATTTCAGAATCAGCAAAACCAAGGAAATAATCATGCACCTCCACAGAACAAGTTAGCAGAATTTCTTCGTGTGAGGCCGCCTGTTTTCTCTAGTACTACTAATCCTGTTAAAGCTAGTGATTGGCTGCATGCCATAGAGAAGAAGTTGGATTTACTTCAGTGTACTGATCAGGAGAAGGTCTCATTTGCATCACATCAGTTGCATGGCCCTGCCTCTGAATGGTGGGATCACTTCCGCCTTAACAGGACTACTGCTGAACCTATCACTTGGCTTGAATTCACCGCTGCTTTCCGGAAGACGCATATACCATCAGGAGTAGTGTCTCTCAAGAAGAAGGAGTTCAGGTCGCTTACCCAGGGATCTCGCTCTGTTACGGAGTATCTGCACGAGTTCAATCGTCTTGCTCGTTATGCTCCGGAAGATGTGCGCAATGATGAAGAGCGCCAGGAGAAGTTTTTGGGAGGACTTAATGATGAGCTTTCTTACCCACTCATGGTTGGAGATTATCCTGATTTCCAGAAATTAGTGGATAAGGCTATTCGTCAGGAGGACAAGTACAATCGCATGGAGCAGAAGAAACGTCGGATTGCTCAATTCAAGACACAACAGGGAAATAATCAGAAGCCGCGTCTTACTTTAGGACCCCAGCCCATGCCACAGGGAGGTTCTTCGTCTGTTGTTCGTCCGCAGCGTCAGTTCTTCAACAACAATGCTGGCAACAACATCCGTAATCAAGCACTCTCTTTGCAACGTAGCCCCTCTGTCAGAATAGAAATTCAAGGAGTACCATTTCTGGCCAATCTTATCTTGTTAGAATCCAAAGACCTTGATGTCATCCTAGGGATGGACTGGTTAGCCAGACATAAAGGTGTGATAGACTGTGCCAACAAAAAAGTAACTCTCACCAGCTATGATGGTCGAGTTGTAACTGTTCATGCATTGTCATCTGAGTCTTTAAGGTCAAGACTGAACCAGATAACTTTGGAAGAGATTCCTATAGTCCGGGAGTATCCTGATGTGTTCCCAGATGATTTACCTGGTATGCCGCCTAAAAGGGATATAGAGTTCAGAATATATTTGGTACCTGGAACAGCTCCGATCCATAAGAGACCTTATCGAATGGCAGCCAATGAGTTGGCAGAAGTTAAGAGGCAAGTAGATGATTTGCTACAGAAAGGATACATCAGACCGAGTTCATCACCATGGGGAGCTCCGGTTATTTTTGTGGAAAAGAAAGACCATACCCAGAGGATGTGTGTGGACTATCGTGCACTAAACGATCTGACTATCAAGAATAATTATCCACTACCCAGGATTGATGATTTGTTTGATCAGCTTAAAGGTGCCACTGTTTTCTCCAAGATAGATCTTCGATCAGGGTATCATCAGTTGAGAATCAAAGAGGAAGATATACCTAAGACAGCTTTTACCACTAGGTATGGGTTGTTCGAATGTACTGTTATGTCTTTTGGACTTACCAATGCCCCTGCTTTCTTCATGAATTTGATGAATAAGGTGTTTATGGAATACCTAGACAAGTTCGTGGTGGTCTTTATTGATGATATTCTTATCTACTCTCGAACCAAAGAAGAGCATGAGGAACATCTTCGCCTTGCATTGGAGAAGCTACGAGAACATCAACTGTATGCTAAGTTTAGCAAGTGTGAATTTTGGTTGTCTGAAGTGAAATTCCTTGGTCACGTCATCTCAGCCGGAGGAGTTGCCGTCGATCCTAGTAACGTGGAATCCGTAACCAATTGGAAGCAACCAAAGACAGTTTCAGAGATTCGCAGTTTCCTAGGCCTCGCAGGATATTATCGGAGGTTTATAGAGAATTTTTCCAAGATTGCTAAGCCCATGACACGACTGCTTCAGAAAGATGTGAAGTACAAGTGGTCGGAAGAATGTGAGCAGAGTTTTCAAGAGTTGAAAAGTCGCTTAATATCAGCTCCTATTTTGATTTTGCCTGATCCAAAGAAGGGTTTTCAAGTGTATTGCGATGCATCCAAACTTGGGTTAGGTTGTGTTCTGATGCAAGATGGGAAGGTGGTTGCCTATGCCTCTCGACAGTTACGTCCACATGAGAAGAACTACCCTACTCATGATATTGAGTTAGCTGCAGTCGTTCATGCATTGAAGATTTGGCGTCATTATCTTTTCGGTACTCGTACAGAAGTGTACACCGATCACAAGAGTTTAAAGTATATCTTTACTCAGCCGGATCTGAACATGAGACAACGGAGATGGTTGGAATTAATTAAGGATTATGACATGGGAATTCATTATCATCCGGGAAAGGCTAATGTTGTAGCAGACGCTCTTAGCAGAAAAGGCTATTGCAATGCTACAGAAGGACGACAGTTGCCATTGGAATTATGCAAGGAATTTGAAAGATTAAATTTGGGAATTGTCGGTAGAGGTTTCGTTGCAGCCTTAGAAGCGAAGCCCACTCTAATTGATCAAGTTAGAGAAGCCCAAATTAATGATCCTGATATTCAAGAGATCAAGAAGAATATGAGAAGAGGAAAAGCTATTGGTTTCTTGGAGGATGAGCAAGGAACTGTATGGTTGGGTGAGAGAATCTGTGTCCCCGACAACAAAGATCTAAAAGATGCAGTTCTGAAAGAAGCTCATGATACTTTATACTCCATTCACCCTGGTAGTACTAAGATGTACCAGGATCTCAAGGAAAGATTTTGGTGGGCAAGTATGAAGCGTGAAATCGCGGAATATGTAGCAGTATGTGATGTTTGTCAGCGAGTCAAGGCAGAACATCAGAAACCCGCCGGTTTGTTGCAGCCTTTGAAGATTCCTGAATGGAAATGGGAAGAAATAGGTATGGATTTTATTACTGGTTTACCCAGAACGTCATCAGGCCATGACTCTATTTGGGTGATAGTCGACAGACTTACCAAAGTGGCTCATTTTATTCCGGTAAAGACAACCTATTCCGGAAGTCGCTTGGCGGAATTGTATATGGCAAGGATTGTGTGTTTGCATGGCGTCCCTAAGAAGATAGTGTCTGATCGAGGCAGTCAGTTTACTTCAAATTTTTGGAAGAAACTTCAGGAAGAGATGGGTTCTAAGCTGAACTTTAGTACTGCTTATCATCCACAGACAGACGGACAAACCGAAAGGGTGAATCAGATTTTGGAAGACATGTTGAGAGCTTGTGCTTTAGATTTCGGTGGAAGTTGGGATAAGAATCTACCTTATGCAGAATTTTCATACAACAACAGTTATCAAGCTAGTTTACAGATGGCTCCTTACGAAGCACTGTATGGTCGGAAGTGCCGCACTCCGCTTTTGTGGGATCAAACGGGAGAACGTCAGGTTTTCGGGACGGATATCCTAAGGGAAGCAGAAGAAAAGGTAAAGGTCATTCAAGAAAGATTGCGAGTGGCTCAGTCTCGACATAAGAGTTATGCCGACAATCGCCGTAGAGATTTGAGTTTTGAAGAAGGAGACTATGTGTATCTTCGTGTCACGCCTCTTCAAGGAGTTCATCGTTTTCACACCAAGGGAAAATTGGCACCGCGTTTTGTGGGACCTTATAAGATTGTCAGTAGAAGAGGAGAGGTTGCTTATCAGTTAGAATTACCTCAATCTTTGGCAGGAGTCCATAATGTGTTCCATGTGTCACAATTGAAAAAAATGTTTAAGGGTACCTACCGAAGAAGTTAATATTGAGCAGATAGAAGTCCAAGAGGATTTGACTTATGTTGAGAAACCAATCCGTATCCTGGAAACAAATGAGAGAAGAACCAGGAATCGAGTTATCCGTTTCTGCAAAGTTCAATGGAGTAATCACTCGGAAGAAGAATCAACTTGGGAACGAGAAGATGAATTGAAGTCAGCTCATCCGCACCTGTTCGCCAGTTCTTCCGAATCTCGAGGACGAGATTCTGTTTAAGGGGGGGGGTAGGTTTGTCACACCCTGAAAATTTAAAATTTATAAATTGTTGTTTAAATGGAATTTTTAGAAATAATTTTAAAAGTCTTGAAGAGAAGATCTAGTTTTAATTAATAAATTCCAATATAAAATGGGCCCAGATAAAATTTCATTCAATACTTTGCTTAATTCTATAATTCCTAGATTTTTCTGGGACTTATTTGAGCTAAGGAAGTATTTTTAATAAATGGAATTGCATTTAAGAAATAATTTAAATTGAAAAAGGTTTTAAAAAGTCTCTTTTGGCTTTGGGCCGAAAGTCGGCCCAAAACCCCTCTCTCTCTCTCCTCGGCCCAGTTCGGCCCAGTCCGCCGCGCGCGCGCCCTCTCGCTGTCGCTGACAGGTGGGTCCCGCCTGTCAGGACCTTCGTCCTCCTTCGGCCGCCGCCGCCGAAACCCTAGTTTCGCGCCGCCGCCGTTTCCTTCCAAATCCGGCCGTTCCTTTCCTTCTCCGGTCGAATCAAAAGAGGGGAAACAATCTCCGGGATCTCCTCTACCTTTTCTCCTTTGGAATCTTCGGCTAAATCGGTTTGGAAGTTCGTGGAATCGAGTTCGATTCGGATCGACCTCTTTCTTTCAAGCCGCGAGTTTCCTTCGCCGTTGCCGCCGTCGTGGGCCTTTGCCGCCGCCTCCGAGCCCCTTTAAAAGGACCCCCGGTGTCTCCTCTACCCGTCGCCACCTTCGCCTTCGCCTCTCGTCGTCGGAAAAGCCCTAGCGCCGTGTGCCCTAGCTTTGCCGTCGCCGCCGCCGCTCCAGCCGTGCGCCGCCGTCGTTTCAGCCGTCGCCGTCGCTCGGGAAGACCACCGTCGTGCTCGCCAAGTCGTCGCCGTCCTCGTCCGCCCCTTCGCCGTCGCCGGAGATCGCCGGAGCTTCGTCGCCGTCGACAACCCGAAGGTTTCCGCCGTTTCCTCCTCGTCGTCGTCGTCGTCCGTTGTTTTTCCGCCGCCGTTTTGGTCACCGGTGTGTTCGCCGCGTCGTCCTCTACGTGCTGGTGCCCTCCGTTTGCGTCCTGGTGCCGCCGTTCGCCGGCAAGCGTGCGCCGCCCGAGCCGTCCGCTCCGCCGAGCCGCCGCCGCTGTCGGTGACGTCACCGTTGACGTCATCGGGGTCGTCCGCCGTGAGCCGGTCGTGGACCGTTCGATCTCGGCCGTCCGTTTTGGATTGGTTCGATCTCGGCCGTCCGTTCGTGTGAATCGCCGCCCGTGCGCCCGGTCCACCAAACCCTAGCCCGCTGACGCAATAATCCTTCTTTTCCTTTTCAAAAATAATTCATTATTGCGTCATAATTCAATTTTAACCAATATAAGTGTTTTAATCCGATTTAATCTTTAAAAATTCATAACTAATTCATCTTAGCTCCGATTTAGTTGGTTCAAGTCTCTAAATTTTTCTAAAATTGAGATTTACACTTTAAAAATATCCACATGTACTGTTCATGCTTGTTTATGTGCTGTTTTGGTGATTTTGCTCTTTTCTGCTTAGATTCCGTCGTTTCCGGAGAGTCCGTTTTCGCAGAAGAAAAGTTTGAAGAGTTCCAAGGCCAGCAAGGCAAGTCACACAGATCCCAAACAACCCTTTGAGCATGTTGATCCTATTTAAAGCTATTGTTTCTATTCAACTATTGCATCTATTTTCGAATGTCATTGGGTGGAATTGACCTATTCTTTGTTATGGCCCTTTTGTACATTGATTACCTTATTCCTTGATACCTTGGGTTATTACAATTTGACTAGTTGAGCTTTATTTATATTGGTTCAACTAGATATTAGATATAATTGCTTAGCCCTGCTTAGAAACATTAGTACACATTCGGGATAACTAATGACTCACTATTATTTAATGATGGTTTCATGATAGTTCACGATGGTCAATCGTGATTAGTTAATTAATTAATGTGCCAACTAAAACCTGGTAATGGTGGGTTGTGAGCACATGGTTTTGTTGGTCGTGCTCATGACAATTAAGGACCGGTTCACGAGTTTCGGTTGTGAAACATTAACCGTGCCAACCACAAGCCAGCATGGGCAACGGCTTTATCTTTTGTATAGCATGGTTCATTGCGGGGCACCAGACTGAGAAGTGGCGGAGATAAGCCCACGGGGGTCGCTGGGGAGTCCATGCCTTGTTTATAAGGGGGTGATTATGATCCAGGAAGGTGCGCTGCAGTGGATTGTGTTATGCGAGGGGTATTGTCACAACTCCTTTCCGAGATACCGTGGTGGTATTGAGGCACATGGTGACATGATGTGGGGTTGTGTCTTGTGGGTACAGTGGTACACCTCTGATCAGAGTAAAACTATTCGAATAGCCGTGCCCGCGGTTATGGGCGGGTCTAACAATGTCTTTCGTGATTAGTCTCACACCTCTCATCATTGTAAAAGATGCTTAAACTGGTAATAATTTGATTAGCTCCTGGTTTGGAATGGTATATTCCTGGTTTGGAGATAGAACTGTGCAGCCGGGGTGGTTGTTCAGAATGGTTGGGCCTATACAACAGGGTATGTTGTATAGTGTTGGATTAATATTGTTTAATTACTTAACTGTTTTATCAAATTCTCAAATGTTTGCTAAATGCTGCTTTTGCAAATGCAACCCTATTATGCCATCCTTTGTTATCCTGTGCACTTGCATATTTGCTGCGTGGCTTGCTGACTATGTCATATACTCACCTTGCAATCATTCATCAGAGGAAGAGTTCTACAATGAGGCTGATGGTGTGGAGGATTAGGTGTAGCCTTGGTCAAGCTGCCTGTGGAGTGGAGCCGTCTGCGCCGTTTATTTTTTTCCGCTGCTTAGATCTTTATTGATTGAGAGGAACTATCTACCTCTGTAATGACATTTTATTCGCTTATTAATTAGAGTAATATTTGTACTCTATTATCAATTTGTTATTGTGTGCCTCGGCTGATTCCTGGACGAGGGTTCACACACATGTAAGCGTTTGGAATTTTGGATAGAAATTCCGGGCGTGACAGTCCCCGAGGCTCAGAAGTAGTCGCCTCAGGGTCAATCTTGGGCCTCTTGCCCGCTGGCCTGGTGCTCTTGCAAGCCGTCCTGCGTGTGCTGGGTCCTCCCAGGAAGGTGATATGGTACCCGGGACCCTGGTCCTCTGACGAGTCTGTGATACCGGGCTCCCTCTCAACCTCCTCTGGCTCTGTCTCAGCTCCAAGATCAGTATCCTCCTCTAACTCTGAGTCGATCTGGATCGGAGTCTCCTCGCTAGAACCCAGCTGAGACGGGGGTGCTGCGACCGCCTGGATAGGCTCGGCCACGGTGACTGTAGACTGCTCCCCACTGGGGTCCACCAAGCAGGGTGCAGGCTCAGTGCCCAGTATCTCCGCGCTCTCTAAGATAGTACGGAAGGCAGTCAGGTACGGTGGAGTGAGGAAACAGTAGTAGTCAAAGTGGTGGTCGCACACTGGCGCAGGTGGCGGTGGGGGAGGTGCGGTGGAAGTAGAAGCTGCTGTCGTAGTGGCGGTGGCTGCACCGAGCTGCTCCTCCAACTCCCTGACCTGCTGCTGACTACTCTGCAGCTGCGCCTCAAGTGTGGCGATCCTATCACCACGGGTGTCGTACTGTCCTGAGAGCTGTGCGTACTGCACATCACGAGCCTGAAGCTGGGCCAGCAGCAAGTCAATCTCGTTGCCCCACGCGTGGTGCTGCTCCTCAAGCTACTGTCGGTGCTGGGTGAGACTGGTGATCTCGGTCTCAAGCTCTAACAAACATCTCTGCTGCTCGTCTATCTCAAGCAGTGCCTCCTCGTAGCTGTCGTCTACTGCCTCAGCCCAATGGGACAAGTGGGTCACCATCGGGTTGTAGCAGCACGGTGAGGCCTGGACGGAGCAGAAAGTGTAGTCCTCTCCCCTGTACGGGTGGTGGGCAAACTCAGTCCTCATCAGCTCCACTCGGTGTAGTGAGTGAAGGCGAAGGAATGCCTCCCTAGCAGCGTCCTGGACTGCTGACTCTGCAAAGTCACGGCGGTAGCGTGCCCGGAAGCGATACTCTGGCTCAACGTCAGTGCGTGGCTCAATCGTCACCCGAGCCTCCCACTTGGCACGGTCTCCGACAACGAACCTCCTCCTCCAAAAGACGGGCTGTCTTAATAAGAATTTGCTTGCTGTTTTAAGTGTTTTAATTCAGATCAGAACAATTGCAGTTTAAATTCCTTTATAATAAAGCTTAGTTCCTGAGCATCTGTTTTTCTTCTTTCCCCCCCCTCCGTCTGCCCTCCCTTCAGATGGTCAACACCAGGAATGGCATCCGTGCAGCAGGTGAGGGCAGCAGCGGTGAAGAACGCACCGACGGTGGACATCCCAATAGTGCCTCTGGCAACGGTCCGCCACCGCTCCCCGAGAATCCGACCCTTGCCCAAGTAATGGCTCATCAGACTCAGATGACGGCAGCCATGATGCAGCAGATGCAGCGGCAGTAGCACCAGCAGATGCACCAGAGGATGCAGCAGCAAGCTGCGTAGCAGCAGCAGCAGTTTGGTCCCCCTCCCCCTCAGTCCAAGCTGCCGGAGTTCTTACGCGTCAGGCCACCCACCTTCTCCAGCACCACCAACCCTATGGAGGCAAATGACTGGCTCCACGCTATAGAGAAGAAGCTAAATCTCCTACAGTGCAATGATCAGGAGAAGGTTGCCTTCGCCACACACCAGCTCCAGGGTCCCGCGTCAACTTGGTGGGACAATCACATGGCTACCCGTCCGCCAGGTACGGAGGTCACTTGGGCGGAGTTCTGTCGCAGCTTTAGGAAGGCGCAGGTGCCCGACGGGGTCGTGCCACAAAAGAAGAGAGAATTCTGGGCACTCCACCAGGGCAACCGGACGGTGACTGAGTACCTCCATGAGTTTAATCGTCTAGCGCGATATGCACCAGAGGATGTCCGCATCGACGCCGAGAAACAGGAGAAGTTCCTAGCAGGCCTGGATGACGAGCTGACCAACCAGTTAATCTCTGGAGACTACGCCGACTTTGAGAAGCTGGTTGACAAGGCCATCCGTCAGGAAGATCAGCACAACAAAATGGACAGGAAGAGAAAGGCAGCGCAGTTCCGGTCCAACCAAGGAAGTCACCAGCGACCGCGCTTCGCTCCTGGACAGCAGGGTGGACCTACCACCATGATCGTCCGCCAGCACCGCCCTTTCAACACGAGCAGCTTCCACCAGGGTGCCAGTGGCAGCCAGAACCACCAGGGAGGCCAGCCCAACCGCAGTACAGCTCCGCGCCCACCGATGGCACCAGCACAGTCAGCTCCATCAGCCCAAGCCAAGAAGGAGACTGGAGCAAAGCCAGGGTCCTGTTTCAATTGTGGTGAGCATGGCCACTTTGCTGACAAGTGCCCGAAGCCAAGCCGTGCCGGGGCAAGGTTTGCCCAAGCTCGTGTCAACCACGCATCCGCAGAGGAGGCGCAAGCAGCACCAGAGGTCGTACTAGGTACGTTTCCTGTCAACTCAGTCCCTTCTACAGTACTTTTTGATTCTGGTGCAACGCATTCTTTTATTTCAAAGAAATTTGTGGGGATGCATGGGTTAAGAAAAGAAGAGCTTAGTACACCAATGAGGGTTCATACCCCGGGAAATAGTTCAACCTCGGTCAGTTATAGCCCTTCAATGCTAATAGAAATTCAAAGATCACCATTTCTAGCCAACCTCATCCTTCACGAATCCAAAGACCAAGATGTTATTCTTGGGATGGATTGGCTGACCAAGTTCAAGGGAGTCATTGATTGTGCGAATCGCACAGTCACCTTGACCAATGAGAAGGTAGAAACCGTGGTGTACAAGTCACCAGTCTCACCGAAGCAGAGAATCTCCTTACATCAGATTAAGGTGGAAAACCCTGTGACCACCGAGGAGAAAAGTTCACAGAAATTGGAGGATATCCCCGTAGTCTGCGAGTATCCAGAAGTGTTCCCCGAAGACCTCACTACCATGCCACCCAAGAGAGAGATTGAATTCCAGATTGATTTGGCACCGGGGACTGCTCCAATTTACAAGAGACCGTACAGGATGGCAGCCAACGAGCTAGCAGAGGTTGTCACGACCGGAAATAACCCAACGGGCGTTCCTTACGTGCGTGTATTATTCCTTGTCCCAGGAGGCAAGGTACACCAAAAGTTGATACAATTCAGAGTTTAACAAGCGGAAGCGTAAATAGTTAATTATTACATGGGCAGCGAGGGCCCAGCACACACGAAGACAACGAATAAACAGCGGAAGACTAGGGCGACGACCACAGGCGCTTGACGGCAGGCACGAGCTAGACACCAAAGCCTTCATCATCCAGGGGCTCCTCTTCTGGGTTTGGGAAAAATTGAGCAAGACTGAGTACAACCACCGTACTCAACAAGACACACCCACAAGTGCAGCATAAATGCAAAGGAGTACAATGGAGTTATAATATAGGGGGTTAGGGTTTGCAGTAAACAGCATTTAAGAGACACTTAGTTGCTCAAAGCTAAATTTAAAACGTGATCCTAGAACTATTTGATATTATTAAACAAGGCCGTGAACCCACACGAACCTGCCTTAACCCAAGGCCTACGATGATTCAGACCGATCTGGCAACCCGACCCTGGGTCCCAGCTCGTCCCAAGCCAACCCAGGCCGACCATTCCACCTTTTAGTTGTTAAGCAGGTTTTAAGAATTAAAACGCTAACTTGGGTACATTGCTTGGCTTGCCCATAACCGAGGGCGCGGCTATTCGAATAGGTTTTACTCTGATCAGAGGTGTACATCTTTACCCACAAGACACGTCTTCCTCATGTGCAGCCACGTGCCACATACCACCACGGCATATGGACGGAAGACATGACATAGTTTCCAACCCATCCTAGCCATAGACAAGAGTACCGACCCAACCCCACCTATAGCCGGAACCTCCGGGACAGGTAGGCAGGACTGAGCCCCTAGCAGCAGGACACCAGCCCTGTGCCATGACATCTCTTCTACCGGGCCGCAGCACGTGTAGCCTTCATTTGTCCTAGAGATGTCCATCGACCCCCGACTTCGTCCATCTCCATCCGTGTACTTTTGTTTATAACCAGACTGAGCCACAAACTAAGCCTTACCCACTAGCCATGTGGAAGTACGATAGTGCTTTGCAACAGAGGCCCGAAGACCGGTCCTTATGTGGCCGAGGTGCTACTATCAAAACCATGCACCCCAAGCCTAGCCTAAAACCATTTTGAGAGTTTTGAATAGAGGGGAAGGTGTGCATCCAGTTCCACAATAATCCAACCATTCCATAATGTTCAAGTGATATGAATACCCCAAAGTCTAGAATTATAAAATCACCTAATGTTGCCTAAATAATAAGCGAAGCATCTACCTAAATTCAGACTAGTGGAACCATGAGTAGAGTGCCCAGTAGTTGGGGTTTTGTTTATTCTAGGGTGAACAAGGTAATAATAACAATGACGACAGTAAGGTCATAACAAAGGTAAATAGGCATGGCTAATTAAAACAGTGATAACGCGGGAATTTAAATGAAGCGATAATGCATTAATTTAAATCAAAATAACTTCGCAAAGTGGGATCCAATATGTTCAAAGATGATGTGACTTGCCTTGCTCGCTTTCCCAAACGTCGGCTTCAACCTCCACGAAGAGCGGATCTTCCGAAGCTGCAGCGTCTACACGACCAATGGAAAAGAAAAGGGCTTTTACTCTAATAAACTCCACATAACAAGCAGGAACAAAGCACAAAAATGGGTTCTTGACTTCTTAAGGAAAAATTAGAGACTTGAACGGTCCAATTCCGAGTTCAAATGGCCAAGTTATGGCCATTTGAAGTTTATATGCTCTTTAAATGAATATTTACGAATTTCTTCATTTAAATTTTAATTTAAAGGGTTTATTGCGTCAGCCGGGGGAGAGGGACGCGCGGACCGGGTCCACGGGAGTGGGGCCCACGCGGCAGCCTCACAGTCCACGGTGGACCGGGTGCACCTGGGCTCACACCGGCCGGCGCCGTGGGCCCCACGCGTCAGCCGCACCCGAGGGCCTTGGCGGCTGACGGCCGGGCCCCACGCGTCAGCCGCTCGGCGGGAGGCGGCGCCCGCGCCCCTATGGTCGCCGGCGACAGCCATAGGCACGGTGGAGCGGCGGCCGAGAGAGGGGAAGGGAAGGGGGAAAAAGGCGACGGTCCACGGCTCACCCCGAGGCGACGGCGGCGACGGAGGAGGCGGCCGGAGCAGAGGGAGGCGGTGGCGCGGCTCGGGTCGACGGGGTCGGCGGCGTTCCGGCGGTCGGCGACCGAAACGGAGAGGTGGACGAGGTCGGCGAGGATGCGGCGCCGAGGTGGGAGGCGGTCCGGGGCGACGGCGGCGGTGGACCGGAGCTCGGCGGCGACGGCGGATAGAGAGAGCGACGGCGCGAGCTCGATTCCGGCGTGGAGAAGGTGCGGCAAGTGGCGGAAACGGGCGAGGGAGGTGCGGGGAAGGTTTAAATAGGGTTAGAAGGGGGAGAGGGCGGCCGGGGAGGAAGGAAACCGGCGCGGGAGGTCCGGCCACCATCAATGGCGCCGGCGAGATTTGCGGGGGCAAATCCGCCCGTTTGAATGAGAGAGAGAGAAGGGAAAATGGGGGGAAAGGGAGAGGGGATCACGGGGAGTAATTCCCCCCTATTGATTGCACGCGGGGGCGACGGGGTGCGGCGGATTCGGCGGCGGTGGCGGCGCTAAGCGCGGGCAGGGCGGCGGGAGCGGCGGGAGGAAGGGGATGACGGGTGGGCCCCACCCGTCAGCGAGGGTGGCGGGCGGGCCCGCCCGTCAGCGGCGCGCGCGCGGGGAGGGGCCGAGTGGGCTGCAGGGGAAGAGGAGTGTCACGCCCGGAATTTCTATCCAAAATTCCAAACGCTTACATGTGTGTGAACCCTCGTCCAGGAATCAGCCGAGGCACACAATAACAAATTGATAATAGAGTACAAATATTACTCTAATTAATAAGCGAATAAAATGTCATTACAGAGGTAGATAGTTCCTCTCAATCAATAAAGTTCTAGCAGCGGAAAATAAATAAACGGCGCAGACGGCTCCACTCCACAGGCAGCTTGACCAAGGCTACACCTAATCCTCCACACCATCAGCCTCATTGTAGAACTCTTCCTCTGATGAATGATTGCAAGGTGAGTATATGACATACTCAGCAAGCCACGCAGCAAATATGCAAGTGCACAGGATAACAAAGGATGGCATAATAGGGTTCCATTTGCAAAAGCAGCATTTAGCAAACATTTGAGAATTTTAACAAAACAGTTAAGTAATTAAACAATATTAAGCCAACGCTATACAACATACCCTGTTGTATAGGCCCAACCATTCTGAACAACCACCCCGGCTGCACAGTTCTATCTCCAAACCAGGAATGTACCATTCCAAACCAGGAGCTAATCAAATTATTACCAGTTATAGCATCTTTTACAATGATGAGAGGTGTGAGACTAATCACGAAAGACATTGTTAGACCCGCCCATAACCGCGGGCACGGCTATTCGAATAGTTTTACTCTGGCCAGAGGTGTACCACTGTACCCACAAGACACAACCCCACATCATGTCACCATGTGCCTCAATACCACCACGGTATCTCGGAAAGGAGTTGTGACAATACCCCTCGCATAACACAATTCACTGCAGCGCACCTTCCTGGATCATAATCACCCCCTTATAAACAAGGCATGGACTCCCCAGCGACCCCCGTGGGCTTATCTCCGCCACTTCTCAGTCTGGTGCCCCGCAATGAACCATGCTATACAAAAGATAAAGCCATTGCCCATGCTGGCTTGTGGTTGGCACGATAAATGTTTCACAACCGAAACTCGTGAACCGGTCCTTAATTGCCATGAGCACGACCATCAAAACCATGTGCTCACAACCCACCATTACCAGGTTTTAGTTGGCACATTAATTAATTAACTAATCACGATTGACCATCGTGAACTATCAATAAGCTATCATGAAATAATAGTGAGTCATTAGTTATCCCATAAGTGTACTAATGTTTCTAAGCAGGGCTAAGCAATTATATCTAATATCTAGTTGAACCAATATAAATAAAGCTCAACTAGTCAAATTATAATAACCCAAGGTATCAAGGAATAAGGTAATCAAGAACAAAAGGGCTATAACAATCAATAGGTTAATTCCACCCAATGACATTCGAAAATAGATGCAATAGTTGAATAGAAACAATAGCTTTAAATAGGATCAACATGCTCAAAGGGTTGTTTGGGATCTGTGTGACTTGCCTTGCTGGCCTTGGAACTCTTCAAACTCTTCTTCCGTGAAAACGGACTCTCCGGAAACGACGGAATCTAAGCAAAAAGAAGCAAAATCACCAAAACAGCACATAAACAAGCATGAACAGTACATGTGGATATTTTTAATGTGTAGATCTCAATTTTAGAAAAATTTAGAGACTTGAACCAACTAAATCGGAGCTAAGATGAATTAGTTATGAATTTTTAAAGATTAAATCGGATTAAAACACTTAAATCGGTTTAAATTGAATTATGACGCAATAATGAATTATTTTTGAAAAGGAAAAGAAGGATTATTGCGTCAGCGGGCTAGGGTTTGGTGGACCGGCGCATGGGCGGCGGTTCACACGAACGGACGGCCGAGATTGATCCGATCCAAATCGGACGGCCGAGATCGATTGGTCCACGACCGGCTCACGGGAGAGGATCCCGATGACGTCAACGATGACATCACCGACGACGGCGGCGGCTCGGCGAAGAAGACGGCTCGGGCGGCGGACACTCGTCGGCGAACGGCGGCACCACGGCACCAACGGAGGGCACCAGCACGTAGAGGACAACGCGGCGAACACACCGGTGACCAAAACAACGGTGGAGAAGCAACGGACGGCGACGGCGACGAGAAGGAAGCGGCGGCTACCTTCGGGTTGTCGACGGCGACGAAGCTCCGGCGGGTTCCGACGGCTGCGAAGGGGCGGACGAGGACGGCGACGACTTGGCGACGACGACGGCGGTCTTCCCGAGTGACGGCGACAGCTGGAGCGACGGCGGAGCACGGCTGAAGCGGCGGCGGCGACGGCGAAGCTAGGGCACACGGCGCTAGGGCTTTTCCGACGACGAGAGGCGAAGGCGAAGGTGGCGACGGGTAGAGGAGACACCGGGGGTCCTTTTAAAGGGCTCGGAGGCGGCGGCGAAGGCCCACGGCGACGGCAACGGCGAAGGAAACCTTCGGCTTGGAGAGAGGGAAAACCGATCCGAATCGAACTCGATTCCAAAGCTTTCCAAAGCGATTTAACCAAAGATTCCAAAGGAGAAAAGGTAGAGGAGATCCCGGAGATCATTTCCCCTCTATTGATTCGGCCGGAGAAGGAAAGGAGCGGCCGGATTGGAAGGAAACAGCGGCGGCGGCGCGAAACTAGGGTTTCGGGCGGCGGCGGCCGAAGGTAGACGACGACTGACGGGTGGGCCCCACCTGTCAGCGACAGCGCGCTCGCGCGGGCGGCTGCGGACTGGGCCGGACTGGGCCGAGGAGAGAGAGAACGGTTTTGGGCCGACTTTCGGCCCAAAGCCAAAAGAGACTTTTTAAAACCTTTTTCAATTAAAATTATTTCTTAAATGCAATTCCATTTATTACAAATACTTTCTTAGCTCAAATAAATCCCAGAAAAATCTAGGAATTATAGAATTAAGCAAAGTATTTAATGAAATTTTATCTGGCCCCATTTTATATTGGAATTTATTAATTAAAATTAGATTTTCTTTTCAAGACTTTTAAAATTATTTCTAAAAATTCCAATTAAACAACAATTTATATATTTTGAATTTTCAGGGTGTGACAAGGAGAGAGGGGGAGGGAAGTGGGCCGAGCCGGCCCAAGAGAGTGAGGGAGGGTTTTTTGAAGGTTTTTCTTTTTATAAAATCATTTTAACTTTGTTTATTTCTTAATAATTATTATTTGTGCTCTGAAAATTCTACTAAAATTTATTTACACATTTTAGGCTTTTAGGAAATATACAAAAATCCTCCAAGCCTTAATTGACTTTTAACTTTGCACATTTTAATTTTTGAAGGCTTTCACAAGTATTTTAATTATTCTAGGCATAATTTAAAGGATATATTTTAGGGTCGTTTTGGGACGCGACAGAGGTCAAGAAGCAGGTTGACAAGCAACTGCAGAAAGGGTACATTCGACCAAGTACTTCACCTTGGGGTGCTCCGGTCATTTTTGTGGAGAGCGAAGATATTTAAGCGATTCGTGATCAGAGTGAATAACAAATTCTTTAGGCCACAAATAATGACGCCACGTCTCTAAGGAACGTACAAGAGCATACAATTCCTTATCATACGTGGAATAATTCAAAACAGGACCATGCAACTTCTCGCTAAAGTATGCAACAGGCTTACCATCTTGCATCAACACACCTCCAATGCCAACTCCACTAGCATCACATTCTAACTCAAAAGTCTTACCAAAGTTTGGAAGTTGTAGCAAAGGTGTATGTGTAAGCTTGTCCTTCAAAGTGTCAAAGGACTTCTCCTGTGTCTTTCCCCAATGGAAGACCACCCCTTTCTTCATCAACTCGTTCAATGGTGCAGCAAAAGTACTGAAATCTTTGACGAAACGGTGGTAGAATCCTGCAAGACCAAGAAAGCTCCTCACCTGTGTGATGGTTTGGGGAACCGGCCAACTCCTTGTGGCTTCAATTTTTGACTCATCCACCTCAATTCCCTATGGAGTAACAACATATCCAAGAAAAGAGACTCGTTCCGTGCAAAAGATGCACATTTCAAAGTTAGCAAACAAACGTGCATCGTGTAGAGCATTAAAAACAGCACGTAAATGATCCATGTGTTCATCCAAAGACTTGTTGTAAATCAATATGTCATCAAAGTACACTACCACAAATCGTCCAATAAAAGGCCTTAAAACCTCATTCATTAAGCGCATTAAAGTACTAGGTGCATTAGTCAAACCAAAAGGCATTACTAACCACTCATACAAACCAAATTTAGTTTTAAAAGCTGTTTTCCATTCATCTCCAAGTTTCATTCTAATTTGGTGATAGCCACTACGCAAGTCAATCTTTGTGAAAATAATAGAGCCACACAACTCATCAAGCATGTCGTCTAACCTGGGAATAGGATGACGATATCGGACAGTAATATTATTAATGGCTCTACAATCAACACACATTCACCAAGAACCATCTTTCTTAGGAACCAAAATTACAGGAACTGCACAGGGACTAAGGCTTTGACGTACATACCCGCGGTCCAAAAGGTCTTGAACTTGCCGCTGAATTTCCTTAGTCTCATCTGGGTTGGTTCGATAAGCAGCACGGTTTGGCAATGATGCTCCTGGAATCAAATCAATTTGATGCTCTATCCCTCTCATGGGTGGCAATCCTGGGGGTATCTCAGCTGGAAAGACATCCTCATACTCCTGCAAAAGGTTAGTAACAACAGGAGGTATCGAACTAGCAATATCATCTAAAGAAACCAAGGCTTGTTTGCATATCAAGAAATAGCGCATATCATCATTTGAAATATCAGCAATGTCACATTTCGTTGCAAGCATAACACCACCCTTCAACTTAATTCCCTCAACCTTAGAACTAGGTGAAAGCTTATCCTTTTTAGGTGGAAAAACAGATTTAGCCACTTGCTGATTTTCAGATTCATCAAGTTTCAAACTAGCAGCTCGTTCTTTATCAGCTTCTACAATTTCAGGAAGGGTCAAAGGTAGCAAAGTAATTTTCTTCCCATTATGCACAAAAGTGTATTTATTACTCCTACCATGGTGTGTAGCATCATTATCATGTTCCCAAGGACGCCCCAGCAAAAATGAACAAGCTTTCATAGGAACCACATCGCAATCAACAAAATCTGCATATGAGCCAATGGAAAACGAAACCCTACAAACCTGTATTGCCTTTGCTCTTCCGGAATCGTTTAACCACTGAATATGGTAAGGATGTGGATGTGTACGTGTAGTCAAGCCAAGCTTCTTGACCAAATCAGAACTCACCAAGTTGTTGCAGCTACCTCCATCAATGATCACACGTGCACGACGGTTGTTGATGACGAAAAAAATCTGAAACAAATTATGGCGTTGCAACCTGTCATGCTGCTGTACCTGCGTGCTGAGCACCCGCTGCACAATGATGGTTCTATAGTCCATTGTGTCATCACGACCAAAGACTTCGCCATCCTCATCCTCAACTTCTGTCACGTCCTGATAAATTCATCCCAAAATTAAAAATCATTCGCTAAAAGGAATAATAGAATTAATTAAAATTCGAAATGAAATTGGCAAACACTAAAATACGTGCAAGAAAAATTCGAACGTGGCCCGGAGAATTTTTGTTAAATTCTCCTTGGTCTAAAAGGAGCCCTCAAATTTTACTTGAATTTTCAGAGCACCGAAAATAATTATTAAGCAACAAAAACAATTATCAAAGTTTATTAAAAAGAAAACCTAAAAATAATCCTCCTTTTCCTTTGGGCCAAGTCTGGCCCAAAGCCTCCCTCTCTCTCCCTCGGCCCGCGGCCAAAGTCCTCCCTTCCTCCCTCTCTTTCTCTCCCTCTCCTTCTCTCCCTCCTCTTGGGCCTCCCCCTCCTGGCCCACTCCCTCCTCCTCCCTCTCTCCCCCGGGCCGCCTCTCCCTCATCTCCTCCTGGGCCGGCCGCCCGGCCCAAGCTGAGCCGCTCCCTTCCCGCGCACGTGCGCCGCACGCGCGTTGAGCGCGCCTCCCGCGTGGGTCCCGCCTGTCAGGCGTGTCCCCGACCTCCAGCCGCCGGCCTCCTTCCTCTTTCTCCCGTAAACCCTAGCGCCATTCCTCCCTCAAATCCGCGCGATTCAAGCATGGGATTCCAAAATTAATTGGGGGGAATTAATCCCCTTTCGTTCCTCTCCCTTTTCCCCCTAATCTCCCCTTTAATCGTGCACTATTTTGACCGGAACGGCTGCGCCGTTCATGGCTGCCTTCCATGGCCGCCGGGCGCCTTTTCCGCCGCCGTTCCCCGCTCCTCCCGTGGCCGGCTCGTTCCCTTCCGCTATAAAATGGAACCCCCTCTTTGCGTTCTATCGTTTTAGCCCCTTCCCGAGCTCCCCCGCGACCACACCACTTCTCCCCGCCTACTCCTTATCTTTCCTCGGTGCCGGCCACCCTCCAGCCGCCCCTACCGCCTCACCCACGCGCCGTCCGACCGTGCCGCCACCTTCCCCGGCGTCGCAGCAGCCTTCTCTCCCCCGGCCTGCCCTCCGTTTCGCGCGGAGACCCCTGGAGGTGCGCCCCCGCCGGCAACTGTGGCGTTGCCGCCACTGTTCCGCCTCCGGCCGCCACTGTCGCGTTTCCCGTGCGCCGGCCGATGTCGCCACCACCTCCCTTGGCTCCGCGACGCTGCCCTCATCCCCGGCATCACCTCCTCCTCGCCCGAAGCTCGCCGGAGTGGCCTCCTTGTCGGCGTCCAGTACCTCCCCGCCTCCGGCCGGCTCCTGTACGTCGCCGGTTGTCACGCCCGGAAATTCACTAGTAATTTCCGAACTTATTTGTGCATAAAATCCTCGTCCAGGAATCAGCCGAGGTACACAAACTGACAATTTTAATATACAAACCCATCATAATAATAACGTTACATACTTACAAAAGAAAAGAAAACAGCAGCGGAATAACGATCTAGCGATGGCTTCAGCTCCACTCCCACAGGCAGCTCAACTGGGGTATAAGCCAAACGTCTTCTCCTTCTGGATCCTTTATCTTCAACTGAGGTTTGATGATTATTGCAAGAATGAGCATATGACATACTCAACAAGCCACACAGCAAATATGCAAGTGCACAAGGATTCCAAAGGATGGCATAATATAGGCTCATTTGCAAAAAGCAGCATTTAGCAAACCATTTAAGATAATTAAAACAGTAGAGTAATTAATCATCAATTTTAATCAACACTGAACAGCACACCCATGCTGCACAGGCCCAACCATCCTGAACAACCATACCCGGCTGTACAGATCTAACTCCAAACCAGGAGCTAAGCAAATTATTACCAGTTATAACATCCATAATTATTGTGAAAGGTGTGAGACTAATCACGAAAAACATTGCTCAACCCGCCCATAACCGCGGGCACGGCTATTCGAATAGTTTTACTCTGGCCAGAGGTGTACCACTGTACCCACAAGACACGATTCCACACATGTTGCCATGCCCCGAAGTACCACCACGGCACTGCAAAGGGGGAAATCGTGACAATACCCTTCGCACAACACAACTCACCACAGTGCACCATTCCTGGATCATAATCACCCCCTCAAAAACCAGAGGCATGGACTCCCCAGCGACCGCCACGGACTTCTCGCCGCTTCTCAGTCTGGCACCCTGTAATGAACCATGCTATACAAAAGATAAAGCCGTTGCCCATGCTGGCTTGTGGTTGGCACGGTAAATGTTTCACAACAGTAGCTCGCGAACCGGTCCTTAATTGTCATGAGCACAACCATCAAAACCACATGCTCACAACCCACCTTAACCAGATTTTAATTATCAATTAATTAACATCACACGATTAATCATCGTGAGCTACCATTAAATATAACCATAATTAATAAGAATAATATAATATAATTTATATTTAATCCCCTTTAATTAGCTAATGTTTCTAAGCATAGCTAAGCAAACTTACATATAGCATTTAGCTGAACCAATCCAATATATAAGGTTCATGCTAATCAAATTATAACCCATAGGAAAATAAGATCATCTTCGGCCATTAATTAACGGGGAAAGGTTCACCACCCGATGACATTAAAAAATAATGCATAGTTGAAATAAAATAATAGCTTTAAACGGGTTCAACATGCTCAAAGGGTTGTTTGGGATCTGTGCGACTTGCCTTGGGCTTCCGCAAACACTTCCGAACCTTGCTCAACGAAAACGCTCTCCTTCAGAACGTCGGAAACTAAAGCAAAAGAATAAAAATCAACAAAACAGTACAAAAACAAGCATAAACAGTACATGTGAATATTTTTAACATGTAGATCTTGATTTTAGAAAAATTTAGCAACTTGAACCACCTGAAACGGATCTACGGTTATTTAGTTATGATTTTCCGAAGATTTCATCTATAAGAAAAAGGGGAAAAAGGAAAAGACGATGATGTCATGATGACATCATCAATGGTGGCCGGCTCGGAATTTGGAGGACATGTACACGTAGAGGACGACGAGGCGAACCCAACGGTACTCACCCTCGTGCCAAACGACGACCGACGACGGCCGGCGACGAAGAGGCGACGGCGGCGGCTCGGGTTGCGTGGTGGCGGCGGGCTACGGCGGCTGGCGGCGAAGGAGAGGTGGCGGCCGAGCTTCTCCACCTCTTGGCGAAACCAACGGTGGCGACGGCAAGCGACGGCGACGGCGGAGGCAGCGTGGCGGCGCAACCGGAGTTCGGCCGGCGGCGGCGGCGGATGGTTTCACGCGGCGACGGCTCTACGGGTCACGGGAGAGGACGGGAGAGGGGGCAAACGAAAGAGGAGGACTAGGGGGTCCTATTTATAGCCTTGGATTGAAGAGATAGGACTCCTCCCGCAAGAAATCGATCCGGGAAATCAAAAACTCGGTTTTGGAGATAAACTCAAAAACGAGTTCGATTCGGATAAAATACTCAACGGTTTGCTCCGATTCTTGGGGGGAAAGATAGAGGAGAACGAGAGGATCAAAACCGCTCAAAAATCCGGACTCGGGGTGGCCGGATTGGGTACGGGATCGGCGCGGCAAGGCGGCGCGGCGACCGACTCGGGCTCTGCCTGAGTTGGAAGATGAACAGTAGCGCAGGGAGGAAAAGTAGACTTTTCCGGCTGGGCTGAGAGGAGAGGAGGCGGCTCAGGTTGGGCCGGCGGAAGAGAGAGGAAGGAAAGGAAGGAATGGGCCGAAAATGGCCCAAGCTGAGGAGGAGGATTTTATTACTTTCCCAATTAAAATAATCACTTAAATGATCTTTGAATTGTTAAAAATACTTCCTATGCTCAAATAATTCCAAAAAAAAATCTTGAAAATACTTGGACACTCAAAGTACTTAACAAAATTATAATTAGACCATTTAATGATTAATTTAATATGTGGGTAATTACTGAAATGCTCTTTGTATGATTAAAATTAGGAATTGAGCTCCGAAAAATCCGAGAATATTCCAGAGAGTATAATTAACCATGGAGAATTTAATAAAAATTAAATCCATCCATGCTTTATATTTAGGAAATTTTATTTCCCACATTTAACTTCACTTGTAAATTAATGAACATTTAATATAAATTCTGATAATAATTTATTAAATAATTTTATAAATCCTGAAACAAAAATCAGGATGTGACAAATCTACCTCCCTTACAAAGAATCTCGTCCCGAGATTCGGAACGGCTAGAAAGAAAAAGGCATAGGTAAACTGCAGTCTATCTTATTCCATAACTCCGATAATTATTCTAAGGCTTTAAAGAAAACTAATGCCGCTTTGAAACTGGTGGCTGAGCTGTATCCCTTGAGACGCAACCGGCACTGCATTTGCTTCTGTAAGGACAAGGTTGTTGACTTGGCCTTGTGGCTGTTGACGCTTCGGCTTCGGACACTCTTTTACGAAGTGACCTGGCTCATAACAATTGAAACACACCCGCTGCTCCCTTCCATTACTGTTATCTTCTTGAGACTGATCCTGCTGAAATGACACTGATTGAGTAGCTTGCTCATCGTTGTCTTCATTGCTTGCATTAGTCTCTGAGTTGATCTCACCACTGATGCCCAACTGTTGTGACTGTTCTTGACCTGCAGAAAAAGATTCACCAATTTGGAGTGGCTTGATACGCTGCCTCTGGCTACTACCTTGTGCCTCCTGGAAAACAATCCTTCCTCTCTTACGATTGTCCATCCTGTTCTTCTTGTCTTCCAGTCGAATTGCTTTGTC
Organism: Oryza sativa Japonica Group; assembly: GCF_034140825.1. Taxonomy (NCBI): domain Eukaryota; kingdom Viridiplantae; phylum Streptophyta; class Magnoliopsida; order Poales; family Poaceae; genus Oryza; species Oryza sativa. Next base: position 7,899,205 of record NC_089038.1, on the reverse strand, counting down.
AACCAACTCCTGAAAATCCTCATAGTCATGAGAGATCAACATAACTGACAGTTCATCCTTCAGACCTTCCAAGAACTTCTCTTGCCTTTCCTCGTCAGTACGCACATCTTCTGGAGCATAGCGAGCTAGACGATTGAACTCATGAAGATATTCCGTCACGGTACGATCCTTTTGCTTAAGTGCCCGGAACTCACGCTTCTTCAAAGCAACAACACCTGCAGGTATGTGTGTCTTCTTGAATGCTTCAGTGAACTCCGCCCAAGTGATTGGTTGTCCTTCTGCTCTGTTCATCCGGAAATGATCCCACCATTCTGAAGCAGATCCTTGCAACTGATGTGAAGCGAAAACAACTTTATCCTGATCCGTGCACTGGAGCAATTCCAACTTCTCCTCAACAGCGTGCAACCAATCACCTGCTTCCACTGGGTTGGTAGTGCTAGAGAAGGTAGGGGGTCTCACACGAAGAAAATCAGCTAACTTGTTCTGCGGCGGCGGAGGATTGACATTGTTGTTCCCTTGCTGGTTCTGCATTTGTTGCACTAACATGTTGATCAATTGGGTCTGTTGAGCCAGCACTTGAGCAAGGGTTGGGTTCTCTTCATTGTTATTGTTTCCACTTCCACTGGCGCGAGTGTTCACCATCTGTTGCAGATTAGAAAAGATAGTAGGAGAGGGGTTACACTAAAGATAAGACCTTAACCAGGTTAACACTGATCTGATGTGTGTAGACCATTATATTGTTCAAGTTGATTAAGCAAACAACCTAGTACAGTTGCACGCTCATCACTGGACTACATCAATGACGGGAATGCAACCATACCTACACACAAAGCAAACAACAGCGTTCTACCCTACTAACTATTCTTCAAAGACACTTTGGCGGCATAGGTTCTAAGGTAGGATGCCAACTTCATTCCATCTTGACATCTGGGCACTTCAGTTCTTCCTCGATCCACTTTACTTAACCTCCATAAGTAGACCTCATTGGCGTCTTCAAGTTTCAATGTCTCAGAACTACTCAAGTTGAAAGCAGGAGGGGAGAGGATGATAAAATGATTTATAGAGAATTCTAGAGAAGGAAGAAAGGAAAAATTTTCACAAATCATTTTTGTCGAAAAAATTCGTCCTTAAAGTTTGACCATTTGGCTTATCCTACAGTCGAGATGGCTCTGATACCAACTTGTCACGCCCGGAAATTCACTAGTAATTTCCGAACTTATTTGTGCATAAAATCCTCGTCCAGGAATCAGCCGAGGTACACAAACTGACAATTTTAATATACAAACCCATCATAATAATAACGTTACATACTTACAAAAGAAAAGAAAACAGCAGCGGAATAACGATTTAGCGATGGCTTCAGCTCCACTCCCACAGGCAGCTCAACTGGGGTATAAGCCAAACGTCTTCTCTTTCTGGATCCTTTATCTTCAACTGAGGTTTGATGATTATTGCAAGAATGAGCATATGACATACTCAACAAGCCACACAGCAAATATGCAAGTGCACAAGGATTCCAAAGGATGGCATAATATAGGCTCATTTGCAAAAAGCAGCATTTAGCAAAACATTTAAGATAATTAAAACAGTAGAGTAATTAATCATCAATTTTAATCAACACTGAACAGCACACCCATGCTGCACAGGCCCAACCATCCTGAACAACCATACCCGGCTGTACAGATCTAACTCCAAACCAGGAGCTAAGCAAATTATTACCAGTTATAACATCCATAATTATTGTGAAAGGTGTGAGACTAATCACGAAAAACATTGCTCAACCCGCCCATAAACGCGGGCACGGCTATTCGAATAGTTTTACTCTGGCCAGAGGTGTACCACTGTACCCACAAGACACGATTCCACACATGTTGCCATGCCCCGAAGTACCACCACGGCACTGCAAAGGGGGAAATCGTGACAATACCCTTCGCACAACACAACTCACCACAGTGCACCATTCCTGGATCATAATCACCCCCTCAAAAACCAGAGGCATGGACTCCCCAGCGACCGCCACGGACTTCTCGCCGCTTCTCAGTCTGGCACCCTGTAATGAACCATGCTATACAAAAGATAAAGCCGTTGCCCATGCTGGCTTGTGGTTGGCACGGTAAATGTTTCACAACAGTAGCTCGCGAACCGGTCCTTAATTGTCATGAGCACAACCATCAAAACCACATGCTCATAACACACCTTAACCAGATTTTAATTATCAATTAATTAACATCACACGATTAATCATCGTGAGCTACCATTAAATATAACCATAATTAATAAGAATAATATAATATAATTTATATTTAATCCCCTTTAATTAGCTAATGTTTCTAAGCATAGCTAAGCAAACTTACATATAGCATTTAGCTGAACCAATCCAATATATAAGGTTCATGCTAATCAAATTATAACCCATAGGAAAATAAGATCATCTTCGGCCATTAATTAACGGGGAAAGGTTCACCACCCGATGACATTCAAAAATAATGCATAGTTGAAATAAAATAATAGCTTTAAACGGGTTCAACATGCTCAAAGGGTTGTTTGGGATCTGTGTGACTTGCCTTGGGCTTCCGCAAACACTTCCGAATCTTGCTCAACGAAAACGCTCTCCTTCAGAACGTCGGAAACTAAAGCAAAAGAATAAAAATCAACAAAACAGTACAAAAACAAGCATAAACAGTACATGTGAATATTTTTAACATGTAGATCTTGATTTTAGAAAAATTTAGCAACTTGAACCACCTGAAACGGATCTACGGTTATTTAGTTATGATTTTCCGAAGATTTCATCTATAAGAAAAAGGGGAAAAAGGAAAAGACGATGATGTCATGATGACATCATCAATGGTGGCCGGCTCGGATTTTGGAGGACATGTACACGTAGAGGACGATGAGGCGAACCCAACGGTACTCACCCTCGTGCCAAACGACGACCGACGACGGCCGGCGACGAAGAGGCGACGACGGCGGCTCGGGTTGCGTGGTGGCGGCGGGCTACGGCGGCCGGCGGCGAAGGAGAGGTGGCGGCCGAGCTTCTCCACCTCTTGGCGAAACCAACGGTGGCGACGGCAAGCGACGGCGACGGCGGAGGCAGCGTGGCGGCGCAACCGGAGTTCGGCCGGCGGCGGCGGCGGATGGTTTCACGCGGCGACGGCTCTACGGGTCACGGGAGAGGACGGGAGAGGGGGCAAACGAAAGAGGAGGACTAGGGGGTCCTATTTATAGCCTTGGATTGAAGAGATAGGACTCCTCCCACAAGAAATCGATCCGGGAAATCAAAAACTCGGTTTTGGAGATAAACTCAAAAACGAGTTCGATTCGGATAAAATACTCAACGGTTTGCTCCGATTCTTGGGGGGAAAGATAGAGGAGAACGAGAGGATCAAAACCGCTCAAAAATCCGGACTCGGGGTGGCCGGATTGGGTGCGGGATCGGCGCGGCAAGGCGGCGCGGCGACCGACTCGGGCTCTGCCTGAGTTGGAAGATGAACAGTAGCGCAGGGAGGAAAAGTAGACTTTTCCGGCTGGGCTGAGAGGAGAGGAGGCGGCTCAGGTTGGGCCGGCGGAAGAGAGAGGAAGGAAAGGAAGGAATGGGCCGAAAATGGCCCAAGCTGAGGAGGAGGATTTTATTACTTTCCCAATTAAAATAATCACTTAAATGATCTTTGAATTGTTAAAAATACTTCCTATGCTCAAATAATTCCAAAAAAAAATCTTGAAAATACTTGGACACTCAAAGTACTTAACAAAATTATAATTAGACCATTTAATGATTAATTTAATATGTGGGTAATTACTGAAATGCTCTTTGTATGATTAAAATTAGGAATTGAGCTCCGAAAAATCCGAGAATATTCCAGAGAGTATAATTAACCATGGAGAATTTAATAAAAATTAAATCCATCCATGCTTTATATTTAGGAAATTTTATTTCCCACATTTAACTTCACTTGTAAATTAATGAACATTTAATATAAATTCTGATAATAATTTATTAAATAATTTTATAAATCCTGAAACAAAAATCAGGATGTGACACCGGTACGCCGATCGACGTCGCAGCGTTGTCCTCTCCTCCAGCTGCTCCTCTGTTTCGCCGGAACGCCGTCGCCCGTGCTGGCCTCTCCATCCTCATCGTCGCCGACGTCCCTTCGGCCGCCCGTTCATCCTCACCGGCTCGTCGTTTCACGGCGCCGCCTCCGTCATCGTCATCGCAGCGGCGTGTTCCACACCGTCCTCGTCTCCGTGCAGCTGCTGCTGGCTGTCCCTTGTCGCCTCCTCGCCGGCCACGGTCGTCGTTGTCGTCGTCCTCTTGTCGTTCCCGTTCGTCGTGGTCGTTCCCACGCCTCATCGCGTGGTGGTAAGGATCTCTCTCCTCTCGCTGCCCCGTCCTCGTCCTTTCGGTGTCGCCTGTGCCCATTGTGCGGTTGTCGGCCCCGGTACCCGTGTACCGGTGTCGGTAGTCGTTCGCTTGTGCGTGTGGTGACCGTGTTAGTGTGCCCGCTCGGTAGCCGCGTGGTTTTCACCTGTGCAGCCCGTGTGGTGTCTAGTGGAGTCCGTTTGTTGGCCACTCGCCTCGGTTGACACATGGGGTCCGCTTCCGTCGACCCGTGGACCGTCTCTATGTACTCGGTCTACCGCGGTCCTTTAGGTTGACATGTGGGGTCCGCATGTCAACAGCGCAGCCTTCCTGTCTTTTCCAGGCTAGCGCTTACACATGTTTTATGGTTGCAAAACCTAATTATAATAATCCGCAAATCTCCATATAACAGCATTAAACTTCGGATGATCATCTCTTGGTCATACGAACCCCGAATCGACCCGTTCAAGTCTCCTAATATTTGTTATAACCTAAAGAAGCATGTGCTTTCTTTTTTATGTATTGTTATCGCTTCTTTACAGGCTTATAGCTTTGCATGTGTGCTTCGCGTAGTTTCTGTCGTTCCGAAAGTTCCCGAAGCGTGGTTTGCTGTCACGACCGGAAATAACCCAATGGGCATTCCTTACGTGCGTGTATTATTCCTTGTCCCAGGAGGCAAGGTACACCAAAAGTTGATACAATTCAGAGTTTAACAAGCAGAAGCGTAAATAGTTAATTATTACATGGGCAGCGACGGCCCAGCACACTCAAAGACAACGAAAAACAGCGGAAGACTAAGGCGATGACCACAGGCGCTTGACGGCAGGCACGAGCTAGACACCAAAGCCTTCATCATCCAGGGCCTCCTCTTCTGGGTTTGGGAAAAATTGAGCAAGACTGAGTACAACCACCATACTCAACAAGACACACCCACAAGTGCAGCATAAATGCAAAGGAGTACAATGGAGTTATAATATAGGGGTTAGGTTTTGCAATAAACAGCATTTAAAAGACCCTTAGTTGCTCAAAGCTAAATTTAAAACACGATCCTAGAACTATTTAATATTATTAAACAAGGCCGTGAACCCACACGAACCTGCCTTAACCCAAGGCCTACGATGATTCAGACCGAACTGGCAACCCGACCCTGGGTCCCAGCTCGTCCCAAGCGAACCCAGGCCAACCATTCCACATTTTAGTTATTAAGCAGGTTTTAAGAATTTAAAACACTAACTTGGGTACATTGCTAGGCTTGCGCATAACCGAGGGCGCGGCTATTCGAATAGGTTTTACTCTGATCAGAGGTGTACATCTTTACCCACAAGACACGTCTTCCTCACATGCAACCACGTGCCACATACCACCACGGCATATGGACGGAAGACATGACATAGTTTCCAACCCATCCTAGCCATAGACAAGAGTACCGACCCAACCCACCTACGGCCGGAACCCCCGGACAGGCAGGCAGAATTGAGCCCCTAGCAGCAGGACACCAGCCCTGTGCTATGACATCTCGACTACCGGGCTGCAGCCCGTGTAGCCTTCATTTGTCCTAGAGATGTCCATCGACCCCCGACTTCGTCCATCTCTATCCGTGTACTTTTGTTTATAACCAGACTGAGCCACAAACTAAGCCTTACCCACTAGACATGTGGAAGTACGGTAGTGCTTTGCAACAGAGGCCCGAAGACCGGTCCTTATGTGGCCGAGGTGCTACTATCAAAACCATGCACCCCAAGCCCAGCCTAAAACCATTTTGAGAGTTTTGAATAGAGGGGGAGGTGTGCGTCCAATTCCACAATAATCCAACCATTCCATAGTGTCCAAGTGATATGAATATTCCCAAAGTCTAGAGTTACGAAACCACCTAATGTTGCCTAATTAATCAGCGAAGCATCTACCTAAATTCATACTAGTGGAACCATGAATAGAGTGCCCACTAGTTGGGGTTTTGTTTATTCTAGGGTGAACAAGGTAATAATAACAATAACAACAATAATAAGGTCATAACAAAGGTAAATAGGCATGGCTAAATAAAACAGTGATAACGCGGGAATTTAAATAAAGCGATAATGCAATAATTTAAATCAAAGTAATTTCACAAAGTGGGATCCAATATGTTCAAAGAATGATGTGACTTGCCTTGCTCGCTTTCCCAAACGTCGGCTTCAACCTCCACGAAGAGCGGATCTTCCGAAGCTGCAGCGTCTACACGACCAACGGAAAAGAAAAGGGCTTTTACTCTAATAAACTCCATATAACAAGCAGGAACAAAGCACAAAAATGGGTTCTTGACTTCTTAAGGAAAAATTAGAGACTTGAACGGTCCAATTCCGAATTCGAAGTTTATATGCTCTTTAAATGAATATTTACGAATTTCTTCATTTAAATTTTAATTTAAAAATATATTTATTGCGTCAGCCGGGAGAGGGCGCGCGGACCGGGTCCACGGGAGTGGGACCCACGCGGCAGTCTCACGGTCCACGGTGGACCGGGTGCACCCGGCTCACACCGGCCGGCGCCGTGCGCCCCACGCGTCAGCCGCACCCGAGGGCGCGGGCGGCTGACGGCCGGGCCCCACGCGGCAGCCGCTAGGCGCGCCCGGAGGCGGCCACGTCGGCGCGGCCGGCAGGAGGCAGCGCCCGCGCCCCGATGGTCGCCGCCGGCGACCACCGGCACGACGGAGCAGCGGCCGAGAGAGGAGAGGGAAGGGGGAAAGGAGGCGGCGGTCCGCGGCTCACCCCGAGGGCGACGGCGACGACGGAAACGGCGACCTGAGCGGAGGAAGGCGGCGGCGCGGCTCGGGTGGACGGGGTCGACGGCGCTCCGGTGGTCGGCGAGCGAAACGGAGGGGTGGACGAGGTCGGCGAGGATGCGGCGAAGCCGAAGGAGGCGGCGCCGAGGTGGGAGGTGGTCCGGGGCGACGACGGCAGCGGACCGGAGCTCGGCGGCGACGGCGGAGAGAGAGAGCGACGGCGCGAGCTCGATTCCGGCGAGGAGAGAGGGCGGTGAGTGGCGGAAACGGAGGTGGGGAGCTCGGGGAGGGTTTATATAGGGTTGGGAGTGAGAGAGGGCGGCAGGAGGAGGGGGAAATGGGCGCGGGAGACCCGGCCGCCATTAATGGCGCCGGCGAGGTTAGGGGAGAGGTTTCCAAACGAATCCGAGGGAGAGAGGGAGGCAAAAATGGGGGGAAAGGGGGAGGGGATCCCGGGGAATAATTCCCCCCACTTTAATGCACGCGGGGACGGCGGGATGCGGCGGAATCGGCGGCGTCGGCGGTGCTTGGCGCTGGCGGGGCGGCGGGAGGAAGGAGATGACGGGTGGGCCCCACACGTCAGCGGCGCGCGCGCAGGGAGGAGGCCGAGTGGGCCGCGGGGAGGAGGAGAGAGGGGGAGGGAGATGGGCCGAATTCGGCCCATTAGAGAGAAGGAGGGATTTTAGGGTTTTTCTTTTTATAAAATCATTTTAACTTTGTTTATTTCTTAATAATTATTATTTGTGCTCTGAAAATTCCACTAAAATTTATTTACACATTTTAGGCTTTTAGGAAATATACAAAAATCCTCCAAGCCCTATTTGACTTTTAACTTTGCACATTTTAATTTTTGAAGGCTTTCACAGGCATTTTAATTATTCTAGGCATAATTTAGAGGATGTATTTTAGGGTCAATTTGGGACGCGACAAACCTACCCCCCTTAAACGGAATCTCGACCCCGAGATTCGGAAGAACTGGCGAAGAGATCTGGATGGGCTGCCTTCAGCTCATCTTCACGCTCCCAAGTAGCTTCTTCCTCGTCGTGGTTGCTCCATTGGACCTTGCAAAAACGGATTACCCGATTCCTGGTCCTGCGCTCCATGGTGTCCAGAATTTTCACTGGTCTCTCCACGTAGGTCAAGTCTTCGCGAACTTCAATCTGCTCTGAGTCGGCCTGCTCGGACGGCACTCGAAGACATTTCTTGAGTTGCGACACATGAAACACATCATGCATGTTGCCCAAGGAGGCGGGCAGCTCCAACTGGTAAGCAACTTCTCCGTGTCGAGCAATGATGCGGAAAGGACCCACGAACCGAGGGGCGAGCTTCCCTTTCGCTTGAAACCTGTGTACACCCCGCAACGGCGTTACCCGGAGATACACAAAGTCATCCACTGCGAATTCCAGGTCACGGCGTCGGTTGTCTGCATAACTCTTCTGCCGAGACTGTGCCACCTTTAGGTTTTCCCGAATGGTCCTGACCTTTGCTTCAGCTTCTCTCAAGATATCGGTCCCGAACACTTGGCTTTCCCAACTTGGTCCCACAATAGGGGTGCCCGGCATTTGCGGCCATACAACGCTTCGTATGGTGCCATCTGTATGCTGGCTTGGTAGCTGTTATAGTAGGAGAACTCGGCGTAAGGGAGACTCTTATCCCATGTCTTCCCAAAATCTAGGACACATGCGCGAAGCATATCTTCGAGGATCTGGTTCAGACGCTCGGTCTGCCCATCTGTCTGCGGGTGGTACGCGGTGCTGAAATTTAATTGGGTTCCCAACTCTTCTTGGAGTTTCTTCCAGAAATGAGAGGTGAACTGGCTTCCCCGATCAGATACAATTTTCTTGGGGATGCCATGCAGACTTACGATCCTAGCGAAGTAGAGTTCAGCTAGTTTGTTCCCTCCATAGGTGGTCTTTACAGGAATGAACCGTGCTACCTTGGTTAGTCGATCCATGACTACCCATATAGAATCATATCCGCCTTGGGTTTTTGGAAGTTCGGTGATAAAATCCATCCCAATTTCATCCCATTTCCATTCTGGCACTTGTAGTGGTTGGAGGAGTCCGGCCGGTCGTTGGTGCTCGGCTTTGACACGCTGGCACACATCACAAAGGGCCACGAACTCTGCAATTTCCCACTTCATACTAACCCACCAATATTTCTCTTTCAAGTCCAAGTACATCTTCGTGCTGCCAGGATGGATGGAATAGGGACTTTCGTGAGCTTCCTGAAGTATCAACTGTTTAAGTTCCCTGACGTCTGGAACGCATACCCGATTCCCGTTCCATAGGGTTCCGTGTTCATCCTCTGTGAAACCAGCGGCTTTACCCTGTTTCATATTCTTGAGGAGCCCATGCATATCCGGATCATTCTTCTGAGCCTCGCGGATTTGATCGAGCAAGGTAGGCTTGGCTTCCAACGTAGCCAAGAATCCACGACCAACTATGCTTAGGTTCAGGGCTTCCAACTGTTGATTAAGTTCCGGTGGAATGCCACGGACGCCAAGAGTGTTGCAATGGCTTTTTCGACTTAGAGCGTCGGCGACCACGTTGGCCTTGCCAGGGTGATAGTGAATTCCCACATCATAATCCTTGATGAGTTCTAACCATCTCCTTTGCCGAAGATTCAGATCCGACTGAGTGAAGATGTATTTCAAACTCTTATGATCAGTATATATTTCACAACGATTCCCAATGAGATAGTGCCGCCAGATCTTTAGAGCATGAACCACAGCGGCCAATTCCAAATCATGGGTAGGGTAGTTGCCTTCATGAGGCCGTAGCTGGCGTGAGGCATAGGCTACCACATGACCTTCCTGCATTAATACGCACCCCAAACCTTGGCGCGAAGCGTCACAGTACACCAGGAAGTCCTTGCGAGTATCGGGTAAGATTAACACTGGCGAGGAAACCAGCTTTTCTTTGAGAGTTTGGAATGCTTTCTCACACTGCGGACTCCACACAAATTTTTCTTCTTTCTTCAACAACTGTGTCATGGGTCGAGCGATTTTGGAGAAGTTCTCGATGAACCTCCGATAGTACCCGGCCAAACCCAAAAAGCTGCGGACTTGAGTGACCGTCTTGGGTTGCTTCCAATCAGTGACGGCGGTCACTGTTTCGGGATCCACAGCAACTCCTTTGGCAGATATCACGTGCCCTAAGAACTTGACTTCGGACAACAAGAACTCACACTTGCTAAGCTTGGCATACAATTGATGTTCCCGCAGCTTTCCCAACACCAGACGGAGATGCTGCTGATGGTTTTCCTCTGATTGCGAGTACACCAGGATGTCGTCGATGAAGACCACAACAAACTTATCCAAGTATTCCATGAACACTTTGTTCATTAAGTTCATGAAGAAGGAAGGAGCATTAGTCAGACCGAACGACATCACCGTGAATTCATACAGCCCATATCGCGTGGTGAATGCGGTCTTCGGGATATCTTCTTCACGAATACGCAATTGGTGATATCCGGAGCGAAGGTCGATTTTAGAAAAGACGGTGGCACTTTTGAGTTGGTCGAACAGATCATCGATCCGAGGAAGAGGGTACTTGTTTTTGATAGTGACTTCATTGAGAGCTCTGTAGTCAACACACATCCTCTTTGTCTTGTCCTTCTTTTCCACAAAAATCACGGGAGCACCCCAGGGGGAAGTGCTCGGCCGTATATACCCCTTTTCCTTCAGCTCTTCCAATTGCTTCTTGACTTCGGCAAGTTCATTTGCTGCCATACGGTAGGGCCGTTTGTACAGAGGAGTTGTTCCTGGAGCAAGATCTATCCGGAACTCGATCTCCCACTTGGGCGGCATACCGGGTAGTTCTTCCGGAAACACGTCACCGAATTCACTGGCGATGGGGATTTCTGACAGTCCTATCTGATGAAGTTCTGAACTGCCAACAGGGGTTGGGGGTGCAAAGAAAAAAACTGGTTGTTCCGGCCCTCGGTACAGAGTGACAGTGCGCCTTGCGCAATCCACTACACCTTGGAATTGAGCCAACCAATTCATCCCAAGGATCACATCCAAGTTCTTGGTGTCCAGAAGAATCAAATCCGAGGGAAAAGGGATTCCCTGGATTTCTATAGGAACGGCCGGGCTGTAATACTTTGCTGTCATATCCCCTCCAGGGGTGGTGATGAGCAGAGGGTTCCTAAGCCGTTCTACCCCCAGTTGATTTCTTCCCACGAAAGGCACAGATATAAACGAGTGGGAAGCTCCAGAGTCGAACAAAATGGTAGCAGGAATGGAATGAAAGAGGAACGTACCAACGATGACGTCCGGAGTCGTCAGCACATCCTCGGCAGTCACATGGTTCACACGACCCCGAGCGACGTCCTTACCACCGTTGTTGGAGCGGGGAGGCGCTTGGCCTTGCTGGCGCCGCGGCTTCGGGCATTTGTCCGCAAAGTGTCCGGGCTCGAAGCAGTTGAAGCACAGACGCTGCTGTCCTTGAGCGTCTCTGTGGCCTTGACCAGGCTGCACAGCTGGCGCAGGAGGACGGGGTGCACGGGTCCCTTGCTAACTCTGCTGTTGCTGCGGCTGTGGGACGCGCACCACGAATTGGGGTCGGGGCGCGGAGCGAGGTTGCTGCTGCTGCAGCGAGGAGGATCCACCTGGATAGGGATTGGTGTAGCAGACCCTTTGGTTAGCCCCCTGTTGATTGCGGAAATTCACCAAGCGACGCTTGTGCGACTCCAGTTCCTTGTGCTTGGCTTCCAAGCGGATGCTCTTGTCCACCAGACGCTGGAAATCCGGATAATCCACGGAGACCAGACGCACAGATAGCTCAGGGTCCATTCCTGCCAAGAACTTCTCCTGCTTTTCCTCATCTTCCCGAACATCCTCTGGGGCGTACCGGGCCAGGTTGTTAAACTCATGCAAATACTCCATCACAGAGCGGTTGCCTTGCTTCAACTCCCGGAATTCCCTTTTCTTAAGGGCCATGACTCCGGCGGGCACATGGGTCCTCCGGAAAGCGGCGGTGAAGCGGGCCCAGGTAATAGGCTGCCCCTCGGGCTGTGTAGCCTGGAAGTGGTCCCACCAAAGAGATGCGGGCCCCTGCAGCTGGTGGGTGGCAAAGATGACTTTCTCCTCATCGTTGCACTGCACGGTGTCTAACTTCTTCCCCACGGCATGCAAGCAATCCAAGGCATCCACGGGGTTATTGGAGCTGGAGAAGGTAGGCGGGCGGATGTGAAGGAACTCGGCGAGCTTAGAATGCTGCGGGGGTGGTGGTGGAGGTGGAGCATTATGCTGTGGTGGATTTTGGATGTGGTGGAGGAAAGCAGCCATCATGTTGGCCTGCTGGGCGAGGATTTGAGTGAGGATGGGGTTGGTGTCTGGTGGTGGTGGTGGTGGCGGGGGAGGAGGTGGAGGTGGGCCGCCTTGGATGTTGGTGTTGCTACCTTCGGGTTGGTTGCCATCACCGGTAGCAGCAGTTCTCCTGGTTATCACCATCTGAAATACCCCAAAACAAACCAGCCAACAGAGAGAACAAACTATTAAAACTAACCACCCACGACTACCAAAATTATTGAACTTATTACTGATATAAAATGGGTTCATTAAGGTTCAGGTTGCTTAAGCCAATAAAATAAAGACAGGCTCCGACACAGTCATACCACACACCGGTACAACCATGCCCCACACGACTCCAACAGGAAGACAAACGAGAAAGAACACACGCGCAAGCCTACTAACTGCTCGTCTACTTCTGCGACGGGCCAGGGCGGAAGGTGAGCAGCAGCGCATCCTCCGTGCTACCAACGCCAGAGGCTTCCCCCTCCTGAGGAACCACGGGCGCGGGCTCGGCACGAGGGATCTCCACGAAGCAGGTCCACGCCAGGGACTGACGAACAAGCTCAGGCCTGGAGGTGCTCTTGCGGGCGGTGATCTTCTGGCTGCGGCAGACGCGGCGGCGCTTGGGACGGCAGACCTCTCCCTGGGCGACCTTGAGCTGACACAGCTGCGCCTCCAGCGCGTCTAGGTCCTTCTTCAGCTGCAGATTCTCCTGACGCAGCTCTAGGATCTTCATGTTGTTCTCGACCATCCCACGGCGCACCATATGATGGAAGTCGATACGGGCCACGTCGTACGCCTCCACCATGCGTGCCAGGTGCATGATGGTAGCGTCATCCTCCGAGCTAGCATCCCGGAAGGTGGCGTAGTCGCGGGCTCCTCCGCGACGAGGGTGGTAGCGGTAGGGCGAGTGCTGCAACTCGTCCGGGTAGCGCTGGTGAAAAGTGCCGATGGCGAGGAGTGCGGCGTTCTGGCAAGCGGCGGAGAAGGAATCTCCACCCGCGGTGACTGCCAACGAAGTCCTCTCGGGAGAGCCAGTGAGGATCACTGCAGTGACCTCCCAAGCAGCGTGGGGCTCTGCATCGTCACCCTCCTGCTCCGGGAGCTGCTTGCCCTGGTAGTTGTCGCGTCCCAAAACGACCCTAAAATACATCCTCGAAATTGTGCCGAGAATAATTAAAATTCATGTGAAAGCCTTCAACAATTAAAATGTGCAAATTTAAAAGTCAAATAAGGCTTGGAGGATTTTTGTATATTTCCTAAAAGCCTAAAATGCGTAAATAAATTTTAGTGGAATTTTCAGAGCACAAATAATAATTGAGAAGAAATAAACAAAGTTAAAAAGGTTTTATAAAAAGAAAAATCCCTAAAAGTCTTCTTTCCCCCCCTTCCCTTCTTGGGCCGGCTCGGCCCAACTCTCCCTCCCTCTCTCTCCTCTCCCCCGCGGCCCATCGGCTCCCTCCCCGCGCGCGCGCCGCTGACAGGCGGGCCCGCCCGCCACCCTCGCTGACGGGTGGGGCCCACCTGTCATCCCCTACCTCGCGCCGCGCCCGCCGCCAGCCCGTGCCCTAGCGCCGCCGCCGCCGCCGAATCCGCCGCATCCCGCCGTCCCCGCGCGCATTAAAGTGGGGGGGAATTATTCCCCGCGATTCCCTCTCCCTTTCCCCCCATTTTTCCCTCTCTCTCTCCCTCGGATTCGTTTGGAATCTCTCCCGAAATCCTCGCCGGCGTCATCAATGGCGGCCGAGATTTCCGCGGCCGATTCCTTCCCCTCCGGCCGCCCTCTCTCCTTCCCGACGCTATATAATCGCTCCTCGTGCTTCGCTCCTCCGTTTCCGCCACTCGCCGCACACTCTCCCCGTCGGATTCGTGCCCGCGCCGTCTTCCTCTCTCTCCGCCGTCGCCGCCGAGCTCCGGTTCGTCGCCGTCGTCGCTCCGGACCTCCTCCCGACTCGGCGTCATCTCCTTCGGCTTCGCCGCGTCCCCGTCAACCTCGTCCACCCCTTCGTTTCGCCCGCCGACCGTCGGAGCGCCGCCGCCTTCCTCCGCTCCGGTTGTCGTTTCCGCCCTCCTCGTCGTCCCGGGGTGAGCCGTGGACCGCCTCCTTCGCTTCCCCCTTCCCTCCCCTCTCTCGGCCGCCGCTCCGTCGCGCCGGAGGTCGCCGCCGGCGACCATCGGGGCGCGGGCGCGCCGCTTCCCGTCGGCCGTGCCGGCGAGGCCGCCTTCGGGCGCGCCCCGCGGCTGCCATGTGGGGCCCGGCCGTCGGCCGCCCGCGCCCGCGGGTGCGGCTGACGCGTGGGACCCACGGCGCCGGCCGGCGTCAGCCGCGTGCACCCGGTCCACCGTGGACCGAGAGGCTGACGCGTGGGCCCCACTCCCGTGGACCCGGTCCGCGCGCCCTCTCTCCCGGCTGACGCAATAAATGAGTTTTTAATTAAAATTTAAATGAAGAAATTCGCAAATATCCATTTAAAGAGCATATAAACTTCAAATGGCCATATCTTGGCCATTTGAACTCGGAATTGGACCGTTCAAGTCTCTAATTTTTCCTTAAGAAGTCAAGAACCCATTTTTGTGCTTTGTTTCTGCTGTTATGTGGAGTTTATTAGAGTAAAAGCCTTTTCTTTTCCGTTGGTCGTTGTCACGTCCCAAATCGACCCTAAAATTCATCCTCGAAAATTGTGCAAAGAATAATTAAAATTCATGTGAAAGCCTCCAACAATTAAAATGTGCAAATGTAAAAGTCAAATAAGGCTTGGAGGATTTTTGTATATTTCCTAAAAGCCTAAAATGCGTAAATAAATTTTAGTGGAATTTTCAGAGCACAAATAATAATTGAAAAGAAATAAACAAAGTTGAAAAGGTTTATAAAAAGAAAAACCCTAAAAGAAGTCTTCTTTCCCCCCTTCCTTTCTTGGGCCGGCTCGGCCCAGTTCTCTCCCTCCCTCTCTTTCTCCTCTCCCCCGCGGCCCATCGGCTCCTCCCCCGCGCGCGCGCCGCTGACAGGCGGGCCCGCCCGCCACCCTCGCTGACGGGTGGGGCCCACCTGTCATCGCCTTCCTCCCGCCGCTCCCGCCGCTCGCCCGTGCCCTAGCGCCGCCGCCGAATCCGCCGCATCCCGCCGTCCCCGCGCGCCATAATGAGGGGGGAATTATTCCCCGCGATTCCCTCTCCCGTTTCCCCCTCTTTCCCCTCTCTCTCTCCCTCGGATTCGTCCGATTTTATGCCCGCAAAGTTCGCCGGCGCAATCAATGGCGGCCGAGATCTCCGCGCCGGTTTCCATCTCCTCCGGCCGCTTTCCCTCTCTCCCGACGCTATTTAAACGTCCCCCGTGCTCTCCTCATCCGTTTCCGCCGCTCGCCGCTCGCTCTCCCCGTCGGAATCGTGCTCGCGCCGTCTTCCTCTCTCTCCGCCGTCGCCGACGAGCTCCGGTTCGCCGCCGCCGTCGCTCCGGACTTCCTCCCGTCTCGGCGTCACCTCCATCGGCTTCGCCGCGTCCCCGTCGACCTCGTCCGCGCCTCCGTTTCGCCCGTCGACCGCCGGAGCACCGTCGTCCTCGTCGTCCCGAACCGCGCCGCCGCCTTCCTCCGTTTCGGCCGCCGTTCCCGTCGTCGCCGTCGACCGGGGTGAGCCGTGGACCGCTCCGTTCGCTTCCCCCTTCCCTCCTCTCTCTCGGGTGCCGCTCCGCCGCGCCGGTGGTCGCCGGCGGTGACCATCGGGGCGCGGGCGTGCCGCCTCCCGTCGGCCGTGCCGGCGAGGCCGCCTTCGGGCGCGCCCCGCGGCTGCCAGGTGGGGCCCGGCCGTCAGCCGCCTGCGCCCGCGGGTGCGGCTGACGCGTGGGACCCACGGCGCCGGCCGCCGCCAGCCGCGTGCTCCCGGTCCACCGTGGACCGAGAGGCTGACGCGTGGGCCCCACTCCCGTGGACCCGGTCCGCGCGCCCTCTCCCTCGGCTGACGCAATAATTCGATTTTTAATTAAAAATTTAAATGAAGAAATTCGCAAATATCTATTTAAAGAGCATATAAACTTCAAATGGCCATATCTTGGCCATTTGAACTCGGAATTGGACCGTTCAAGTCTCTAATTTTTCCTTAAGAAGTCAAGAACCCATTTTTGTGCTTTGTTTCTGCTGTTATGTGGAGTTTATTAGAGTAAAAGCCTTTTTCTTTTCCGTTGGTCGTGTAGACGCTGCAGCTTCGGAAGATCCGCTCTTCGTGGAAGTCGAAGCCGTCGGTTGGGAAAGCGAGCAAGGCAAGTCACATCATCTTTGAGCATATTGAATCCCAGTTTATAAAATTATGTTGATTTAAATTATTGCATTATCGCTTTATTTAAATTCCCGCGTTATCACTGTTTTATTTAGCCATGCCTATTTACCTTTGTTATGACCATATTATTATTGTTATTGTTATTATTATTACCTTGTTCACCCTAGCTTAAACAAAACCTCAACTAGTGGACACTCTACTCGTGGTATCCCTAGTTTAAATTTAGGTAGATGCTTCGCAATTTAATTAGGTAACATTAGGTGGTTTTATAACTTTAGACTTGGGAAATTCTCATATCACCTGGACACTGTGAAATTGTTGGAGTATTGTGGAATTGGATTCACCCCGCCCCCTCTATTCAAAATCCCCAAAAATGGTTTTAGGCTGGGCTCGGGGTGCATGGTTTTGATAGTAGCACCTCGGCCATATAAGGACCGGTCTTCGGGCCTCTGTTGCAAAGCACTACCGTACTTCCACATGTCTAGTGGGTAAGGCTTAGTTTGTGGCTCAGGCTAGTCATAAATAAAAGTACACGGATTGGAGATGGATGAAGTCGGGGGTCGATGGACATTCTCCAGGGCAAATGAAGGCTACACGGGCTGCGGTTCGGTAGTCGAGATGTCATGGCACAGGGCCGGTGTCCTGCTGCTAGGGGCTCAGTCTTGCCTGCCTGTCCCGGGGGTTCCGGCCGTAGGTGGGATTGGGTCGGTACTCTTGTCTATGGCTAGGATGGGTTGGAAACTATGTCACGTCTTTCGTCTGTATACCGTGGTGGTATGTGGCACGTGGTTACACGTGAGGAAGATGTGTCTTGTGGGTAAAGATGTACACCTCTGATCAGAGTATAATCTATTCGAATAGCCGAGCCCTCGGTTATGGGCAAGCCGAGCAATGTACCCAAGTTAGTGTTTTAATTCTTAAAACCTGCTTAACAACTAAAATGTGGAATGGTTGGCCTGGGTTGGCTTAGGACGAGCTGGGACCCAGGGTCGGGTTGCCGGTTCGGTCTGAATCATCGTAGGCCTTGGGTTAAGGCAGGTTCGTGTGGGTTCACGGCCTTGATTAATAACATTGTATAGTTCTAGGATCGGGTTTACAAAATAGCTTTGAGCAACTAAATGTCTTTAAATGCAGTTTACTGCAACCCTAACCCCTCTATGGTATAATTCCCTTGTACTCCCTTGCATTTATTCTGCATTTGTGGGTGTGTCTTGTTGAGTACGGTGGTTGTACTCAGTCTTGCTCAATTTTTCCCAAGCCCAGAAGAGGAGCTCCTTGAAGATGAAGGCTTTGGTGTCTAGCTCGTGCCTGCCGTCAAGCGCCTGTGGTCGTCGCCTTAGTCTTCCGCTGTTTCTCGTTTGTCTTTGTGTGTGCTGGGCCTTCGCTGCCCATGTATTAAGTTAACTATTTACGCTTCCGCTTGTTAAACTCTGAATTGTATCAACTTATGGTGTACCTTGCCTCCTGGGACAAGGATTAATGCACGCACGTAAGGAACGCCCGTTGGGTTAATTCCGGTCGTGACAAGTTGGTATCAGAGCCACCCTTGACCCTAGGACGAGCCGTAGATCCCAAGCCTTAGCAATATTTTCAAAAATAAAAATCCTTGGTTATTTGTGAAAATCCTCTAGTCTCTCTCTGTCTTGCTGCTTCATTTATCGCCAAAATCTGACCTTTGAAAATGTTGCTTTTCTTTTTGTTTTTGTTTGTAGATGGCCGGCAGCGTCACCCGTCGTGGTTTGGACATGACTGGCTTCGTCTTGGAGCTCCGAGGCATGTGCGTGGCCCTGGGGTATCCACACGGAGTGGACTACCAGGCCAGGCCTCTCCCGGAGCAGGAGGGTGGGGACGCGGAGCCCCGCGCTGGTTGGGAGGTCACTGCAGTGATCCTCGCTGGCTCTTCTGAGCGGACTTCGCTGACAGTCACCGCGGGTGGAGACTCCTTCCCCGCCGCTTGCCAGAGCGCCGCTCTCCTCGCCATCGGCACTCTTCACCAGCGCTACCCGGACGAGTTGCAGCACTCGCCCTACCGCTACCACCCTCGTCGCGGAGGAGCCCGCGACTACGCCACCTTCCGGGATGCTAGCTCGGAGGATGACGCTACCGTCGTGCACCTGGCGCGCATGGTGGAGGCGTACGACGCGGCTCGTATCGACTTCCACCAGATGGTACGTCGCGGGATGGTCGAGAACAACATGAAGATCCTGGAGCTGCGTCAGGAGAACCTGCAGCTCAAGAAGGACCTGGACGCAGTGGAGGCGCAGCTGCATCAGCTCAAGATCGCCCAGGGAGAGATCTGCCGCCCCAAGCGTCGCCGCGTCTGCCGCAGCCAGAAGATCACCGCCCGCAAGAGCACCTCCAGGCCTGAGCTTGTTCGTCAGTCCCTGGCGTGGACTTGCTTCGTCGAGACCCCTCGTGCCGAGCCTGCGCCCGTGGTTCCCCAGGAGGGGGAAGCCTCCGGCGTTGGTAGCTCGGAGGGTGCGCTGTTGCTCACCTTCCGTCCTGGCCCGTCGCAGCGTTAGATGAGCAGTTAGTAGGCTTGCGCGTGTGTTCTTTCTCGTTTGTCTTTTTTGGTTTGTGTGGGGCATGGTTATGCCGGTGTGTGGCATAACTGTGTCGGAGCCTGTCTTATTTTATTTGCCTAAGCAACTTGAACTTTAATGAACCAATTTAACAGCGGTAATAAATTTAAGAATTATGGTAGTCGTGGGTGGTTAGTTTTAATTGTTAGCTCTTTCTCGGTTTGCTGGTTCTGTGTGGGGTTTTCAGATGGTGACGACCAGGAGAAATGCTAACACCAGTGATGGCAACCAACCTGAAGGCAGCAACCACAACCACCAAGGCAACCCACCTCCACCTCCTCCTCCGCCTCCACCACCACCACCAGACACCAACGCCATTCTCACCCAAATCCTCGCCCAGCAAGCCAACATGATGACCGCTTTCCTCCACCACCTCCAAAACCCGCCACAACAGAATGCTCCACCACCACCCCCACAACACTCTAAACTCGCCGAGTTCCTCCGCATCCGCCCACCTACCTTCTCCAGCTCCAACAACCCCGTGAATGCTTTGGATTGGTTGCATGCCGTGGGGAAAAAGCTAGACACGGTGCAGTGCAGTGATGAGGAGAAAGTCGTCTTCGCCGCCCATCAGCTGCAGGGACCCGCATCTCTCTGGTGGGACCACTTCCAGGCTACGCAGCCAGTGGGACAGCCGATCACTTGGGCCCGCTTCACCGCCGCTTTCCGGAGAACCCATGTGCCCGCTGGAGTCGTGGCTCTTAAGAAAAGGGAATTCCGAGAGTTGAAGCAAGGCAACCGCTCCGTGATGGAGTACTTGCATGAGTTCAACAACTTGGCCCGTTACGCCCCAGAGGATGTGCGGGAAGATGAGGAGAAGCAAGAGAAATTCCTGGCAGGAATGGACCCTGAGCTGTCCGTCCGTCTAGTCTCTGGGGACTATCCGGATTTCCAACGACTGGTGGACAAGAGCATCCGCTTGGAAGCCAAGCACAAGGAACTAGAGTCGCACAAGCGCCGCTTGGCGAATTTCCGCAATCAACAGGGTGCTAACCAAAGGGTCCGCTACACCAATCCCTATCCAGGGGGATCCTCCTCGCAGCAGCAGCAGCAGCAGCAGCCTCGCTCCGCGCCTCGACCTCAATTCGTGGTGCGCGTCCCACAGCCGCAGCAGCAGCAGGGTCAGCAGGGGACTCGTGCGCCCCGTCCTCCTACGCCAACTGTGCAGCCTGGTCAAGGCCACAGGGACGCTCAAGGTCAGCAGCGTCTGTGCTTCAACTGCTTCGAGCCCGGGCACTTTGCGGATAAATGCCCGAAGCCAAGGCGTCAGCAAGGCCAAGCGCCTCCCCGCCCCAACAACGGTGGTAAGGACGTCATTCGGGGTCGTGTGAATCACGTGACGGCCGAGGACGTGCTGACAACTCCAGACGTCATCGTTGGTACGTTCCTCGTTCATTCCATCCCTGCTACAATTTTGTTCGACTCTGGAGCTTCCCACTCGTTTATATCTGTGCCATTCGTGGGGAGAAATCAGTTGGGGGTAGAAAGGCTTAGAAACCCTCTGCTCATCACCACCCCTGGAGGGGTTATGACAGCAAAGTATTATAGCCCTGCCGTCCCTATAGAAATTCAGGGGATTCCTTTTCCCTCGGATCTGATTCTGCTAGACACAAAGAACTTGGATGTGATCCTTGGGATGAATTGGTTGGCTCAATTCCAAGGAGTAGTGGATTGCGCGAGACGCACTGTCACTCTGTACCGAGGGCCGGAACAACCAGTTGTTTTCTTTGCACCCCCAACCTCTGTCAGAAGTTCAGGACTTCATCAGATAGGACTGTCAGAAATTCCCATCGTCAGGGAGTTCAGAGACGTGTTCCCGGAAGAACTACCCGGTATGCCGCCCAAGCGAGAGATCGAGTTCCGGATAGATCTTGCTCCAGGAACCACTCCTCTGTACAAGCGACCCTACCGTATGGCAGCAAATGAACTGGCCGAAGTCAAGAAACAGTTGGAAGAGTTGAAAGAAAAGGGGTATATACGTCCGAGTACTTCCCCATGGGGTGCTCCTGTGATTTTTGTAGAGAAGAAAGACAAGACGAAGAGGATGTGCGTCGACTACAGAGCTCTCAATGAAGTCACCATCAAGAACAAGTACCCTCTTCCCCGAATCGATGATCTGTTCGATCAGCTTAAAGTTGCCACTGTATTTTCCAAGATTGATCTTCGTTCCGGATATCACCAGTTGCGTATTCGTGAAGAAGATATTCCGAAGACCGCATTCACCACGCGATACGGACTGTATGAATTCACGGTGATGTCATTCGGTCTGACCAATGCTCCTGCCTTCTTCATGAACTTGATGAACAAAGTGTTCATGGAATACTTGGATAAGTTTGTTGTGGTTTTCATTGATGACATTCTGATATACTCACAATCAGAAGAAGACCATCAGCACCATCTCCGTCTGGTGTTGGGAAAGTTGCGGGAACATCAATTGTATGCCAAACTTAGTAAGTGTGAGTTCTGGTTGTCCGAAGTCAAATTCTTAGGGCACGTGATATCAGCTAAAGGAGTTGCTGTGGACCCCGAAACAGTGAGCGCCGTCACCGATTGGAAGCAACCCAAGACAGTTACTCAAGTCCGCAGTTTCTTAGGTTTGGCAGGATACTACTGGAGATTCATCGAGAACTTCTCCAAAATCGCTCGACCCATGACACAGTTGTTGAAGAAAGAAGAAAAATTTGTGTGGAGCCCGCAATGCGAGAAGGCGTTCCAAACTCTCAAGGAAAAGCTGGTTTCCTCGCCGGTGTTAATCTTGCCGGATACTCGCAAGGACTTCATGGTGTATTGCGACGCTTCGCGCCAAGGATTGGGGTGCGTGCTCATGCAGGATGGTCATGTGGTAGCCTATGCCTCACGTCAGCTACGACCTCATGAAGGCAACTACCCTACACATGACTTGGAATTAGCCGCAGTGGTTCATGCTCTAAAAATCTGGCGGCACTATCTCATTGGGAATCGCTGTGAAATATATACCGACCATAAGAGTTTGAAATACATCTTCACCCAGTCGGATCTGAATCTTCGGCAAAGAAGATGGTTAGAACTCATCAAGGACTATGATGTGGGAATTCACTATCATCCTGGTAAGGCCAACGTGGTTGCCGACGCTCTAAGTCGAAAGAGCCATTGCAACACTCTTAACGTCCGTGGCATTCCACCCGAGCTTAACCAACAGATGGAAGCCCTGAACCTAAGCATAGTTGGTCGTGGATTTTTGGCCGCGTTAGAAGCCAAGCCCGCCTTGCTCGATCAAATCCGCGAGGCTCAGAAAAATGACCCGGACATGCATGGACTCCTCAAGAATATGAAACAGGGTAAAGCCGCTGGTTTCACAGAGGATGAACACGGAACCCTATGGAACGGAAAGCGGGTATGCGTTCCAGATAACCGAGAACTTAAACAGCTGATACTTCAGGAAGCTCACGAGAGCCCTTATTCCATTCACCCGGGCAGTACAAAGATGTACCTAGACTTGAAGGAGAAATACTGGTGGGTTAGCATGAAGCGGGAAATTGCAGAGTTCGTGGCCCTTTGTGACGTGTGCCAGCGTGTCAAGGCAGAGCACCAACGACCGGCCGGACTTCTCCAACCTCTCCAAGTACCTGAATGGAAATGGGATGAAATTGGGATGGATTTCATCACCGGACTTCCAAAAACCCAAGGTGGATATGATTCTATATGGGTAGTTGTGGATCGATTAACCAAGGTGGCCCGATTTATTCCTGTGAAGACCACCTATGGAGGAAACAAGCTAGCCGAGCTCTACTTCGCTAGGATCGTGAGTCTCCATGGCGTTCCCAAGAAAATCGTATCTGATAGGGGAAGCCAATTCACCTCTCACTTTTGGAAGAAGCTCCAAGAAGAGCTGGGTACCCGATTAAATTTCAGCACCGCGTATCACCCGCAGACAGATGGACAGACCGAGCGTCTAAATCAGATCCTAGAAGATATGCTTCGCGCATGTGTACTAGATTTCGGGAAGACCTGGGATAAGAGTCTCCCCTATGCCGAGTTCTCCTACAATAACAGTTATCAAGCCAGCATACAAATGGCACCTTATGAAGCGTTGTACGGGCGCAAATGCCGGACACCACTCTTGTGGGACCAAGTAGGAGAAAGCCAAGTGTTCGGGACTGATATCCTGAGAGAAGCTGAAGCTAAAGTCAGAATCATTCGGGATAATCTAAAGGTGGCACAGTCCCGGCAGAAAAGTTATGTAGATAACCGCCGCCGTGACCTGGAATTCGCAGTGGACGACTTTGTGTATCTTCGGGTCACGCCATTGCGAGGTGTACACAGGTTTCAGACAAAAGGGAAGCTCGCACCTCGGTTTGTGGGTCCTTTCCGTATCATTGCTCGACGCGGAGAAGTCGCTTACCAGTTGGAGCTGCCCGCCTCCTTGGGCAACGTGCATGATGTGTTCCATGTGTCGCAACTCAAGAAATGCCTTCGAGTGCCATCCGAGCAGGCCGACTCAGAGCAAATTGAAGTTCGCGAAGATTTGACCTACGTGGAGAGGCCAGTGAAAATCCTGGACACCATGGAGCGCAGGACCAGGAACCGGGTAATCCGTTTTTGCAAGGTCCAGTGGAGCAATCACGCCGAAGAAGAAGCTACTTGGGAGCGTGAAGACGAGCTGAAGGCAGCCCATCCCGGTCTCTTCGCCAGTTCTTCCGAATCTCGGGGTCGAGATTCCGTTTAAGGGGGGTAGGTTTGTCACGTCCCAAATCGACCCTAAAATTCATCCTCGAAAATTGTGCAAAGAATAATTAAAATTCATGTGAAAGCCTCCAACAATTAAAATGTGCAAATGTAAAAGTCAAATAAGGCTTGGAGGATTTTTGTATATTTCCTAAAAGCCTAAAATGCGTAAATAAATTTTAGTGGAATTTTCAGAGCACAAATAATAATTGAAAAGAAATAAACAAAGTTGAAAAGGTTTATAAAAAGAAAAACCCTAAAAGAAGTCTTCTTTCCCCCCTTCCTTTCTTGGGCCGGCTCGGCCCAGTTCTCTCCCTCCCTCTCTTTCTCCTCTCCCCCGCGGCCCATCGGCTCCTCCCCCGCGCGCGCGCCGCTGACAGGCGGGCCCGCCCGCCACCCTCGCTGACGGGTGGGGCCCACCTGTCATCGCCTTCCTCCCGCCGCTCCCGCCGCTCGCCCGTGCCCTAGCGCCGCCGCCGAATCCGCCGCATCCCGCCGTCCCCGCGCGCCATAATGAGGGGGGAATTATTCCCCGCGATTCCCTCTCCCGTTTCCCCCTCTTTCCCCTCTCTCTCTCCCTCGGATTCGTTCGATTTTATGCCCGCAAAGTTCGCCGGCGCAATCAATGGCGGCCGAGATCTCCGCGCCGGTTTCCATCTCCTCCGGCCGCTTTCCCTCTCTCCCGACGCTATTTAAACGTCCCCCGTACTCTCCTCATCCGTTTCCGCCGCTCGCCGCTCGCTCTCCCCGTCGGAATCGTGCTCGCGCCGTCTTCCTCTCTCTCCGCCGTCGCCGACGAGCTCCGGTTCGCCGCCGCCGTCGCTCCGGACTTCCTCCCGTCTCGGCGTCACCTCCATCGGCTTCGCCGCGTCCCCGTCGACCTCGTCCGCGCCTCCGTTTCGCCCGTCGACCGCCGGAGCACCGTCGTCCTCGTCATCCCGAACCGCGCCGCCGCCTTCCTCCGTTTCGGCCGCCGTTCCCATCGTCGCCGTCGACCGGGGTGAGCCGTGGACCGCTCCGTTCGCTTCCCCCTTCCCTCCTCTCTCTCGGGTGCCGCTCCGCCGCGCCGGTGGTCGCCGGCGGTGACCATCGGGGCGCGGGCGTGCCGCCTCCCGTCGGCCGTGCCGGCGAGGCCGCCTTCGGGCGCGCCCCGCGGCTGCCAGGTGGGGCCCGGCCGTCAGCCGCCCGCGCCCGCGGGTGCGGCTGACGCGTGGGACCCACGGCGCCGGCCGCCGCCAGCCGCGTGCTCCCGGTCCACCGTGGACCGAGAGGCTGACGCGTGGGCCCCACTCCCGTGGACCCGGTCCGCGCGCCCTCTCCCCCGGCTGACGCAATAATTCGATTTTTAATTAAAATTTAAATGAAGAAATTCGCAAATATCCATTTAAAGAGCATATAAACTTCAAATGGCCATATCTTGGCCATTTGAACTCGGAATTGGACCGTTCAAGTCTCTAATTTTTCCTTAAGAAGTCAAGAACCCATTTTTGTGCTTTGTTTCTGCTGTTATGTGGAGTTTATTAGAGTAAAAGCCTTTTCTTTTCCGTTGGTCGTGTAGACGCTGCAGCTTCGGAAGATCCGCTCTTCGTGGAAGTCGAAGCCGTCGTGGGGGAAAGCGAGCAAGGCAAGTCACATCATCTTTGAACATATTGAATCCCAGTTTATAAAATTATGTTGATTTAAATTATTGCATTATCGCTTTATTTAAATTCCCGCGTTATCACTGTTTTATTTAGCCATGCCTATTTACCTTTGTTATGACCATATTATTATTGTTATTGTTATTATTATTACCTTGTTCACCCTAGCTTAAACAAAACCTCAACTAGTGGACACTCTACTCGTGGTATCCCTAGTTTAAATTTAGGTAGATGCTTCGCAATTAAATTAGACAACATTAGGTGGTTTTACAACTCTAGACTTTGGGATATTCTCATCACCTGGACACTGTGAAATTGTTGGAGTATTGTGGAATTGGATTCACCCCGCCCCCTCTATTCAAAATCCCCAAAAATGGTTTTAGGCTGGGCTCGGGGTGCATGGTTTTGATGGTAGCACCTCGGCCATATAAGGACCGGTCTTCGGGCCTCTGTTGCAAAGCACTACCGTACTTCCACATGTCTAGTGGGTAAGGCTTAGTTTGTGGCTCAGTCTAGTCATAAACAAAAGTACACGGATTGGAGATGGATGAAGTCGGGGGTCGATGGACATTCTCCAGGGCAAATGAAGGCTACACGAGCTGCGGCCCGGTAGTCGAGATGTCATGGCAGAGGGTTGGTGCCCTGCTGCTAGGGGGCTCAGTCCTGCCTGCCTGTCCCGGGTGTCCCGGCCGTAGGGGGATTGGGTCGGTACTCTTGTCTAAGGCTAGGATGGGTTGGAAACTATGTCACGTCTTTCGTCTGTATACCGTGGTGGTATGTGGCACGTGGTTGCACGTGAGAAAGATGTGTCTTGTGGGTAAAGATGTACACCTCTGATCAGAGTATAACCTATTCGAATAGCCGCGCCCTCGGTTATGGGCAAGCCGAGCAATGTACCCAAGTTAGTGTTTTAATTCTTAAAACCTGCTTAACAACTAAAATGTGGAATGGTTGGCCTGGGTTGGCTTGGGACGAGCTGGGACCCAGGGTCGGGTTGCCAGTTCGGTCTGAATCATCATAGGCCTTGGGTTAAGGCAGGTTCGTGTGGGTTCACGGCCTTGATTAATAACATTGTATAGCTCTAGGATCGTGTTTACAAAATAGCTTTGAGCAACTAAATGTCTTTAAATGCTGTTTACTGCAACCCTAACCCCTCTATGTTATAATTCCCTTGTACTCCCTTGCATTTATTCTGCACTTGTGGGTGTGTCTTGTTGAGTACGGTGGTTGTACTCAGTCTTGCTCAATTTTTCCCAAGCCCAGAAGAGGAGCTCCTTGAAGATGAAGGCTTTGGTGTCTAGCTCGTGCCTGCCGTCAAGCGCCTGTGGTCGTCGCCCTAGTCTTCCGCTGTTTCTCGTTTGTCTTTGTGTGTTCTGGGCCTTCGCTGCCCATGTAATAAGTTAACTATTTACGCTTCCGCTTGTTAAACTCTGATTTGTATCAACTTTTGGTGTACCTTGCCTCCTGGGACAAGGATTAATGCACGCACGTAAGGAATGCCCGTTGGGTTATTTCCGGTCGTGACAAAAACTTAACCCCTATATTATTACCCCTTGTACTCCCCCGCATTAATCATGCATCTGCCGGTGTGACTTGCTGAGTACTGTGGTTGTACTCATTCTTGCTCAATCTTTCCCCCCTTCAGTAAGAGAAGCTTTGGAGAAGATGTCTTAGGTGGAGTCCTGGCTTATACCCCAGTTGAGCGCCTGTGAAGATGGAGCCGTAGGCCCGCTAGTCCGCTGCTGTTTATTTTTGATTGTCAGGCCTGAAGTGCCTTTGTAATAATGTAAATATTATCGATATAATAAAGATGTGCCTTTTGTATCATGTTTGTTTGGTGTACCCCGGCTTTTCCTGGGACAGGGATTAATACACTAGCGTTCGGGAAAAGGCAATTTTCTCGGTCGCGACAACTTCTTCTTCCTCCTCTTCCTCTTCCACGTCGGAGGTGGTGATGTAGCCATCTTCTGTAGCAACATAGGCCCGTTGACTAGGGCAATCTTTCTGCACATGCCCAAATCCTTGGCAACGGTGGCACTGAATGCGTCCCGTCGAGGCGACAGATGAGGCACTCTTGGCGGGTACTTGCGAGGAACATTTACCTGACTCTGCTGGTCGTGCTTGCCTTGCTCTTGCCCTGATGCATGCCCCTGCAATTCCTTCTCTGCAAGCATAGCAAACCGAAACAACTGGTTGACAGAGTTAAATTTCTTATAATCAACAATGTTCTGAATTTCCTCCCTCAAACCATAGTAATCCTGTACAGATTTATCCCGTTGTTCCAAACGCATCAGTTTCTTGCGTAAATCTCTATGATAAGATGGAGGAACAAACCTATCGCGCATAGCTACCTTAAGTTCTTCCCAAGTAGTAGGTAGTACCCCCTCATCAGATAACCCAGCCCACCACATAATAGCAAAATCCTTGAACTCACTACTGGCTTGTCTAACTCTATGTTGCTCGGGTACAAGGTGGGCATTAAACTTTTGTTCTACTGTTATCTCCCAATCAAGGTATTTCTCAGCATCATAATATCCCCAAAAAGATGGTATTTTAAACTTAACCTTAGCATAAGGATCATCGGGCACTCGATTATTATTATTACCTTGTTGGTGGCGAGTGCCACCCGTACCTGTGCGGTTTGTGCATAGGCGACGTCGTAGCCGTGCTTGCCTTGTAGCCGGTGCGTCAATATAGCCACTGGAATCATACACCGTGTCTTCAGGATGAGCATCGTCGTCACCACTCACCACTTCCTCATTTTAATGAAGGCATCTTGGAAAGACTTTGCAACGGCCTCTGTGATGTCCTTTTGAGTATTTTGTTGGAGAGTTCGTAGTTGCTCTTGGCTGACACAGACAGCAAAATCCTGGGGACTCTTCTCACCTTCGTTACTTGACATTGAAACACCAAAACAGAAACAAAACGGTGAAGGTTATCCCTAATAATCTACTACGCAGGTGTAGTGGTGCCTCTCGACGATTCTCAGCAATATGGAGTTCCTAACTAAGCTCTTATAAGGTTCTTACCAGCAAAGCAAAGGATACCTAGAAGGCGTAGTCAGCGATTGCAAGGATCAAGAACTTGTGCTATCCAGAAGTAATATGTGGAGCTAGGAAGGCCAAATATATATATATGAGTGGTACACAATCCAATGACAGATAGTAATGTTGAATTAAAATCCCAAATCACTTGCCCTTAGTTGCTGGTCTACTTGTGTCCTAGACAGTAGTGATAACAAAGATGGCTCAAAGAATATGACACTAGTAAGCAGCAAAGAAGGACTGGCAGGCAAGCTTCGGCGAGTTTCAGCAAAAACTACAAAACCGAACAGGCAGATAGGCTCAACGGAGCACGTCGTGAGCTCAATGCACTAGTGGAAATCAACTTTTCTTTTTTTTTTCTAGTATTTTTTTGATATTTTTTTCTTTTTTCATAACACGAAAATAGGCACACCTCCAAGTTACAGCTCAATCGGAGTAGATATGTGGCCTATGGATTTTTCTGAAACCACTATAAACAAGGTGCAGGAACTTGTGAGCTCGAACAGACAATTTTGCAAGCCAAATTTCGGGATTTTTTTCTCTTATCCGAAAAGTTAAAATTTGCCTGATTTCGAGTCCGTATGCAAAAGTTATGGCTGTTTGAAGTTTCGGCTTCCGGCTAGGTTTTCCAGAGGGGATATAACCTAGACTATTATGCGGTGGAATTGGGATATGGTGGCAGCGAAGTTGTAGGGTGTTCTGGTGATGCGTGGTGATCTGGATGAGTGTTTATGATGGCGGAAACGGCTCTCAAAGGATGAACCCTAACACACGGTGAAAGGTAGCGGCTAGGGTTACAAAGGATAAAACACATGACTAGACTAAAATACGTACTAGACCAGCAACAGGAACTTAAACTAGGACTCAAACTCAACACTACAGACTCTGAAAAAGAATCATGCAAAGGCTAAACACGGTCTAGGTTAAGGTAACTAACAACTAATTTTTTTTGGCTTTTCTGTAGACTCTAGGATAATTGTGAAAACAAAAACTAATCTAGGGCAAAGAAACTGAGCGAACCTGACGGTGAACCTAGAGCTCTCATACCACTTGATGTGCGCTAGGGTTCCCGATCTTCCGAAAGGTTCTGATAAACAACGATTTGGGCAGAGTCGCGACACAAATCGATCCGGCTTCTTGAACGCGCACGCTCTTGAGCCCCGCAATCGCAGCACCACGTCTCCTCTGGTTATCACCCGTGTCGAAACGCGGATGACCTCGCCGAGAAGGCTAATCCCTGTTTGCCAATTGAAGAACACAAATAAAAACGAGATAGAAAAACAACCAAAATTGCAGATGAATGATTAAGCTCACGAGTTGGGGTCTTACAAACCGATCTAGCGGCGAAACTGTTCTCGACAGATTAATCTAAGCAAAACCCAAAAACCTAAAGATGGTGGCGAGTACTGATATATAGAGTTTAGGGTCGTGCAAACCCTTCTCGACGCAACCCTAATGGGTTCCAACACAATACACGGGCCAAAGGCCCAAATACGATGACGCAGCACCGGGATAGATTCTGGACGTCAACTTGTTCGGTCAATTCCCGTTGACTCGGAAAGAATTTGGACATGGGACCAAAACCATTGGAAATTTTATCTTCTTAGCTTTCCATCGATATAAAGAACGCCCCAATCCGAGTACGTATGCGACCTGGGCGCCTGTTTTAGTGCAGACTGGTCCTGGACTCCGAATTGCACCCGACGTCGACTTGGTTTGGGCCTCCACCTTGAATTGGACGTCCCCGATGATCCTCCATGGCTCTCAGACCTTCTCCAAGTGTCTCCTTGTCCCCTCCATTGTTCCTAATCACAATATAATCAATAGGTAGCAATCTATTCTCGAATTCATATAAAGAAGAACATAGGAACGAGCTCACCTCTAAATTTAATTGTCGCGCACGAGCTCTTGTTATCGGTCCTTGAATGACCGTTGGAGGATTGTTGTGTGTATCCGAGGTAGTGATGTCCGCATCACAATGAGGTCACGATCAAGAACAAATATCCTTTACCGCAGATTGATGATTTGTTTGATCAGCTAAAAGGAGCTAAAGTGTTTTCTAAGATAGACCTACGATCAGGCTATCACCAGTTGAGAATTCGTGAAGAGGATATCCCCAAGACAGCCTTCACCACTCGGTATGGGTTGTATGAGTGCACGGTTATGTCCTTTGGACTTACCAATGCACCCGCATTCTTCATGAACCTGATGAACAAAGTGTTCATGGAATTTCTAGATAAGTTTGTGGTGGTATTCATCGACGACATACTTATTTATTCAAAGTCTGAAGAAGAACATGAGTAACATCTCCGTCTGGTACTCGAGAAGTTGAAGGAGCACTACTTATATGCCAAGTTCAGCAAGTGTGACTTCTGATTGTCGGAAGTCATGTTTCTGGGTCATGTCATTACAGCTCAGGGCGTGGCAGTCGATCCATCGAATGTGGAGTCAGTGACCAAGTGGACCCCACCTAAAACTGTGTCACAGATTCGGAGTTTTCTTGGACTTGCGGGTTATTACCGTCGGTTCATTGAAAATTTCTCCAAGATTGCCAGACCTATGACTCAGTTGCTTAAGAAAGACGAGAAATTTAAATGGACGGCTGAGTGTGACAAGAGTTTTGAGGAACTCAAGAAGAGATTAGTGTCTGCCCCAGTTCTGATTCTGCCCGATCAGACGAAAGACTTCCAAGTCTATTGCGACGCGTCCCGTCACGGGCTTGGATGTGTTCTTACGCAAGAGGGCAGAGTGGTCGCTTATGCCTCGCGGCAGTTGCGTCCACATGAAGGGATCTATCCAACACATGACTTGGAATTGGCAGCGGTGGTTCATGCTTTGAAAATCTGGAGGCATTACCTGATTGGCAACCGCTGCGAAGTATATACGGACCACAAGAGTCTGAAGTATATCTTCACCCAACCTGATCTAAATCTCCGACAGCAAAGATGGTTGGAGTTAAGCAAGGATTATGACATGAGCATTCACTACCATCCGGGTAAAGCCAATGTGGTGGCAGATGCATTAATTAGGAAGAGCTACTGCAATGCCCTATGCACCGAGGGCATGTGTAAAGAATTGCAGCAGGAGCTTGAACGTCTCAACGTGGGAATAGTAGAACACGGGTTCGTAGCCGCTCTAGAAGCATGGCCTACGCTCGTGGATCAAGTCAGAGCAGCTCAAGTGAATGATCCTGAAATAGCAGAGCTGAAAAAGAATATGAGGCTCGGAAAAGCCCGGGACTTCCTTGAGGATGAGCATGGCACGATCTGGATGGGAGAAAGATTGTGGGTGCCCGATGACAAAGAGCTGAAAGATCTGATACTTACTGAGGCTCATCAGACTAAATATTCCATTCATCCGGGTAGTACCAAGATGTATCAAGATCTCAAAGAAAAATTTTGGTGGGCCAGCATGAGGAGGGAGATAGCTGAGTTCGTCGCGCTCTGCGATGTTTGTCAGCGAGTTAAAGCAGAACATCATAGGCCCGCAGGATTGCTACGACCTCTTCAAATCCCGGAATGGAAATGGGAAGAAATTGGAATGGATTTCATAACAGGTCTGCCCAGGACATCATCTGGCCACGATTCAATCTGGGTAGTCATGGACCGACTTACCAAAGTTGCTCATTTCATTCCAGTGCATACTACTTATACGGGCAAAAGGTTGGCAGAGCTCTATCTGTCGAGGATCATGTGTCTACATGGAGTACCCAAAAAGATAGTATCTGATCGAGGGAGCCAATTCACTTCAAAGTTCTGGCAGAAATTGCAGGAGGAATTGGGAACCCGGCTGAATTTCAGCACAGCCTACCATCCGCAGACCGATGGTCAGACCGAGCGGGTCAATCAGATATTGGAGGACAAGTTAAGGGCTTGTGCACTTGATTTTGGTGGAGCATGGGATAAAAGTCTGCCTTATGCGGAATTCTCGTACAATAACAGCTATCAGGCCAGTCTACAGATGGCACCGTTCGAAGCGTTGTATGACCGGAAGTGCCGCACACCTCTCTTCTGGGATCAAACAGGCGAACGTCAACTTTTCGGAACAGAAGTGTTAACGAAAGCGGAAGAGAAAGTCAGAACCGTCAGAGAGAGGCTGAGAGTTGCCCAGTCTCGACAGAAGAGCTACACGGACAACCGCCGAAGGGAGCTCACTTTTGAAGCAGGGGATTACGTGTATCTCCGTGTTACTCCGCTCCGGGGAGTGCACCGTTTCCAGATGAAGGGCAAGTTGGCACCACGCTTTGTGGGACCATACAAAATCTTGGAACGAAGAGGAGAAGTCGCCTATAAGCTAGAACTTCCATCCAACATGATCGGCATCCATGACGTGTTCCATGTGTCACAGTTAAAGAAGTGCTTGAGGGTACCCGAAGAACAAGCCGATTCGGAGCACATTGATATCCAAGAAGATCTGACCTATGTGGAGAAGCCAGTTCGTATCCTTGAGACCAGTGAAAGGAGGACTAGGAACAAGGTCACCAGGTTCTGCAGTGTTCAGTGGAGCCATCACTCAGAAGAAGAAGCAACCTGGGAAAGGGAAGATGAGCTAAAGGCCGCCCATCCGCACCTCTTCACCAGCTCCTCCGAATCTCAGGGCCGAGATTCCGTTTAAGGGGGTAGGTTTGTCACACCCTAAAGCTCTTTCCCAAGCCTAAATTGAAGTTATAAATGGTCTCAAGTAAAAACCAGTGTAAAGCAAGAGTAAATCTTAATAAATTAATGCAAATAATAATCGGATTTGGCATATGGAATTTTTCTTGAGTTCTACATGTCGAAATACGCTAACAAGATTTTTATTGGAATTTTCAGAGCTCTAGAAATAATTTTAACCATTTCCTTCTTTTTCTTTTTCTTTTCCCTTTTTTTTTCTTTCTTTCGAATGGGCCGCCGGCCCATTCCCTCCTCCTCCTCTTCCCGCTGGGCCAGCCGAAGGCCGAGGCCCAGCCGAGCTGAGCCGGCCGCCGGCCTCCCTCTCCCGGGGTCACCGACAGGTGGGGCCCTCCTGTCGGGCTCGTCCCCTTCCTCCAGCCGGCGCCACCGCGCCCCGCAACCGCCGCCGCGCCCTGCTCCTGCGCCTCCCGGACCACGTCGCCCACGTCGCCCTCGCGCCAGCGTTCCCCGCGCCCAATTCCCCCTCTCTCCCGCCCGCGCCCGCGCTCGAGACGGCCGGGATTAGATTTTTGAATCACGCCTCTCTCTCCTCTCCCACTTCCCCCACATCGGCCGGCGATTCCCGCCTCTCCCGGCCACGTCCGAGCTCCATCTCCCCTATTTAAGCATCCCCACTCTCCCCTCTCTCTTTTTCCCCATTTCGCCAAGCTCTCCCGTGCCCTCTATCGCCCTAGCGCCATCGCCTTCCTCTCCGCCACCGCTGCCGCTCCGGTCGCCGCTAGCCGCCTCTAGCCGCCGTGCCGAGCCGCGCTGTCGACGCCGTCGCGCGGGCCACCCCGTCCACTCCTCTCCCGTCGGATTCCGCCGCCGGAACCCACTCCGCGCCGTGCGCCGGTGATCACCGCCATGGCCGCCGCCCTTGGCCGGCGTCCACGCCCTCTTCCATCCCCCTCTCCCTCTCTAACCCCTGTCTTCGTGTTCGCTAGGTGGTCCCGGAGATCGTCCCGCCGTCGCCATCTGTCACGCCCGGAATTTCTATCCAAAATTCCAAACGCTTACATGTGTGTAAACCCTCGTCCAGGAATCAGCTGAGGTACACAATAACAAATTGATAATAGAGTACAATTATTACTCTAATTAATAAGTGAATAAAATGTCATTACAGAGGTAGATAGTTCCTCTCAATCAATAAAGTTCTAAGTAGCGGAAAATAAAAGAAACAGCGCAGACGACTCCTCTCCACAGGCAGCTTGATCATGGCTACACCTAATCATCCACACCATCAGCATCACTGTAGAACTCCTCCTCTGATGAATGATTGCAAGGTTCCTCCTCTGATGAATGATTGCAAGGTGAGTATATGACATACTCAGCAAGCCACGCAACAAATATGCAAGTGCACAGGTTAACAAAGGATGGCATAGTATAGTCTCATTTGCATAAACAACATTAAAAGAATATTTTAGAATTTAATAAAACAGTAAAGTATTAATTAAACAATATTAATCCAACACTATACAACATACCCTATTGCATAGGCCCAACCATTCTGAACAACTAATCCCGACTACACAGTTCTATCTCCAAACCAGGAATATACCATTCCAAACCAGGAGCTAAACAAGTTATTAACAACACCATTTATTATAGTGAGAGATGTGAAACTAATCACAAAAGACATTGTTAGACCCGCCCATAACTGCGGGCACGGCTATTCGAATAGTTCAAACTCTGGCCAGAGGTGTACCACTGTACCCACAAGACACAACCTCAACATCATGTCAACCATGCGTCGCGATACTTAACAAGTACCCGAATAGAGATTGTGACAATACCCTCTATATAATAGAATTCAAAGCAGTGCACCGTTCCCGGATCATAGTCACCCCCTTATAAACAAGGTATGGACTCCCCAGCGACCCCCATGGGCTTATCTCCGCCACTTCACAGTCTGGTGCTCTACTATGAACCATACTATACAGAAAGTAAAGTCGTTGCCCACGCTGGCTTGTGGTTGGCACGGTAAATGTTTCACAACCGAAAATCGTGAACCGGTCCTTAATTGTCATGAGCACAACCATCAAAACCATATGCTCACAACCCACCATTATCAGGTTTTAGTTGGCAAATTAATTAATTAACCAATCATGATTAACCATCATGAGCTATCATTAAGCCATCATTAAATAATAGTGAAGCATAAGTTATCCCAACTATGTGCTAATGTTTCTAAGCATGGCTAAGCAATTATATCTAATATCCAGCTGAACCCATATATAAAGCTCAACTAGTCAAGTTATAATAACCCAAGGTATCAAGGAATAGAGTAATCAAGAACAAAAAGGGCTATAACAAAACAATAGGTTAATTCCACCCAATGACATTCGAAAATAAATGCAATAGTTGAATAGAAACAATAGCTTTAAACGGGACCAACATGCTCAAAGGGT
Source organism: Oryza sativa Japonica Group (assembly GCF_034140825.1). NCBI lineage: Eukaryota > Viridiplantae > Streptophyta > Magnoliopsida > Poales > Poaceae > Oryza > Oryza sativa. The sequence continues at coordinate 7,863,483 of NC_089038.1, read as the reverse complement.
TGTTTGGGATCTGTGTGACTTGCCTTGCTGGCCTTGGAACTCTTCAAAGTCTTCTCCTACAAATTCGGACTCTCCGGGAACGTCGGAATCTAAAGAGAAAAGAACAAAATCACCAAAACAGCACATAAACAAGCATAAACAATACACGTGGATATTTTTAACATGTAGATCTCAATTTTAGAAAAATTTAGAGACTTGAACGAACTAAATCCGAGCTAAGATTAATTAGTTATGAATTTTCAAATATTAAATCGGATTAAATCATTTATATGGATTTTAATTGAATTATAACGCAATAATGAATTATTTTTGAAAAGGAAAAGGGGATTATTGCGTCAGCGGACTCGGCTCACGGTGGACCGGTTGCACGGCGGCGGTTCACAGAAACGAACGGCCGAGATCGATCTATCCAAAACGGATGGCCAAGATCTAACGGTCTACGACCGGTCTATGGCGGACGGCGTCGATGACGTCAGCGGTGACGTCATCACTGGCGACGGCTCGGACGGCACATGCTCGCCGGCGAACGACGGCACGACGGCGCGAACGGAGGACACCTCCGGGTTGCGGGCGACACGGCGAACTCACCGGTGACCGAAGCAGCGGCGGAAGGTCAACGGACGGCGACAACGTCGAGGAAGAAGCGGCGGTGACCTTCGGCTTGACAACGACGGCGGGGCTCCGGCGATCTACGGCGACGACGGAGGGGCGGACGAGGACGGCGACGAGATGACGATCACGATGACGGCCTTCCCGAGCGACGACGACGACCGGAGCAACGGCGGCGCACAGCTGGACGAACGGCGGCGACAGCGGCGCTAGGGTACACGACGCTAGGTGTCGCGACCGAGAAAATTGCCTTTTCCTGAACGCTAGTGTATTAATCCCCGTCCCAGGAAAAGCCGGGGTACATCAAACAAACATGATACAAAAGGCACATCTTTATTATATCGATAATATTTACATTATTACAAAGGCACTTCAGGCCTGACAAACAAAAATAAACAGCAGCGGACTAGCGGGCCTACGGCTCCATCTTCACAGGCGCTCAACTGGGGTATAAGCCAGGACTCTACCTAAGACTTCTTCTCCAAAGCTTCTCTTACTGAAGGGGGGAAAGATTGAGCAAGAATGAGTACAACCACAGTACTCAGCAAGCCACACCGGAGATGCATAATTAATGCAAGGGAGTATAAGGGGATAACAATATAGGGGTTAAGTTTTGCAGTAAACAGCATTTAAAAGTCACTTAGTTGCCCAAAGCCATTTTATAAAGACGATCCTATTGCTACATAGTATTATTAATCAAGGCCGTGAACCCACACGAACCTGCCTTAACCCAAGGCCTACGATGATTCAGACCGAACTGGCAACCCGACCCTGGGTCCCAGCTCGTCCCAAGCCAACCCAGGCCAACCATTCCACATTTTAGTTATTAAGTAGGTTTTAAGAATTTAAAACACAAACTTGGGTACATTGCTAGGCTTGCCCATAACCGAGGGCGCGGCTATTCGAATAGGTTTTACTCTGATCAGAGGTGTACATCTTTACCCACAAGACACGTCTTCCTCACGTGCAACCACGTGCCACATACCACCACGGCATATGGACGGAAGACATGACATAGTTTCCAACCCATCCTAGCCATAGACAAGAGTACCGACCCAACCCACCTACGGCCGGAACCCCCGGACAGGCAGGCAGAATTGAGCCCCTAGCAGCAGGACACCAGCCCTGTGCCATGACATCTCGACTACCGGACCGCAGCTCGTGTAGCTTTCATTTGTCCTAGAGATGTCCATCGACCCCCGACTTCGTCCATCTCCATCCATGTACTTTTGTTTATAACCAGACTGAGCCACAAACTAAGCCTTACCCACTAGACATGTGGAAGTACGGTAGTGCTTTGCAACAGAGGCCCGAAGACCGGTCCTTATGTGGCCGAGGTGCTACTATCAAAACCATGCACCCCGAGCCCAGCCTAAAACCATTTTGAGGGTTTTGAATAGAGGGGGAGGTGTGCATCCAATTCCACAGTAATCCAACCATTCCATAGTGTTCAAGTGATATGAATATTCCCAAAGTCTAGAGTTATAAAACCACCTAATGTTGCCTAATTAATCAGCGAAGCATCTACCTAAATTAATACTAGTGGAACCATGAATAGAGTACCCACTAGTTGGGGTTTTATTTGCCTAGGGTAAGCAAGGTGATAATAACAATTGCAATAATAAGGCTATAACAAGGATTAATAGGTAATGCTAAATAAAACAGTGGTAACGCGGGAATTTAAATAAAGCGATAATGCATTAATTTAAATCAAAATAATTTTATAAACTGGGATTCAATATGCTCAAGGATGATGTGACTTGCCTTGCTCAGAGAGAACGGCCTTCCGAACCTTCGGCGACGACCGCAAACCACGCTTCGGGAACCTCCGGAACGACAGAAGCTACGAGAAGCACACAAGCAAAGCTTCAAGCCTATAAAGAAGCAATAACAATACATAAAAAGGAAGCACACGGTTCTTTAGGTTATAACCAACATTAGGAGACTTGAACGGGTCGATTCAGAGTCCGTATGACCAAGATATGATCATCCGAAGTTTAATGCTGTTATATGGAGATTTGTGGATTATTATAATTAGGCTTTGCAACTATAAAACATGTGTAAGCGCTAGCCTGGAAAAGACAGGAAGGCTGCGCTGTTGACATGCGGACCCCACATGTCAACCTAAGGGACCACGGTAGACCGAGTACACAGAGACGGTCCACGGGTCGACGGAAGCGGACCCCGTGTGTCAACCGAGGCGAGTGGCCGACAAACGGACTCCACTAGACACCACGCGGGCTGCACACTTGGAAACCACGCGGCTACCGAGCGGGCACACAAACACGGTCACCACACACACCCACGAACGATTACTGACACCGGTACACGGGCACAGGGGTCGACAACCGCACAACGGGCACGGGCGACACCGAAAGGACGAGGACGGGGCAGCGAAAGGAGAGAGATCCTTACCACCACGCGACGAGGTGTGGGAACGACCACGACGAACGGGCGCGGCGGAGACGGACGGCCACAACGGAGACGAACGGCGAGGGGACGGCTTCGGCAGCGATCCTTGGACGAAGGCGAGACACGGCCGACACGAGACTTGATGACGCGGAGCCGAGGGCGAAGACGACGACGGGGCTGCTGCACACTTGACGAAACACGGGCGGCGAACGCGAACGGCTTGACGGAGGGACGAACGCCACGACGACCGGGAACGACGAGAGGACGACGACAACGACGACCGGGGCCGGCGAGGAGGCGACGAGGGACAGCCAGCAGCAGCTGCACGGAGAAGAGGACAGCGCGGAAGACGCCGCTGCGATGCCGACGACGGAGGCGGCGCCGCGAGACGATGAGCCGGCGAGGATGAACGGGCGGCCAAAGGGACGTCGGCGACGATGAGGATGGAGAGGCCAGCACGGGTGTCACGTCCAGAAATTTAACCCAAATTTCCAGACTATTTTGCGTATTAAATCCCTGTCCAGGACCAGCCAGGGTACACAAAACGACAAGTAATATACAGTTCCCAACGTAAATAAAACGTAAATACTTACAGAAGAGGCACTTAGTCCTCACACCGAAAGAGAACGGCAGCAGCGGAAAAAGGCGATCCTAGCGGGGCTTCAGCTCCACTCCACAGGCAAAACTCAACTGGGGTCTGAGCCTTGGTCTTCTAACTTCGTCTTCAGCTCAGAAGCACTACACTTCTGAAAAGGGGGAATAATAGCAAGGCTGAGTACAACCACCGTACTCAACAAGCCACACCAACGATGCAGACGTGCAAGGGGAACACAAGGACGGTTTGTGGCTATTTGCATAAAGGCGGTTGTAAAATATTTTATTGAGCAAAACAGTACAATAGTTGAGTAATTAAAGTAACTTTAAATCTCCACTGATCAACGCTACACCACATTGAACAGGCCCAACCAACCCACCTGAACTACAGTGTATTGGGTCGATTTATTAAGATGGGACTAATCACGGTGAATCTGGTCGACCGCCCATAACCGCGGGCACGGCTATTCGAATAGTTTTACTCTGATCAGAGGTGTACAACTGTACCCACAAGACACAGCCCCACGACACGTTTCCGTGCGCCGACATGCCACCACGACATACCGGAAAGAGGCCGTGACAGGACCCTTCGCATAACCCCCTCTAACCAAGCACACCACACCTCAGGTTTCACCCCCACTCCTCGCAAGGCAGCGGGCAGTCCCCTCTCGTGCCTAGGTGAATCCGGAAGCCGCATAGGCCGTCGCAGGGCCCATCCAAACTCCATCACGCCCACCCTTGCCTGGATGTGTCGTCTAGAGGAAAGCTACACTACAAGCCCAGCCGTTGCCCACGCTGGCTTGTGGTAAGTACGATAAGTTCTTCCAGGGCATCCCGCGAACCGGTCCTTAATTGCCATGGGTGCGACTAGCAAAACCATGCACCCACAGCCCACCATTCAGTCGCATTTTAGTTGGATAATTATGACCATGAAGCATGGCCAGATGTCTTGAGCACACAGCTCATTCTGATACTAAAAAGGTCTAATACTGTAATTATCCCATCAACTGAGCTAGTGGTAATTAAGCATGGCTAAGCATATAGTTCTAGCTAGGTCACATAAGTAACATGAGCTAGTCGATTCATTACCCAAAGTTGACAAAGAACAGATATCAAGTAAACATGGCACAAGCGAGCAGATAGGTAATACCCTGACCCCATGTAATTAGCAAAATATGCATATTTATTTGCAAACAGTAAAACATTTGTAAATTGGGATCAACATGCTCAAGGGGAATGTGTGACTTGCCTTGCTTCTTCAAACAATCTTCCGAACTCTTTTCCTCGCGACCGCGGACTTCCGAAACGACGGATTCTACACGCTGGCACGCAAAACGAGGAAAAACTCTAATAAAAACCAAGGAAACAGTACATAAAAAGTAAACAAACATGTTGAGCTCAATTTTAGATGAATTTTGCAAGTTGAATGGCTCAATTCGGAGTTCGAATGAATTAGATATGAATTTTAGAGGTTTTGAGCCATTAAGAGAATTTCTAGAGTTATTAACGAATTTATTGCGTATTAAATGATTAATTTCTCAAAGGAAAAGGCATTTGCTGACGTCAGCAAGGGGAACCAGCGCCGACAGGCGGGCCCCGCACGTCAGCGGCACAAAGGGGCGGCGCACGGTGGACCAAGTCCACACGTGGCCTCGGGTGCGCGTCCACCAGGTGGACGGCCCAGATCGGCCAAGGCCGATCGGACGGCTGGGGACAGCCGGGCGGCGCGGCTGGGGCAAGGCACGGCACAAAGCCGGCCTAGCCAAACGACGGCGCGAGGCGGCGCGGCAAGGGGGAGGCGGCAACCGTCTGCCCGGCACCACCGGCAACGGCGCGGGCACGGAGCGCGGAGCGCGGCGGCAGCGACCCGGTCGGACGACCACCGGCGGCGGCAGCACGTCGCGAGGACACCCGGGAGGCGGCCGACGAAGGGGAGGAAAAGGGAGAGGAAGGGGAGTGCTCACCGAGATGCACGACGGCGAAGGGGCGGCCGACGGCAAGGAACGGTGGCGGCGGGGCTCCTCAGGAAGACGTCGCGACGGAGCTCTGGCGACGGGCGTCGCTCGGGATGGGGCGGACGGGCTCGGCCTCGATCGGCGACCGAGGAAGGAGGAGCTCCGGCGGATTTCCGGCGAAGAGGGGCGGCGGCCGAGGTCCTCCTCGTCCTAGCGGAGCTGAGGGAGGCAACGGCGCGGGTCGGCGTCGACCGAAGCGGCGGCGCGACGCGGCTGGAGTCGGCGGCAAGCGGCGGAGAGAGGTTACACGGTGGGGAGGTATTTCGGTGGTGGTTTGGGGGAAAAGGAGTGGAGGCCGGGGCGCGGCACGGCGAGGCGAAGCCGACGGCACACACGGCGCGGCGCGGTGGTGGCTGGGGCGGCGGGAAAAGGCGGCCGGTGAACTCCGGCGAGCGGCGGCTGCTCGGCTTGGCGAGGGGAGAGCGGGCGAGGGCGCCGGGAGCTCGGGAAAGTTGGGGAAATGGGAGAGGAGACCACGGGGATCGTTTTTATTGGCTCGGGGCGGTGGGATCATGGCCGCGGAGGGCGGAATCGACCGGCAACGGTCTTCGGAGTGGGCTCCGGCGACGTGGGCGAAGTGGGGTGGTTCGGCGCCGGTTTTGGAGGGGGAAAGTGGGGGAGGAGAGTGGAGGAGGTGGGGCGACGCGGTCCCGCGGTCAGGGCGAGCGCGCGGGTGGAGGAGGAGGCGGAATCGGCGGCGACGTGGGGAGGCCGTGGCGGCGGTTTCGGCTGAGGGAGCCGGAGGTTAGGGATGGCCCCGACAGGTGGGGCCCACCTGGCGGTGGCTCGGGGGGAAGGAGAGAGGAGGAGACGGTTGGGGGAGAAGATGACAGGTGGGGCCTCGGGTCCCACCTGTCGGAGAGAGAGGGAGGGAGAGGCCGGCTGGGGAGGCAAAGCAGACTTGAGGGAGAGAGAGAGCCGAGCGGGCCGAGGGAGAAGGCCGGCCCGAGAGGGAGAGAGGGGGGGGGAAATTGGGCCGAAAGGGGCCCAAAGAGAGGAGGGAGGATTTTATTTGTTTTCTTTTTATTTTAATTGGTTAAATGATCTTCGTGACTTTAAAACTATTTCTCGAGCTCCGAAAATTCACGGAAAATTCCGGAGAGTACATTAGGGCACAAAGAATATTACAAAATATTCCCGGCCAAAGATTTTTAAGGGAAAATTTTAATTCTCCCATTATTTTACTTGATTAAATTGCTTTAACTTTTATTTAATTTCCAGAAAATGCATTATTAAATGATTTTTAATCCCGAACGAAAATCGGGGCGTTACAAATCTACCCCCCTTACAGGAATCTCGTCCCGAGATTCTGGGATGGCTAGAAAGAGGGCTGGCACTGGCGGTCTGTCTTATCTGCTGACACATGCTGTCTCTTTGTCACGACCGGAAATAACCCAACGGGCATTCCTTACGTGCGTGCATTAATCCTTGTCCCAGGAGGCAAGGTACACCAAAAGTTGATACAAATCAGAGTTTAACAAGCGGAAGCGTAAATAGTTAACTTAATACATGGGCAGCGAAGGCCCAGCACACACAGAGACAAACGAGAAACAGCGGAAGACTAAGGCGACGACCACAGGCGCTTGACGGCAGGCACGAGCTAGACACCAAAGCCTTCATCTTCAAGGAGCTCCTCTTCTGGGCTTGGGAAAAATTGAGCAAGACTGAGTACAACCACCGTACTCAACAAGACACACCCACAAATGCAGAATAAATGCAAGGGAGTACGAGGGAATTATACCATAGAGGGGTTAGGGTTGCAGTAAACAGCATTTAAAGACATTTAGTTGCTCAAAGCTATTTTGTAAACCCGATCCTAGAACTATACAATGTTATTAATCAAGGCCGTGAACCCACACGAACCTGCCTTAACCCAAGGCCTACGATGATTCAGACCGAACCGGCAACCCGACCCTGGGTCCCAGCTCGTCCTAAGCCAACCCAGGCCAACCATTCCACATTTTAGTTGTTAAGCAGGTTTTAAGAATTAAAACACTAACTTGGGTACATTGCTCGGCTTGCCCATAACCGAGGGCTCGGCTATTCGAATAGATTATACTCTGATCAGAGGTGTACATCTTTACCCACAAGACACATCTTCCTCACGTGTAACCACGTGCCACATACCACCACGGTATACAGACGAAAGACGTGACATAGTTTCCAACCCATCCTAGCCATAGACAAGAGTACCGACCCAATCCCGCCTACGGCCGGAACCCCCGGGACAGGCAGGCAGGACTGAGCCCCTAGCAGCAGGACACCGGCCCTGTGCCATGACATCTCGACTACCGAACCGCAGCCCGTGTAGCCTTCATTTGCCCTGGAGAATGTCCATCGACCCCCGACTTCATCCATCTCCAATCCGTGTACTTTTATTTATGACTAGCCTGAGCCACAAACTAAGCCTTACCCACTAGACATGTGGAAGTACGGTAGTGCTTTGCAACAGAGGCCCGAAGACCGGTCCTTATATGGCCGAGGTGCTACTATCAAAACCATGCACCCCGAGCCCAGCCTAAAACCATTTTTGGGGATTTTGAATAGAGGGGGCGGGGTGAATCCAATTCCACAATACTCCAACAATTTCACAGTGTCCAGGTGATATGAGAATTTCCCAAGTCTAAAGTTATAAAACCACCTAATGTTACCTAATTAAATTGCGAAGCATCTACCTAAATTTAAACTAGGGATACCACGAGTAGAGTGTCCACTAGTTGAGGTTTTGTTTAAGCTAGGGTGAACAAGGTAATAATAATAACAATAACAATAATAATATGGTCATAACAAAGGTAAATAGGCATGGCTAAATAAAACAGTGATAACGCGGGAATTTAAATAAAGCGATAATGCAATAATTTAAATCAACATAATTTTATAAACTGGGATTCAATATGCTCAAAGATGATGTGACTTGCCTTGCTCGCTTTCCCAACCGACGGCTTCGACTTCCACGAAGAGCGGATCTTCCGAAGCTGCAGCGTCTACACGACCAACGGAAAAGAAAAAGGCTTTTACTCTAATAAACTCCACATAACAGCAGAAACAAAGCACAAAAATGGGTTCTTGACTTCTTAAGGAAAAATTAGAGACTTGAACGGTCCAATTCCGAGTTCAAATGGCCAAGATATGGCCATTTGAAGTTTATATGCTCTTTAAATAGATATTTGCGAATTTCTTCATTTAAATTTTAATTAAAAATCGAATTATTGCGTCAGCCGAGGGAGAGGGCGCGCGGACCGGGTCCACGGGAGTGGGGCCCACGCGTCAGCCTCTCGGTCCACGGTGGACCGGGAGCACGCGGCTGGCGGCGGCCGGCGCCGTGGGTCCCACGCGTCAGCCGCACCCGCGGGCGCGGGCGGCTGACGGCCGGGCCCCACCTGGCAGCCGCGGGGCGCGCCCGAAGGCGGCCTCGCCGGCACGGCCGACGGGAGGCGGCACGCCCGCGCCCCGATGGTCACCGCCGGCGACCACCGGCGCGGCGGAGCGGCACCCGAGAGAGAGGAGGGAAGGGGGAAGCGAACGGAGCGGTCCACGGCTCACCCCGGTCGACGGCGACGACGGGAACGGCGGCCGAAACGGAGGAAGGCGGCGGCGCGGTTCGGGACGACGAGGACGACGGTGCTCCGGCGGTCGACGGGCGAAACGGAGGCGCGGACGAGGTCGACGGGGACGCGGCGAAGCCGATGGAGGTGACGCCGAGACGGGAGGAAGTCCGGAGCGACGGCGGCGGCGAACCGGAGCTCGTCGGCGACGGCGGAGAGAGAGGAAGACGGCGCGAGCACGATTCCGACGGGGAGAGCGAGCGGCGAGCGGCGGAAACGGATGAGGAGAGCACGGGGGACGTTTAAATAGCGTCGGGAGAGAGGGAAAGCGGCCGGAGGAGATGGAAACCGGCGCGGAGATCTCGGCCGCCATTGATTGCGCCGGCGAACTTTGCGGGCATAAAATCGGACGAATCCGAGGGAGAGAGAGAGGGGAAAGAGGGGGAAACGGGAGAGGGAATCGCGGGGAATAATTCCCCCCTCATTATGGCGCGCGGGGACGGCGGGATGCGGCGGATTCGGCGGCGGCGCTAGGGCACGGCGAGCGGCGGGAGCGGCGGGAGGAAGGCGATGACAGGTGGGCCCCACCCGTCAGCGAGGGTGGCGGGCGGGCCCGCCTGTCAGCGGCGCGCGCGCGGGGGAGGCCGATGGGCCGCGGGGGAGAGGAGAAAGAGAGGGAGGGAGAGAACTGGGCCGAGCCGGCCCAAGAAAGGAAGGGGGGAAAGAAGACTTCTTTTAGGGTTTTTCTTTTTATAAACCTTTTTAACTTTGTTTATTTCTTCTCAATTATTATTTGTGCTCTGAAAATTCCACTAAAATTTATTTACGCATTTTAGGCTTTTAGGAAATATACAAAAATCCTCCAAGCCTTATTTGACTTTTTAATTTGCACATTTTAATTGTTGGAGGCTTTCACATGAATTTTAATTATTCTTTGCACAATTTTCGAGGATGAATTTTAGGGTCGTTTTGGGACGTGACACTCTTTCTGATTCAACTATCTGATTGCTTGATGGACCAAACCTGCATAACTGAACAGGTTAGATTTGACCTTTCTGTTACTTTGATCCAAACGACTGAACTGACTGGTATCATCGGATTAGATCCCTGGAGTTCTGGTACCCAACACGACCGATTAGCTGATCAAACCTATACGAGCGATCTGGCTGGATTCAACACTGTTGTCCCGTTGCTTCCCAAACCTGAATTGATTGGTTCTGCTTGAACTGACGCAGACTAGGACTGCAGATACTCATAAAACTTACTTATCCTGGGCTGAACTGTCAATACTAGCAATTTAATAACCTGACAATTCACCAAGCTGGTAGAAGAGGGTGAAACTTGCATCGACCATTTGTAACTCATTGATCCTACGTCCGCTTGAACGGGTCCTGACTCGAATGACACGTAATTCCAGGAAACCTGCTTGAACTGTCTTTCGTCTGAACTGCAACCGTCCCTGATGCTGCTTCTCAAAGCTGAGCTGTTGACCAGGCCTCACCAGTGTACCTCAGAATTCAATCAGATAACTTGTAATCGATGTAACTCTGCTGACACTTTGCAACTGACTTCTTCAAGTACTACCCGGATTGTTGCAGTGGGTTGAACCTTCAACTGAAACAGCGATGAGGTGAGCCAAAACTCATCTCCGAGACCTACCCCCCTTACAGGGAGTAGTCTTACTTTCGCCTGACTGGAAACAACTGGACTATTGTCCTTGGAAAATAACCAACACTTCTCGGACTTACAAAGACCCTCACTTTGAAAACTGAAACTTCACCGATTCATCAAAATAGAGCAATGACGACGCACTATCATCCCAACAAGATTTGGAACTTAACCCTCAGTTGCTGATAGGAAATTCCACATACATAAATTCTCATTTAGCTCCTGATCATACTAACTCTTGACTACTTCCCCAACCAGTTCTAACTGCTGGTACAACTGTCTTGGTTCTGACTTGATTTTTGTTGTCATATACCTAAACAGATTGCATAGTTGACCTTCCTTGAAACAAGCACTGATCACTTAACAGATCGAACTCAAGAGGTCCTTCCCATGGCATGACATTTCACTTCTTCGACCATCCTTTGCTGACTCTTCCTGGGTTGACGGACCATAGATCCTGCAACAGTTTTCCGGAAAATATTGCAATCTGAACAACTATCGGAAACTGGCTTTGATGCTGCCAAGAGTTTCTGCTCTTTGATCATAACAACTTCGCTTTCATATTTTTGGTGAAGATGATCCGTTAAAAGGGGATACTCTGCCATATACCCTACTTGACTACACATTTCTGGACTTGACTCTATATACTTCTGACCCATGTATGGAACAATTTCTTTTTTTTTTTTTCAACTTCTGAGAAACCTTGAAATGATTCCTGGAACTTATACTGGTTGCCTTGAACTAAGGAAACACATACTGAATTCATGCTCGCACCACTAGGGTGTAACTGTCGATTACAACCCCCTAACAGCTTCCAAGGTTAGAAAGTTCTCAAGATTCTTTATATGATGTCGTTTTTCAAATATTCCATTACTCTTTTCATTTGAGTACCACTGACACTGCCTTTAGAGAGATCTCATCATGTCGAGTGTTGAGGGTCTAATCATTTTCACTCCGTTGGTAAACCATTCCTCTATTGGCTCGCAAATCGGTTTTGGGAGCTCAACAAAATTGCGATGAGTCAGAAGAGAAACTCTTGGTTTCTTGTAGCACTGACAGATACACAGGTTAACTTGCTTTGGCATGCTCAAAATGGACCATATAAGTGGAGAGCAAAACTAATTGACTCATACTTTATTCAATATTCCCTTTTCATTAGATAACTGCCATAAACTTCTATGTACAAGATGAAATGCGACAAAGATAAACACTTGAAGGCTACTGCTGGGATGGAAAAGTAAAGGGCTTGACTAGAGCTGCAATTGCTTCCATTGTTCGAACCTGACTGACTCGTTCTTTAACTCCTACTAGCTGAAGCTTCACCGGGAACGTTGCCCTGCTTGCTAATCTTTGATGGTGGAGTGGCAACTGTCTTGACAGCTGTAACAGGTAGGATCTTCTTGCCCGTGGGGTTACCAAGCGGTGATTTGCCGATGGACCTCCGAATTGGAGCAATACGAGGTGCATTGCTAGAACTGACAATAGTCGAGCGACCTGGTGCTGGCGACACTTGCTGCGGGTGCTGACGAAGGAGCGTACCTCCCCTTTGTAACTGTAGCGAGCTGTTGTTCTCCTGGCATTGCTTACCCTGCTGGCGCTGGTGCTGTAGGCTTGAAACGATGGCCGGTGGAACAATGCGGCCTCTGACGGTGCCCTTGACGATAATCCGTTGAGGCGGAGGTTGCACATTCAGGTGTCGATTGGTGTCGTGGGCAGTGCTGGTAACTTGTGAATCACGATGAACTGCCTTTGCTGCTCTTGGAAGAGGACAATCACTGAAACAATGTCCTGGCTTACGACAATTGAGACAAAACCGACTTGCTTGGTCCTGAGGTGCAAGCTTCTGGTTATGCACATTGACAGCTGAAACTGGAACAAGTAGTGATTTATGAACATCCCTAGCGACGTTGCTTCTTCCATGGTTGGCTTCCACTCGGGCTGGAATTGGAGGAAGAGCAGAAGGATTGTGACTGATGTCGTCGACTGCCATTGGTTGACGAATGGGTTGCACGGTTGTCCCTTGTTCTTTCTTGGTCAAAGCTAGGACCGAGTTCCGCTGACAATCCTTAGGCACATGATCTGTTCCCTCACACAGGAAACATGTGACCTTCCTCAAAGGGCATTCATCTGAGTAATGGGTGTATTCACCACAGCGGCATGTGGGGAGGCATAAACTAGCAGTGTGTCCGACTATCCCACATCTAGTACATGCTTTGAACTCCAATCCTCTTTCCATGAAACTGTTAAGGGTCGCCTCATCCTCATCATCATCATCATCATCATCATCATCGTCGTCATCAGTAGAGAACCGTTCTCCTGATATATCATCTTCGGGTCTGGGCGGACCGTACTTTATGAGATGTCGGGTTAGCTGGCGTGCTCCACGGAAGGTATTTCTTCCTTTCTGACGCTTGGGTATCCTTGCTGCGTCTTCAGGAGTAAATTCTGAACTGGTGATGATCATGGTCCTACCATTATCCATCTTCCATTTTACTGTCCTGTTCGCTCCAGAGTTGGGCTGCAAAGTACCATCCTTCTGGTCGGTAGACTGACTTGGAGCTTGGTTACTTTCTGGGCACTGCTTCTTGTATTTTTCAGGTGACCTGGCGAACATCTTCCATGGACCGTTCCTTACATAATGACCTTGCTCACCACAGTCATAACAGGTAGCACTTATTTTCCTTTGGTCCGACGGTGAGTTGGCTGAAGTTATCTTCGGGGATCTGGACAGCACTTTGACAGGGGTCTTAGGTGCCGATATTGGGAACTCCTGACTCTGACTCTGATTCAGGTTCCGGGCTGGCACCTGGACTTGCATTTGTGGCTGGTGGACTTGACGCGGCTCCTGACATTGCCGTTGCATCTGCTGCATCAGATAGATCTGGTACCGATGTCGCATCTGCTGTAACAACTCTTCCACTGTCTGAGTCTGATTAGCCATGACTTGGGGTTGTGGCTGATCTTTGAGAGGTTGACGTGGGAAGCTTATAGAATTGAGCTGAGTTGATCCATGAAACTGACGGGATCCTGATCCGTTGAAATTGCCCCTCACACTGACCATCTGCTGCAGGCACGAGAGAGAGGGGGAGGGAATGAGAGGGATTACTAGAGATGAGGTACTAAACCACTTGCCTACTGATCTGTTGTGAGTAGACTTTTATTGTTCAAGTTGCTTAAGCAAACAACCTAGTATGGTCGCATCCCCACCAATGATGCAAACCATACCCCTACACACAAGCAAACAACACACGCCCTAGCAGCTAACGAAACTACTCTTCCAGGAAGGATTGGGTTTAGGTAAACTCCAGGAAAACTCTCCTTGACCTTCGCGGGATGACGACTCTGGGCGGACCTTCCCGCTCTTTGCTGCATGAAGCTTGATGCTTGACTTGACTTCCGAACAGACACAAAGCTGACGGTTTATCCTCCACGGTTTAACAACTATAAGAATTGGAGGGACAGGGAGGAGAATTTTGAAAAACTGTTTCGCAAAGAAAAGCCGAAGGGCGAGGGGAGACATTTTTCAAATAGGGTTTTCAGAAAGCTTGTCCTTAGGGTTTGACCGTTTGGCTCAACCTATAGTCGAGTTGGCTCTGATACCACTTTGTCACGTCCAGAAATTTAACCCAAATTTCCAGACTATTTTGCGTATTAAATCCCTGTCCAGGACCAGCCAGGGTACACAAAACGACAAGTAATATACAGTTCCCAACGTAAATAAAACGTAAATACTTACAGAAGAGGCACTTAGTCCTCACACCGAAAGAGAACGGCAGCAGCGGAAAAAGGCGATCCTAGCGGGGCTTTAGCTCCACTCCACAGGCAAAACTCAACTGGGGTCTGAGCCTTGGTCTTCTAACTTCGTCTTCAGCTCAGAAGCACTACACTTCTGAAAAGGGGGAATAATAGCAAGGCTGAGTACAACCACCGTACTCAACAAGCCACACCAACGATGCAGACGTGCAAGGGGAACACAAGGACGGTTTGTGGCTATTTGCATAAAGGCGGTTGTAAAACATTTTATTGAGCAAAACAGTAAAACAGTTGAGTAATTAAAGTAACTTTAAATCTCCACTGATCAACGCTACACCACATTGAACAGGCCCAACCAACCCACCTGAACTACAGTGTATTGGGTCGATTTATTAAGATGGGACTAATCACGGTGAATCTGGTCGACCGCCCATAACCGCGGGCACGGCTATTCGAATAGTTTTACTCTGATCAGAGGTGTACAACTGTACCCACAAGACACAGCCCCACGACACGTTTCCGTGCGCCGACATGCCACCACGACATACCGGAAAGAGGCCGTGACAGGACCCTTCGCATAACCCCCTCTAACCAAGCACACCACACCTCAGGTTTCACCCCCACTCCTCGCAAGGCAGCGGGCAGTCCCCTCTCGTGCCTAGGTGAATCCGGAAGCCGCATAGGCCGTCGCAGGGCCCATCCAAACTCCATCACGCCCACCCTTGCCTGGATGCGTCGGCTAGAGGAAAGCTATACTACAAACCCAGCCGTTGCCCACGCTGGCTTGTGGTAAGTACGATAAGTTCTTCCAGGGCATCCCGCGAACCGGTCCTTAATTGCCATGGGTGCGACTAGCAAAACCATGCACCCACAGCCCACCATTCAGTCGCATTTTAGTTGGATAATTATGACCATGAAGCATGGCCAGATGTCTTGAGCACACAGTTCATTCTGATACTAAAAAGGTCTAATACTGTAATTATCCCATCAACTGAGCTAGTGGTAATTAAGCATGGCTAAGCATATAGTTCTAGCTAGGTCACATAAGTAACATGAGCTAGTCGATTCATTACCCAAAGTTGACAAAGAACAGATATCAAGTAAACATGGCACAAGCGAGCAGATAGGTAATACCCTGACCCCATGTAATTAGCAAAATATGCATATTTATTTGCAAACAGTAAAACATTTGTAAATTGGGATCAACATGCTCAAGGGGAATGTGTGACTTGCCTTGCTTCTTCAAACAATCTTCCGAACTCTTTTCCTCGCGACCGCGGACTTCCGAAACGACGGATTCTACACGCTGGCACGCAAAACGAGGAAAAACTCTAATAAAAACCAAGGAAATAGTACATAAAAAGTAAACAAACATGTAGAGCTCAATTTTAGATGAATTTTGCAAGTTGAATGGCTCAATTCGGAGTTCGAATGAATTAGATATGAATTTTAGAGGTTTTGAGCCATTAAGAGAATTTCTAGAGTTATTAACGAATTTATTGCGTATTAAATGATTAATTTCTCAAAGGAAAAGGCATTTGCTGACGTCAGCAAGGGGAACCAGCGCCGACAGGCGGGCCCCGCACGTTAGCGGCACAAAGGGGCGGCGCACGGTGGACCAAGTCCACACGTGGCCTCGGGTGCGCGTCCACCACGTGGACGGCCCAGATCGGCCAAGGCCGATCGGACGGCTGGGGACAGCCGGGCGGCGCGGCTGGGGCAAGGCACGGCACAAAGCCGGCCTAGCCAAACGACGGCGCGCGGCGGCGCGGCAAGGGGTAGGCGGCAACCGTCTGCCCGGCACCACCAGCAACGGCGCGGGCACGGAGCGCGGAGCGCGGCGGCAGCGACCCGGTCGGACGACCACCGGCGGCGGCAGCACGTCGTGAGGACACCCGGGAGGCGGCCGACGAAGGGGAGGAAAAGGGAGAGGAAGTGGAGTGCTCACCGAGATGCACGACGGCGAAGGGGCGGCCGACGGCAAGGAACGGTGGCGGCGGGGCTCCTCAGGAAGACGTCGCGACGGAGCTCTGGCGACGGGCGTCGCTCGGGATGGGGCGGACGGGCTCGGCCTCGATCGGCGACCGAGGAAGGAGGAGCTCCGGCGGATTTCCGGCGAAGAGGGGCGGCGGCCGAGGTCCTCCTCGTCCTAGCGGAGCTGAGGGAGGCAACGGCGCGGGTCGGCGTCGACCGAAGCGGCGGCGCGACGCGGCTGGAGTCAGCGGCAAGCGGCGGAGAGAGGTTACACGGTGGGGAGGTATTTCGGTGGTGGTTTGGGGGAAAAGGAGTGGAGGCCGGGGCGCGGCACGGCGAGGCGAAGCCGACGGCACACACGGCGCGGCGCGGTGGTGGCTGGGGCGGCGGGAAAAGGCGGCCGGTGAACTCCGGCGAGCGGCGGCTGCTCGGCTTGGCGAGGGGAGAGCGGGCGAGGGCGCCGGGAGCTCGGGAAAGTTGGGGAAATGGGAGAGGAGACCACGGGGATCATTTTTATTGGCTCGGGGCGGTGGGATCATGGCCGCGGAGGGCGGAATCGACCGGCAACGGTCTTCGGAGTGGGCTCCGGCGACGTGGGCGAAGTGGGGTGGTTCGGCGCCGGTTTTGGAGGGGGAAAGTGGGGGAGGAGAGTGGAGGAGGTGGGGCGACGCGGTCCCGCGGTCAGGGCGAGCGCGCGGGTGGAGGAGGAGGCGGAATCGGCGGCGACGTGGGGAGGCCGTGGCGGCGGTTTCGGCTGAGGGAGCCGGAGGTTAGGGATGGCCCCGACAGGTGGGGCCCACCTGGCGGCGGCTCGGGGGGAAGGAGAGAGGAGGAGACGGTTGGGGGAGAAGATGACAGGTGGGGCCTCGGGTCCCACCTGTCGGAGAGAGAGGGAGGGAGAGGCCGGCTGGGGAAGCAAAGCAGACTTGAGGGAGAGAGAGAGCCGAGCGGGCCGAGGGAGAAGGCCGGCCCGAGAGGGAGAGAGGGGGGGGGGAAATTGGGCCGAAAGGGGCCCAAAGAGAGGAGGGAGGATTTTATTTGTTTTCTTTTTATTTTAATTGGTTAAATGATCTTCGTGACTTTAAAACTATTTCTCGAGCTCCGAAAATTCACGGAAAATTCCGGAGAGTACATTAGGGCACAAAGAATATTACAAAATATTCCCGGCCAAAGATTTTTAAGGGAAAATTTTAATTCTCCCATTATTTCACTTGATTAAATTGCTTTAACTTTTATTTAATTTCCAGAAAATGCATTATTAAATGATTTTTAATCCCGAACGAAAATCGGGGCGTTACAACGGGCGACGGCATTCCGGCGAAACAGAGGAGCAGCTGGAGGAGAGGACAACGCTGCGACGTCGATCGGCGTACCGGCGACGTACAGGAGCCGGCCGGAGGCGGGGAGGTACTGGACGCCGACGAGGAGGCCACTCCGGCGAGCTTCGGGCGAGGAGGAGGTGATGCCGGGGATGAGGGCAGCGTCACGGAGCCGAGAGAGGTGGTGGCGACGTCGGCCGGCGCATGGGAAACGCGACAATGGCGGCCGGAGGCGGAACAGTGGCGGCAACGCCACAGTTGCCGGCGGGGGCGCACCTCCAAGGGTCTCCGTGCAAAACGGAGGGCAGGCCGGGGGAGAGGAGGCTGCTGCGACGCCGGGGAAGGCGGCGGCACGGCCGGACGGCGCGTGGGTGAGGCGGTAGGGGCGGCTGGAGGGTGGCCGGCACCGAGGAAAGAGAAGGAGGAGGCGGGGAGAGGTGGTGTGGTCGCGGGGGAGCTCGGGAAGGGGCTAAAACGATAGAATGCAAAGAGGGGGTTCCATTTTATAGCGGAAGGGAATGAGCCGGCCACGGGAGGAGCGGGGAACGGCGGCAGAAAAGGCGCCCGGCGGCCATGGAAGGCAGCCATGAATGGCGCAGCCGTTCCGGTCAAAATAGTGCACGATTAAAGGGGAGATTAGGGGGAAAAGGGAGAGGAAGGAAAGGGGATTAATTCCCCCCAATTAATTTTGGAATCCAACGCTTGAATCGCGCGGATTCGAGAGAGCAAGAAACTAGGGTTCACGGGAGAGAGAGAAGAGCTGTGCGGGAGGAGGAAGAAGCGCCTGGCAGGCGGGTCCCACGCGGGGCGCGCGGTCAGTGCACGTGCGGCGCTCGTGCGCACGCGGCTACGACAGGAGGGCGCTGCGACTCGGGCAAGGGCGCGGCTTGGGCCGGGCGGCTGGGCCGAGGCAGGCCAGGAGGAAGGAGGAGGAGGGAGTGGGCTGCCCGGGAGGAAAGAGAGAAAAACAAAGGGAGGGGAGAGGGACTTGGACTGCGGGCCGAGGGGGAGAGAGGGAGACTTTGGGCCAGACTTGGCCCAAAGGAAAAGGAGGATTATTTTTAGGTTTTCTTTTTAATAAACTTTGATTATTGTTTTTGTTGCTTAATAATTATTTCCGGTGCTCTGAAAATTCAAGCAAAATTTGAGGGCTCCTTTTAGACCAAAGAGAATTTAACAAAAATTCTCCGGGCCACATTCGAATTTTTCTTGTACGTATTTTAGTGTTTGCCAATTTCTTTTCGAATTTTAATTAATTCTATTATTCCTTTTAGAGAATGATTTTTATTTTTGGGATGAATTTATCAGGACGTGACAAATCCACCCCCCTTACAGGAATCTCGTCCCCGAGATTCGAGGAGGCTAGCATGAAGATAGGTTGGGTGGTCTTCTCTTCTTGTCTGACTTCTTCCGCTCCATCTTCTATAACAAACTTGCCTAACAAAACTTCTCCACTCTGGACTGCTTGGCTCGATCTCCTGTTGCAAATGGAATCTTCTCTTCACCTGACTTTTCCCTGGTTGCACCTCTAGCTGACTTCGACTGGGATGTGGCACTTGAAGATGGGACTTCAGTTCCAGAACTTCGCATAGTTCATATCTTTGGCGTCAACCTCATACAAGTTACCCACTTCACGTTATGCGTCGAGATCAGCTCGTCATTACTAGGATACCATGCTTGTCATCATGAGAATACCATGCTTGTCATTTACTTCTAACTTGCCACCAACTGCCTCATATTAGCTTTCCTGCTCTCCGGGTGCTAGCTACTTCTGCTATTCGATGCGAGTGTCGATAACTTTGCCTTTGAATTATGTTTCTCAACCGAACCAACTTTTCCCACTTGACATGCTTTGACGTCTTCCCAAATGGCTTTACTGCTGTACTTCTTATTGTCTGATCGTTATCCTGCCAAATCTGAAGCTTCGTTGTTAGATGTGATTTTAATCTGACCTCTGTAGACTATCTTCGAACATATCACTTGGTTCTTTACATTCAGTTTACTTCCCACTATTATCTTCAGGTTGTCATTATTTAGCATTCACCGTATTCCTTTACACCTTTGACCTTGATGAGTTCCTTCCCATTGGATCATCTCCCAAGACATGGCATTGCCTGGTAACCGGTGCTTGCAGTTTTCACTCCGTGTAGCATCTGATACTGAGTTGAAGATTTCACTCCTTGCCTTCATAGAAACACTTTTACCTAGGTCATCTTGCTTACTCACGATTTTTTTTCTACCTCAATAACAAGGTGTCTGTTGCAGGGCGATTACTATCAGGGGTCTCCTTTGAGTGATGCAGAGCATGTTTCTGATTATCCTTTATCAATCACCTTTCGGCCTACATCTAACAGGTGGTACTCTTTAATGAGGTCCTTTGGTCTGCTGCCTTTCAATGAAACTTTGAAGTGTTTCGCCAAAAGCTGTACTGACTGTCTTTGCCTTTGATCCGAAAAAGACACATCTGAAACTCTTAGTCCAAACAAATGTCTCTTTGGTTAATCACTTGATTTTCTTTTCCATCCTCAGGTTGGTTATTAACTCGAGGTTAGAACATAGTTCCTCTGAAATGAGACCCTAGGTCTCCTTTGACAGTAAACAATTATACACATAATCCCATATCAGCATCTTCCAAAAGAGTCCTCATAGAACTTGTTTTTATTACACATGTCTCCCTTATTACACGAATACAAGGCCCTGCCTTAAACAAAAAGGGAAGGTGCTTAACATCGGTACATTGCATCCTCAACATGAATCTTCCATAAACATAACAAGCTCATTATTTATAATCATGAATATATTTATTTATTACATGATTGCTGCAAACTCCCGATTACAGTGATAAGTAGCGAACTGAAAATCACAAACATGGCTACTCATTCTGATTCTGGAGAGATATAGCTGGCATTGTTCTAGTGACTACATCATCCTTGATTGGTTCTGTGATGATGTGATAGGACTGCATATTGCTATCATTCATAGGAGAAGCTTCCTTCTGATTGCTGGTTGAAGCGGATAACGGTCTTCTGCTTGGTATCGCCCTCCTGAGGTTGATTGCCCTTCCCTCGGCCTGGAGTAGGTCGGGGAGAGACACAACTTCTTCCATCGATGACAACTCTTTGCTGAGGCTGTCGGTGCAGAGAATGGTTGGTGCTGAAGGTATTATTGCTATGATTTATTGCAGAGTCAGGTGCAGCAGGAGGAGCATCGGTGCTGTGGAGGATATCGTCGATGTTGTGGTTGGAGCTGACTAGCTGATGAGACAATCGTAGGGTTGTTCGTTGGATTTCTGTGGTCTTGGTCAACAACACAATGAGTTGGCAATCCTTGGGCACATGGTTTGTACCTTCGCATAGAAAACATGTGACCTTACGAGTGGAACACTCCCCTGGTGGATGGTCCTCTTCACAATGAGGGCAGAGTGTGAGACACATGCTAGCAACGTGTCCAATTTCTCCACAACGGGTGCATGCTTTTGATTCCATCTCTTCCTCGCCGAGATGTCAGGGAGACTCATCTTCATCATCCGAGGAGACTTGATCTGACCCTTCACTATCAGATACTCTGCCACCATGGCTTAGGAGGTGCTGGGTCAACTGTCGTGCACCTCGGAAGGTATTTCCTCTTTGACGTCTAGGAATAGTTATCCCTGCCGGAGGCCATTCGGTGCTGGTAATAGTCATCTTACATACTTCTTCTTCAGTTCGCATCGGTGCTTTTCTCTTCTGATTCTTACTCTTCTTGCCTTTGGCTTGCTTAGTACGTGACCCCACATGGTACGAAAGGCTAGGAGGAAAGCATTTCCCGGGATTCAATGGATTCTCTCCATTGGGCTCTCTACTTTGCACACTAGGCTGCAAGCTTGACTTGGTGCGAGGAGGCTGGTTTAGCGATGTCTGCCCTGCTAAACCAAAGGAAGGGGCTTCTTTGGCATATACCCATGGACAATTCAGGGCATAGTGTCCTTGTTCTCTACAATCGTGACAAAAGGGGACATCCTCTTCTGGCATTGGAAGCTCATTGACCTGGGTGGCAAATGCTCGATCAAACACATACTGATTTTGGTCTTGACTTCCAACCAATGGTAGCTGTGAACTAAGCAGCATGCTTGGAATGGACCAAGGGTGTGCCCTTGTTAACTCTCTTGAGGCCAATGGTGGATTGAGTTGAAAACTTGAGTTACTGGAGGCATACCCGCTGACATTCTTTCCTTTTTCTCTGTTAAACATCTGTGACAGGGATTGAGGTGAGAGAGGAAAACAAGCCAGGAAAGAATAGACCAGCACTAGAGACAGGACCTTAAAGGAACTAACTCTTCTTGTTGATGTGTTGTCTGTTTCACTTATTCTGCAAGTTGATTAAGCAAACAACCTAACATGGTTACATCACACCCCACTGATGCAAACCACGCGCTACACACACAAGCAAGGAAACACACGACTAACGACTCTACCCTAGAGGGTGGCTTGGGTTCTGCGACGGGTTCTCTAAGATCTTCACTGCTTCTTCACAGCTAGCTTCACTGCTTCCTCCACTTCGCTAGCGGATCCTGCAGTCTTCCGGAGCTTCGGCAGACAATTGACGACATCTTCTTCTCCGCAAAGCTGACCATCTAGTACTAGTTGAAATTTGAAGAAGGAAGAAAGAGTAAACATTTTGCAAATAGCACAGGGGAAAGGAGGAAAAAGGAACTTTCGCAAATAGTTTCATTTATAAAATATGTCCTTAGGTTTTATCCACTTGGCTTATCCTACAGTCGAGATGGCTCTGATACCAGCTTGTCGCGACCGAGAAAATTGCCTTTTCCCGAACGCTAGTGTATTAATCCCCGTCCCAGGAAAAGCCGGGGTACACCAAACAAACATGATACAAAAGGCACATCTTTATTATATCGATAATATTTACATTATTACAAAGGCACTTCAGGCCTGACAAACAAAAATAAACAGCAGCGGACTAGCGGGCCTACGGCTCCATCTTCACAGGCGCTCAACTGGGGTATAAGCCAGGACTCCACCTAAGACTTCTTCTCCAAAGCTTCTCTTACTGAAGGGGGGAAAGATTGAGCAAAAATGAGTACAACCACAGTACTCAGCAAGCCACACCGGAGATGCATAATTAATGCAAGGGAGTGCAAGGGGATAATAATATAGGGGTTAAGTTTTACAGTAAACAGCATTTAAAAGTCACTTAGTTGCCCAAAGCCATTTTATAAAGACGATCCTATTGCTACATAGTATTATTAATCAGGGCCGTGAACCCACACGAACCTGCCTTAACCCAAGGCCTACGATGATTCAGACCGAACTGGCAACCCGACCCTGGGTCCCAGCTCGTCCCAAGCCAACCCAGGCCAACCATTCCACATTTTAGTTATTAAGTAGGTTTTAAGAATTTAAAACACAAACTTGGGTACATTGCTAGGCTTGCCCATAACCGAGGGCGCGGCTATTCGAATAGGTTTTACTCTGATCAGAGGTGTACATCTTTACCCACAAGACACGTCTTCCTCACGTGCAACCACGTGCCACATACCACCACGGCATATGGACGGAAGACATGACATAGTTTCCAACCCATCCTAGCCATAGACAAGAGTACCGACCCAACCCACCTACGGCCGGAACCCCCGGACAGGCAGGCAGAATTGAGCCCCTAGCAGGAGGACACCAGCCCTGTGCCATGACATCTCGACTACCGGGCAGCAGCTCGTGTAGCCTTCATTTGTCCTAGAGATGTCCATCGACCCCCGACTTCGTCCATCTCCATCCGTGTACTTTTGTTTATAACCAGACTGAGCCACAAACTAAGCCTTACCCACTAGACATGTGGAAGTACGGTAGTGCTTTGCAACAGAGGCCCGAAGACCGGTCCTTATGTGGCCGAGGTGCTACTATCAAAACCATGCACCCCGAGCCCAGCCTAAAACCATTTTGAGGGTTTTGAATAGAGGGGGAGGTGTGCATCCAATTCCACAGTAATCCAACCATTCCATAGTGTTCAAGTGATATGAATATTCCCAAAGTCTAGAGTTATAAAACCACCTAATGTTGCCTAATTAATCAGCGAAGCATCTACCTAAATTCATACTAGTGGAACCATGAATAGAGTACCCACTAGTTGGGGTTTTGTTTGCCTAGGGTAAGCAAGGTGATAATAACAATTGCAATAATAAGGCTATAACAAGGATTAATAGGTAATGCTAAATAAAACAATGGTAACGCGGGAATTTAAATAAAGCAATAATGCATTAATTTAAATCAAAATAATTTTATAAACTGGGATTCAATATGCTCAAGGATGATGTGACTTGCCTTGCTCAGAGAGAACGGCCTTCCGAACCTTCGGCGTCGACCGCAAACCACGCTTCGGGAACCTCCGGAACGACAGAAGCTACGCGAAGCACACAAGCAAAGCTTCAAGCCTATAAAGAAGCAATAACAATACATAAAAAGGAAGCACACGGTTCTTTAGGTTATAACCAACATTAGGAGACTTGAACGGGTCGATTCAGAGTTCGTATGACCAAGATATGATCATCCGAAGTTTAATGCTGTTATATGGAGATTTGCGGATTATTATAATTAGGCTTTGCAACTATAAAACATGTGTAAGCGCTAGCCTGGAAAAGACAGGAAGGCTGCACTGTTGACATGCGGACCCCACATGTCAACCTAAGGGACCACGGTAGACCGAGTACACAGAGACGGTCCACGGGTCGACGGAAGCGGACCCCGTGTGTCAACCGAGGCGAGTGGCCGACAAACGGACTCCACTAGACACCACGCGGGCTGCACACGTGGAAACCACGCGGCTACCGAGCGGGCACACAAACACGGTCACCACACGCACCCACGAACGATTACCGACACCGGTACACGGGCACCGGGGTCGACAACCGCACAACGGGCACGGGCGACACCGAAAGGACGAGGACGGGGCAGCGAAAGGAGAGAGATCCTTACCACCACGCGACGAGGCGTGGGAACGACCACGACGAACGGGCGCGGCGGAGACGGACGGGCACAACGGAGACGAACGGCGAGGGGATGGCTTCGGTGGCGATCCTTGGACGAAGGCGAGACACGGCCGACACGAGACTTGACGACGCGGAGCCGAGGACGTAGACGATGACGGGGCTGCTGCACACTTGACGAAACGCGGGCGGCGAACGCGAACGGCTTGACGGAGGGACGAACGCCACGACGACCGGGAACGATGAGAGGACGACGACAACGATGACCGGGGCCGGCGAGGAGGCGACGAGGGACAGCCAGCAGCAGCTGCACGGAGACGAGGACGGCGCGGAACACGCCGCTGTGATGCCGACGACGGAGGTGGCGCCGCGAGACGACGAGCCGGCGAGGATGAACGGGCGGCCGAAGGGACATCAGCGACAATGAGGATGGAGAGGCCAGCACGGGCGACGGCGTTCCGGCGAAACAGAGGAGCAGCTGGAGGAGAGGACAACGCTGCAACGTCGATCGGCGTACCGGCGACGTACAGGAGCCGGCCGGAGGCGGGGAGGTACTGGATGCCGACGAGAAGGCCACTCCGGCGAGCTTCGGGCGGGGAGGAGGTGATGCCGGGGATGAGGGCAGCGTCGCGGAGACGAGGGAGGTGATGGCGACGTCGGCCGGCGCACGGGAAACGCGACAGTGGCGGCCGGAGGCGGAACAGTGGTGGCAACGCCACAGTTGCCGGCGGGGGCGCACCTCAAGGGGTCTCCGCGCGAAACGGAGGGCAGGCCGGGGGAGAGGAGGCTGCTGCGACGCCGGGGAAGGCGGCGGCACGGCCGGACGGCGCGTGGGTGAGGCGGTAGGGGCGGCTGGAGGGTGGCCGGCACCGAGGAAAGAGAAGGAGGAGGCGGGGAGAGGTGGTGTGGTCGCGGGGGAGCTCGGGAAGGGGCTAAAACGATAGAACGCAAAGAAGGGGTTCCATTTATAGCGGAAGGGAACGAGCCGGCGACGGGAGGAGCGGGGAATGGCGGCGGAAAAGGCGCCCGACGGCCATGGAAGGCAGCCATGAATGGCGCAGCCGCTCCGGTCAAAATAGTGCACGATTAAAGGGGAGATTAGGGGGAAAAGGGAGAGGAAGGAAAGGGGATTAATTCCCCCCAATTAATTTTGGAATCCAACGCTTGAATCGCGCGGATTCGAGAGAGCAAGAAACTAGGGTTCACGGGAGAGAGAGAGGAGCTGTGCGGGAGGAGGAAGAAGCGCCTGGCAGGCGGGTCCCACGCGGGGCGCGCGGTCAGCGCACGTGCGGCGCGTGTGCGCACGCGGCTAGGGCAGGAGGGCGCTGCGGCTCGGGCAAGGGCGTGGCTTGGGCCGGGCAGCTGGGCCGAGGCAGGCCGGGAGGAAGGAGGAGGAGGGAGTGGGCTGCCCGGGAGGAAAGAGAGAAAAACAAAGGGAGGGGAGAGGGACTTGGACTGCGGGCCGAGGGGGAGAGAGGGAGACTTTGGGCCAGACTTGGCCCAACGGAAAAGGAGGATTATTTTTAGGTTTTCTTTTTAATAAACTTTGATAATTGTTTTTGTTGCTTAATAATTATTTCCGGTGCTCTGAAAATTCAAGCAAAATTTGAGGGCTCCTTTTAGACCAAGGAGAATTTAACAAAAATTCTCTGGGCCACATTCGAATTTTTCTTGTACGTATTTTAGTGTTTGCCAATTTCTTTTCAAATTTTAATTAATTCTATTATTCCTTTTTAGAGAACGATTTTTATTTTTGGGATGAATTTATCAGGACGTGACACTAGGGCTCTACCGGTGACGAGAGACAAAAGCGAGGGTGGTGGCGGGTAGAGGAGACACCGGGGGTCCTTTTATAGAGGCTAGGGGGCGGCGGCGAAGGCCCACGGCGACCGGCGGCGGCGATGGAAAGGTTAGGGTTCGGAGAGAGAGACGAATCTGATTCGAGATCGAATCCACGGATTTCCAAACGATTTTAGCCGACGATTCCAAAAGAGAAAAGTTTGAGTGGATCTCGGGGATCATTTCCCCTCTATCAATTTGACCGGATCGGGAAAGGGATGAATGAATTTGGAAGGAGACGGCAGCGCGGCTCAGTTAGGGTTCGGGCGCGGCGGCGGCTGGAGGTAGACGAAGACTGACAAGTGGGCCCCACCTGTCAGTGAGCGGGACGCGCGCGCGGGCGGCGCTCGACTGCGGGCTGACCTGGGCCGGGGAGGAGAGAGAGAGAGAGGTTTGGGCCGACTTTCGGCCCAAAGCCAAAAGAAGACTTTTTAAAACTTTTCCAATTTAAATTATTCATGAAATGCAATTCCATTTATTAAAAATACTTCCTTGGCTCAAATAAATCCCAGAAAAATCTAGGAACTATAGAATCAAGCAAAGTATTTAATAAAATTTTATCTGGCCCAATTTTATATTGGAATTTATTATTTAAAATTAGATCTTCTCTTCTAGGCTTTTAAAATCAATTCTAATAATTCTAATTAAACAACAATTTATATATTTGGGATTTTTAGGGTGTGACAAACCTACCCCCCTTAAATAGAATCTCGTCCTCGAGATTCGGAAGAACTGGCGAACAGATGCGGATGAGCTGACTTTAATTCATCTTCTCGTTCCCAAGTAGATTCTTCTTCCGAGTGATTACTCCATTGAACCTTACAGAAACGGATAACTCAATTCCTGGTTCTTCTCTCATCTGTCTCCAAGATACGGATTGGTTTCTCAACATACGTCAGATCCTCTTGGACTTCTATCTGTTCAAGATTGGCCTCTTAAGTAGGTACCCATAAACACTTTTTCAACTGTGACACATGAAACACATTATGGACTCCTGCCAAAGATTGAGGTAACTCCAACTGATAAGCGACCTCTCCTCTTCTACTGACAATCTTATAAGGTCACACGAAACGCAGTGCCAATTTTCCTTTGGTATCAAAACGATGAACCCCTCGAAGAGGCGTGACACGAAGGTACACATGATCTCCTTCTTCAAAACTTAGATCTCTACGGCGATTGTCGGCATAACTCTTGTGACGAGACTGAGCCACACGTAATCTTTCTTGAATGATCTTTACCTTCTCTTCTGCTTCCCTCAGAATATCGGTCCCGAAAACCTGACGTTCTCCCGTTTGATCCCACAAAAGCGGAGTGCGGCCCTTCCGACCATACAGTGCTTCGTAAGGAGCCATTTGAAGACTAGCTTGATAACTGTTGTTGTACGAGAATTCCGCATAAGGCAAAATCTTATCCCAACTTCTATTGAAGTCTAAAGCACAAGCTCTCAACATGTCTTCCAAAATCTGATTTACCCTTTCAGTTTGTTCGTCTGTCTGCGGATGATAAGCGGTACTGAAGTTTAGCTTGGAACCCATCTCTTCCTGAAGCTTCTTCCAAAATTTTGAAGTAAACTGGCTACCTCGATCGGATACTATCTTCTTAGGCACACCGTGCAAACACACAATTCTTGCCATATACAATTCCGCCAAACGACTTCCGGAATAGGTGGTCCTCACCGGGATGAAATGAGCCACTTTGGTAAGTCTATCGACTATCACCCAAATAGAGTCATGGCCCGATGACGTTCTGGGTAGACCAGTAATGAAATCCATACCGATTTCCTCCCACTTCCATTCTGGTATCTTCAAAGGCTGCAACAAACCTACGGGTTTTTGATGTTCTGCCTTGACTCGCTGACAAACATCACATACTGCTACATATTCCGCTATCTCACGCTTTATACTTGCCCACCAAAATCTTTCCTTGAGATGCTGGTACATCTTAGTACTACCTGGGTGAATGGAGTATAAAGTATCATGAGCTTCCTTCAGAATTGCATCTTTCAAATCTTTGTTGTCTAGGACACAGATCCTCTCACCCAATCATACAGTTCCTTGCTCATCTTCCAAGAAACCGATAGCTTTTCCTCTTCTCATATTCTTCTTGATCTCATGAATATCAGGATCATTAATTTGGGCTTCTCTAACTTGTTCAATGAGAGTGGGCTTCGCTTCTAAGGCTGCAACGAACCCTCTACTGATAATTCCCAAATTTAATCTTTCAAATTCCTTGCATAACTCCAACGGCAACTGTCGTCCTTCCGTAGCATTACTATAGCCTTTCCTACTGAGAGCATCTGCTACAACATTAGCCTTTCCTGGGTGATAATGAATTCCCATATCATAATCCTTAATCAATTCCAACCATTTCCGTTGTCTCATGTTCAGATCCGGCTGGGTGAAGATATACTTCAAACTTTTGTGATCCGTATACACCTCCGTACGAGTACCAAAAAGATAGTGACACCAAATCTTCAACGCATGAACCACTGCGGCTAACTCAAGATCATGAGTAGGGTAACTAACGAGTTGCATAGGCAACCACCTTCCTATCTTGCATCAGAACACACCCTAACCCAAGCTTGGATGCATCGCAGTACACTTGGAAACCCTTCTTTGGATCAGGCAAAATCAAAATGGGTGCTGATATTAGGCGACTTTTCAACTCTTGAAAACTCTGCTCGCACTCTTCTGACCACTTGTACTTCATATCTTTCTGAAGCAGTCGTGTCAGGGGCTTGGCAATCTTGGAAAAATTCTCTATGAACCTCCAGTTATAACCTGCGAGACCCAGGAAACTGCGGATCTCTGAAACTGTCCTCGGATGTTTCCAGTTGGTTACGGATTCCACATTACTAGGATCAACGGCAACTCCTCCAGTTGAGATGACATGACCAAGGAACTTCACTTCAGACAACCAAAATTCACATTTGCTAAACTTGGCATACAACTGATGTTCTCGCAACTTCTCTAGTGCAGGACGAAGATGTTCTTCATGCTCTTCTATGGTTCAGGAGTAAATGAGAATGTCATCAATAAAGACAACCACGAACTTGTCTAGGTATTCCATAAACACCTTGTTCATCAAATTCATGAAGAAAGCGGGGGCATTGGTACGTCTAAAAGACATAACAGTACATTCAAACAATCCATACCTAGTGGTAAAAGCCGTCTTAGGTATATCCTCCTCTTTAATCCTCAACTGGTGATACCCTGATCGAAGGTCGATCTTGGAGAAAACGGTGGCACCTTTAAGCTGATCGAACAAATCATCAATTCTGGGCAGCGGGTACTTATTCTTGATAGTCACATCATTTAGTGCACGATAGTCCACACACATCCTCTAGGTATGATCTTTCTTTTCCACAAAAATTACTGGAGCTCCCCATGGAGACGAACTTGGTCTGATGCATCCTTTTTGAAGCAAATCATCTACTTGCCTCTTGACTTCTGCTAGTTCATTGGCTACCATTCTATAAGGTCTCTTATGGATCAGAGTTGTTCCTGGTATCAGATCTATTCTGAATTTTATATCCCTTTTAGGCGGCATACCAGGTAAATCATCAGGGAACACATCGGGGTACTCCCGTACTATGGGAATCTCTTCCAAAGTTATTTGGTTTAGACTCGACCTTAAAGGTTCAGAGGGCAATGCATGAACAGTTACAATTTGACCATCATTGCTGGTGAGAGTTACTTTTCTGTTGGCACAATCTATCACACCTTTATATTTGGCTAACCAGTCCATCCCTAGGATGACATCAAGATCTTTGGATTCTAACAGAATAAGGTTGGCCAGAAATGGTACTCCTTGAATCTCTATTCTGACAGAGGGGCTACGTTGTGATGAGAGTGCTTGGTTACTCGGAGTACTAATGTCGCGTCCCAAAACGACCCTAAAATACATCCTCGAAATTGTGCCGAGAATAATTAAAATTCATGTGAAAGCCTTCAACAATTAAAATGTGCAAATTTAAAAGTCAAATAAGGCTTGGAGGATTTTTGTATATTTCCTAAAAGTCTAAAATGCGTAAATAAATTTTAGTGGAATTTTCAGAGCACAAATAATAATTGAGAAGAAATAAACAAAGTTAAAAAGGTTTTATAAAAAGAAAAATCCCTAAAAGTCTTCTTTCCCCCCCTTCCCTTCTTGGGCCGGCTCGGCCCAACTCTCCCTCCCTCTCTCTCCTCTCCCCCGCGGCCCATCGGCTCCCTCCCCGCGCGCGCGCCGCTGACAGGCGGGCCCGCCCGCCACCCTCGCTGACGGGTGGGGCCCACCTGTCATCCCCTACCTCGCGCCGCGCCCGCCGCCCGCCCGTGCCCTAGCGCCGCCGCCGCCGCCGAATCCGCCGCATCCCGCCATCCCCGCGCGCATTAAAGTGGGGGGGAATTATTCCCCGCGATTCCCTCTCCCTTTCCCCCCATTTTTCCCTCTCTCTCTCCCTCGGATTCGTTTGGAATCTCTCCCGAAATCCTCGCCGGCGTCATCAATGGCGGCCGAGATTTCCGCGGCCGATTCCTTCCCCTCCGGCCGCCCTCTCTCCCTCCCGACGCTATATAATCGCTCCTCGTGCTTCGCTCCTCCGTTTCCGCCACTCGCCGCACACTCTCCCCGTCGGATTCGTGCCCGCGCCGTCTTCCTCTCTCTCCGCCGTCGCCGCCGAGCTCCGGTTCGTCGCCGTCGTCGCTCCGGACCTCCTCCCGACTCGGCGTCATCTCCTTCGGCTTCGCCGCGTCCCCGTCAACCTCGTCCACCCCTTCGTTTCGCCCGCCGACCGTCGGAGCGCCGCCGTCCTCGTCGATCCGAACCGCGCCGCCGCCTTCCTCCGCTCCGGTTGTCGTTTCCGCCGTCCTCGTCGTCCCGGGGTTAGCCGTGGACCGCCTCCTTCGCTTCCCCCTTCCCTCCCCTCTCTCGGCCGCCGCTCCGTCGCGCCGGAGGTCGCCGCCGGCGACCATCGGGGCGCGGGCGCGCCGCTTCCCGTCGGCCGTGCCGGCGAGGCCGCCTTCGGGCGCGCCCCGCGGCTGCCATGTGGGGCCCGGCCGTTAGCCGCCCGCGCCCGCGGGTGCGGCTGACGCGTGGGACCCACGGCGCCGGCCGGCTTCAGCCGCGTGCTCCCGGTCCACCGTGGACCGAGAGGCTGACGCGTGGGCCCCACTCCCGTGGACCCGGTCCGCGCGCCCTCTCTCCCGGCTGACGCAATAAATGAGTTTTTAATTAAAATTTAAATGAAGAAATTCGCAAATATCCATTTAAAGAGCATATAAACTTCAAATGGCCATATCTTGGCCATTTGAACTCGGAATTGGACCGTTCAAGTCTCTAATTTTTCCTTAAGAAGTCAAGAACCCATTTTTCTGCTTTGTTTCTGCTGTTATGTGGAGTTTATTAGAGTAAAAGCCTTTTCTTTTCCGTTGGTCGTGTAGACGCTGCAGCTTTGGAAGATCCGCTCTTCGTGGAAGTTGAAGCCGACGTTTGGGAAAGCGAGCAAGGCAAGTCACATCATCTTTGAACATATTGAATCCCAGTTTGTAAAATTATGTTGATTTAAATTATTGCATTATCGCTTTATTTAAATTCCCGCGTTATCACTGTTTATTTAGCCATGCCTATTTACCTTTGTTATGACCTTATTATTGTTATTGTTATTATTTCCTTGTTCACCCTAGATTAAACAAAACCCCTACTAGTGGACACTCTACTCATGGTATCACTAGTATGATTTTAGGTAGATGCTTCGCTGTTTAATTAGGTAACATTAGGCGGTTTTACAACTCTAGACTTTGGGATATTCATATCACCTGGACACACTGGAATTGTTGGATCATTGTGGAATTGGTTTCACACCTCCCCCTCTATTCAAAATCCCCAAAAATGGTTTTAGGCTGGGCTCGGGGTGCATGGTTTTGATGGTAGCACCTCGGCCATATAAGGACCGGTCTTTGGGCCTCTGTTGCAAAGCACTACCGTACTTCCACATGTCTAGTGGGTAAGGCTTAGTTTGTGGCTCAGTCTAGTCATAAACAAAAGTACACGGATTGGAGATGGATGAAGTCGGGGGTCGATGGACATTCTCCAGGGCAAATGAAGGCTACACGAGCTGCGGCCCGGTAGTCGAGATGTCATGGCACAGGGCCGGTGTCCTGCTGCTAGGGGCTCAGTCCTGCCTGCCTGTCCCGGGGGTTCCGGCCGTAGGCGGGATTGGGTCGGTACTCTTGTCTATGGCTAGGATGGGTTGGAAACTATGTCACGTCTTCCGTCTGTATACCGTGGTGGTATGTGGCACGTGGTTGCACGTGAGGAAGATGTGTCTTGTGGGTAAAGATGTACACCTCTGATCAGAGTAGAATCTATTCGAATAGCCACGCCCTCGGTTATGGGCAAGCCGAGCAATGTACCCAAGTTAGTGCTTTAATTCTTAAAACCTGCTTAACAACTAAAAGGTGGAATGGATGGCCTGGGTTGGCTTAGGACGAGCTGGGACCCAGGGTCGGGTTGCCAGTTCGGTCTGAATCATCGTAGGCCTTGGGTTAAGGCAGGTTCGTGTGGGTTCACGGCCTTGATTAATAATATTGTATAGTTTTAGAATCGTGCTTACAAAATGGCTTTGAGCAACTAAATGTCTTTAAATGCTGTTTACTGCAACCCTAACCCTTCATATTATAATTCCCTTGTACTCCCTTGCATTTATTCTGCACTTGTGGGTGTGTCTTGTTGAGTACGGTGGTTGTACTCAGTCTTGCTCAAATTTTTCCCAAGCCCAGAAGAGGAGCTCCTTGAAGATGAAGGCTTTGGTGTCTAGCTCGTGCCTGCCGTCAAGCGCCTGTGGTCGTCGCCCTAGTCTTCCGCTGTTTCTCGTTTGTCTTTGTGTGTGCTGGGCCTTCGCTGCCCATGTAATAAGTTAACTATTTACGCTTCCGCTTGTTAAACTCTGAATTGTATCAACTTTTGGTGTACCTTGCCTCCTGGGACAAGGATTAATGCACGCACGTCAGGAAAGCCCGTTGGGTTATTTCCGGTCGTGACAAGTTGGTATCAGAGCCACCCTTGACCCTAGGACGAGCCGTAGATCCCAAGCCTTAGCAATATTTTCAAAAATAAAAATCCTTTGTTATTTGTGAAAACTGTCTAGTCTCTCTCTGTCTTGCTGCTTCATTTATCGCCAAAATCTGACCTTTGAAAATGTTGCTTTTCTTTTTGTTTTTGTTTGTAGATGGCCGGCAGCGTCACCCGTCGTGGTTTGGACATGACTGGCTTCGTCTTGGAGTTGCGGGGCATGTGCGTGGCCCTAGGGTATCCACACGGAGTGGACTACTGTCACGTCCTGATAAATTCATCCCGAAATAAAAATCATTTTCTAAAAGGAATAATAGAATTAATTAAAATCCGAAAAGAAATTGGCAAACACTAAAATACGTACAAGAAAAATTCAAATGTGGCCCGGAGAATTTTTGTTAAATTCTCCTTGGTCTAAAAGGAGCCCTCAAATTTTAGTGGAATTTTCAGAGCACAAATAATAATTATTAAGAAGTAAACAAAGTTGAAAAGGTTTTATAAAAAGAAAAACTCTAAAAGAAGTCTTCTTTTCCCCCCTTCCCTTCTTGGGCCGGCTCGGCCCACTTCTCTCCCTCTCTCTCCTCTCCCCCGCGGCCCATCGGCCTCCCCCGCGCGTGCGCCGCTGACAGGCGGGCCCGCCCGCCGCCCTCGCTGACGGGTGGGGCCCACCTGTCATCGCCTTCCTCCCGCCGCTCCCGCCGCTCGCCCGTGCCCTAGCGCCGCCGCCGCCGCCGAATCCGCCGTATCCCGCCGTCCCCGCGCGCCATAATGAGGGGGGAATCATTCCCCGCGATTCCCTCTCCCGATTCCCCCGTTTTTCCCTCTCTCTCTCCCTCGGATTCGTCCGATTTACACCCGCGATCCTCGCCGGCGCAATCAATGGCGGCCGAGATCTCCGCGCCCGTTTCCTCCCTCTCCGGCCGCTATCTCCCCTCCCGGTGCTATATAATCGCTCCCCGTGCCTCTCTCCTCCGTTTCCGCCGTTCGCCGCTCGCTCTCACCGTCGGAATCGCGCTCGCGCCGTATTCCTCTCTCTCCGCCGTCGCCGACGAGCTCCGGTTCGCCGCCGCCGTCGCTCCGGACTTCCTCCCGTCTCGGCGTCGCCTCCTTTGGCTTCGCCGCGTCGTCGTCGACCCCGTCCGCTCCTCCGATTCGCTCGCCGACCGCCGGAGCACCGTCGCCCTCGCCGTCCCGAACCGCGCCGCCGCCTTCCTCCGCTTCGGCCGCCGTTCCCGTCGTCGCCGTCGACCCGGGGTGAGCCGAAGACCGCCCTTTCGCTTCCCTCTCCTCTCCGCTCTCTCGGGCGCCGCTCCGCCGCGCCGGTGGTCGCCGGCGGTGACCATCGGGGCGCGGTCGTGCCGCCTCCCGTCGGCCGTGCCGGCGAGGCCGCCTTCGGGCGCGCCCTCGCGGCTGCCAAGTGGGCCCGGCCGTCAGCCGCCCGCGCCCGCGGGTGCGGCTGACGCGTGGGACCCACGGCGCCGGCCGCCGCCAGCCGCGTGCTCCCGGTCCACCGTGGACCGAGGGGCTGACGCGTGGGCCCCACTCCCGTGGACCCGGTCCGCGCGCCCTCTCTCCCGGCTGACGCAATAAATTGGTTTTTAATTAAATTTTAAATGAAGAAATTCGCAAATATCCATTTAAAGAGCATATAAACTTCAAATGGCCATATCTTGGCCATTTGAACTCGGAATTGGACCGTTCAAGTCTCTAATTTTTCCTTAAGAAGTCAAGAACCCATTTTTGTGCTTTGTTTCTGCTGTTATGTGGAGTTTATTAGAGTAAAAGCCTTTTTCTTTTCCGTTGGTCGTGTAGACGCTGCAGCTTCGGAAGATCCGCTCTTCGTGGAAGTCGAAGCCGTCGGTTGGGAAAGCGAGCAAGGCTAGTCACATCATCCTTGAGCATATTGAATCCCCGTTTACAAAATTATCTTTAATTTAAATTAATGCATTATCGCTTTATTTAAATTCCCGCGTTATCACTGTTTTATTTAGCCATGCCTATTTACCTTTGTTATGACCATACTATTATTGTTATTGTTATTATTACCTTGTTCACCCTAGAATAAACAAAACCCCAACTAGTGGACACTCTATTTATGGTTCCACTAGTATGAATTTAGGTAGATGCTTCGCTGATTAAATTAGACAACATTAGGTGGTTTTATAACTTTAGACTTTGGGAGTTCTCATATCATTCGGACACTATGGAATTGTTGGTTGATGGTGGAATTGGACATACACCTCTCTTCCTCTTTCAAAACCCCTAAAACCTGTTTTCGGTGGGGTTTGGGTGCATGCCAGTTGTGGGAAGTAGCACCCCGGCCACTATAAGGATTAAGCTCGGGCCTCTGTTGCAAAGCACTACCGTACTTCCACATGTCTAGTGGGTAAGGCTTAGTTTGTGGCTCAGTCTGGTCATAAACAAAAGTACACGGATTGGAGATGGATGAAGCCGGGGGTCGATGGACATTCTCCAGGGCAAATGAAGGCTACACGAGCTGCGGCCCGGTAGTCGAGATGTCATGGCAGAGGGTTGGTGCCCTGCTGCTAGGGGGCTCAGTCCTGCCTGCCTGTCCCGGGTGTCCCGGCCGTAGGGGGATTGGGTCGGTACTCTTGTTTATGGCTAGGATGGGTTGGGAACTATGTCACGTCTTCCGTCCGTATACCGTGGTGGTATGTGGCACGTGGTTGCACGCGAGGAAGATGTGTCTTGTGGGTAAAGATGTACACCTCTGATCAGAGTATAATCTATTCGAATAGCCGCGCCCTCGGTTATGGGCAAGCCGAGCAATGTACCCAAGTCAGTGTTTTAATTCTTAAAATTTGCTCAACAACTAAAATGTGGAATGGTTGGCCTGGGTTGGCTTGGGACGAGCTGGGACCCAGGGTCGGGTTGCCAGTTCGGTCTGAATCATCGTAGGCCTTGGGTTAAGGCAGGTTCGTGAGGGTTCACGGCCTTGTTTAATAATACTGTGTAGCTCTAGGATCGTCTTTATAAAATAGCTTTGGGCAACTAAGTGACTTTTAAATGCTGTTTACTGCAAAACTTAACCCCTATATTATTATCCCCTTGTACTCCTTTGCATTAATTGTGCATCCCCGGTGTGGCTTGCTGAGTACTGTGGTTGTACTCATTCTTGCTCTATTTTTCTTCCCCCCTTCAGTAAGAGAAGCTTTGGAGAAGAAGTCTTAGGTGGAGTCCTGGCTTATACCCCAGTTGAGCGCCTGTGAAGATGGAGCCGTAGGCCCGCTAGTCCGCTGCTGTTTATTTTTGATTGTCAGGCCTTAAGCGCCTTTGTAATAATGTAAATATTATCGATATAATAAAGATGTGTCTTTTATATCATGTTTGTGTGGTGTAACCCGGCTTTTCCTGGGACGGGGATTAATACACTAGCATTCGGGAAAAGGCAATTTTCCCGGTCGCGACAAGCTGGTATCAGAGCCATCTCGACTGTAGGATAAGCCAAGTGGATAAAACCTAAGGACATATTTTATAAATAAAAATTATTTGCGAAAGTTCCTTTTTCTCCTTCCCCTAATGCTATTTGCAAAAGGTTTACTCCGTTCTTCCTTCTTCGGATTTTCAACTAGTACTAGATGATTAGTTTTGTGAAGAAGAAGGTGCCGTCAATTGTCTGTCGAAGCTCCAGAAGACTGTTGGATCCGTCAGCGCAGCAAAGGAAGCAGTGAAGCCAGATGTGAAGCAAGAGTGAAGATCTTGGAGAACCCGTCGCAGAACCTAAGCCGCCCTCTAGGGTAGAGTCGTTAGTTGTGTGTTTCCTTGCTTGTGTGTGTAGCGCGTGGTCTGCATCGGTGGGGTGTGATGTAACCATGCTAGGTTGTTTGCTTAATCAACTTGCAGAATAAGCCTAACATACATCATAACAGCAAAAGACTTAGATCTGTTAAGGTCCTATCCTTAGTTTCTAATCTGTCTCTCCCCTTTGTTTTCCCTCTCTCCCTCTCCAAACCTTTGCAACAGATGGCTGACAATGAGAAAGGCAATAAGGTCAGAAGTCAGGACATTGGTACCTCAAGCTCCCGAGTGAATGAAGCACCAGACACCAGTTGTGTGACACTGGTCCAACACCTGATTAACCAGAACCGATTGCTTATAGAGATACTACAGCAGCATTAGACGCCAATTCTGAACCTGAGTCATATACACCCTCAAGTGCAGTTGGAGGCAGTCCAAGCACTCACACCACAAGTCAGCATGCCGCCAGCATCCCGAAGGACCCATGGTGACGTGCCACATGTTGACCCAAAAGAAGCAAGTAACATTTGCTTTATGTGTGATGAGCAAGGGCACTATGCAAGGGAGCGTCCTCAGCAGAAAAGAAAAACACCAATGCGAACCGAAGATGAAGTTCGTAAGATGATCATTACCAGCACAGAATGGCCTCCACCAGGAATGACAAGACGTCAGAGAAGAAATACCTTCCGAGGTGCACCACAGTTGACAGAGCATCTTTTAGCTAATGGAGGTAGAGTGTCTGATAGTGAAGATTCAGATCAAGTCTCCTCAGATGATGAAGATGAAATGGAACGTAAGGCATGCTCTCGTTGTGGAGAAATCGGTCGCCAGCTCGTGTGCCACTATATGCGTTCATTGTGAGGAAGACCATCCACCCGACAGGTGTCCAACGAGCAGGATCACTTGTTTCTTTTGTGAAGGAACTGATCATATACCAAAAGATTGTCAATTCAGTTTTCTGCTGACGAAGCAGATGGCTAACCAACCCGCCAGTTCCAACGGAGAGAAGCATCAAGGCAACACCAATCCTCGCCAAGATTACAGTCTCAGCTTAAAACCAGTGCCAGGACAGAGGAATCAAAATGAGAAAAGAAAATGCCGAGTCCGGGAAGATATCTGTTGCTTCAATTGTCAAGGAATGGGTCATTTCGCCGACAAGTGCCCAAAACCGAGAAACACAGCTGCCAGCACGTCAGTCCACGCAACTCCCTGCAATCAGAAGCTTGCTCCTCAGCGAATTGTCATCCATGCATCCCGAAGCAGTCCTATAGCCCGCGTTGCAACAGCTCCAACTCCAGCGAGTGCATTACCACAAGGTGTCAATGCTCAATTTCAGCCCCAGCCATCAGTTGACAAGACAGAGGCCACTATCGGCACTGTACCTTTGGATGTTCCAGCACAGCAGCCAAGAAATCAAGTACAGGATGAAGAACCCAAGCGTAAGAAAGTTATTTACAACGGTAGTACCTGTTAAGGAAGCAGACGTGCCAATCGCCAAGTGGTCACTGGAGCAAATGCAGTACCTGTTAAGCCTAGCGCTAGTCAGAAGCAACCATAATACTCTTATATCAGTAATCATATACTTATGTTTTATAGTTGTTCCCCGTCAATCATGTAATAACAGAGAAACATGAGATTATGAAGGAGTTTGATAAGTTTATGAAGGATCCATGTTAAGATTGCAAGTGCGGTGAGTTGTGTACACTTTGTTGCTGATTAGGGAGACCCAGGGTCTCATTTCCGTAAGCTCATAATCTATTATGAATCAAATAACCTCGCGATTGATGGCGAAGAAAATCAAGTGATCAACCAAAGAGACATTTGTTTGGACTAAGAGTTTCAGATGTGTCTTCTTCGGATCAAAGGCATGCACCCGTTGTGGAGAAATTGGACACGTTGCTAGCATGTGTCTCACACTCTGCACTCACTATGAAGAAGACCATCCACCAGGGGAGTGTCCCACCTGCAAGGTCACATGTTTTCTGTGCGAAGGTACAAACCATGTGCCCAAGGATTGCCAACTCAGTGTGTTGTTGACCAAGACCGCAGAAATCCAACGAACAACCCTACGATTGTCTCGTCAGCTAGTCAGCTCCAACAACAACATCGATGATATCATCCACAGCACCAATGCTCCTCTTGCTCCACCTAACTCTGCAATAAATCATGGCAATAATACCTTCAGCACTAACCATTCTCTGCACCGACAGCCTCCGCAAAGGCTTGTCGTCGATGGAAGAAGTTGTGTCTCTCCCCGACCTACTCCAGGCCGAGCCAAGGGCAATCAACCTCCGGAGGGCGATACCAAGCAGAAGACCATCATCCGCTTCAAACAGCAACCAGAAGGAAGCTTCTCCTGTGAATGATAGCAATATGCAGTCCTATCACACCATCACAGAACCAATCAAGGATGATGCAGTCACCAGAACAATGCCAGCTATATCTCTCCAGAATCAAAATGAGCAGCCACGTTTGTGGTTTTCAGTTCGCTACCTATCATGGTGTAATCGAAAGTTTGCAGCAATCATGTAATACATAAATATATTCATGTCTATAAACAGTGAGCTTGCTATGCTTATGGATGATTCATGTTGAGGATACAATGTACCGATGTTAAGCACCGTCCCTTTTTGTTTAAGGCAGTGCCTCGTATTCATGTAATGAGGGAGAAATGTGTAATACAGACAAGTTCCATGAGGATTCTTTTGGAAGATGCGGATATGTGATTATGTGTATAATTGCTTACTGATAAAGGAAACCTAGGGTCTCATTTCAGAGGAACTATGTTCCAACCTCGAGTTAATAACCAACCTGTTGATGGAAAAGAAAACCAATTAAACTGTGTTGGGTTAAAAAGCCAATGAGACAGTAGTTGGGGATAGGAGTTTGGATACGCTTTTTACAGATCAAGATAAGGATTGTTGGATGAAACCCATAAGGGTACCCGCCATGCCTCTACATAGATAAGTTCGGATATACCTGCAAACAGTTAAGAAGATCCAGGAGACATCAATATTTGAGAACATAATAGTCGATGGTTGGTAATTAGTCTATCAGGTATCAGAAAAGGGTCAAAGGTGATATGGCAGAAGAACAATTTGGATGCTCCCCATCTCGAGGCAGCACTAAAGATGACCATCGGCAATTAAACCTTAGTGGCATAGATACAGATAGCAAGCAATGTATTTCCCTGAAGGTAGTCAGTGCAGCTTTTTGGCGAACCACATCAAGGTTTCACCGAAAGGCAGCGAGCCAAAGGACCTCATCGTCCCCAGAAGCGTCCGCAATCCACATTAGAGAATACCACCTGTTAGAGATAAGCCAAAAGATGATTGATAAAAGAGATTGGCAAAGATGTTCTCTAGCATGAAAGACGTAGGCCGAAAGGTGATTGATAAACAGAAACATGCTCTGCATCGCTCAAAGAAGACCCCTGATAGTAATTGCCCCCCCCCCCACAACAGTCACCTTGTCATTAAGTAAGCAGGATGACCTAGGTAAAAGTGTTTCTATGAAGGCAAGGAGTGAAATCTTCAACTCGGTATCAGATGCTACACGGAGTGAAAAGTGCAAGCCCCGGTTACCAGGCAACGCCATGTCTTGGGAGATGATCCCATGGGAAAGAACACATCAAGGCTGAAGGTGCACAGGAATACGTTGAATGCTAAATGATGACAACATGAAGAGAATAGCGGAAAGTAAACTGAACATAAAGAAAGTGAATCTGAGTTGCTTGTTCGTGGGAGCTATTCCCAGTTATGAACCAAGTGATATGTTCGAAGATAGTCTACAGAGGTCAGAGTAAAATCACATCTAACAACGAAGCTTCAAATTTGGCCGGATAACGATCAGACAATAAGAAGTCCAGCAGTAAAACTATTTGGGAAGACGTCAAAGTATGTCAAGTGGGATAAGTTGGTTCTCTTGGGAAGCATAATTCAAAGGCAAAGTTATCGACCCTGGCATCAAATAGCAGAAGTAGCTATTACCCGGAGACCGGGAAAGCTAATATGAGACAGTTGGTGGCAAGTTAGAAGTGAATGACAAGCATGATATTCTTATGATGACAAACCTGGTATCCTAGTAATGACAAGCTAGTGTTGACGCATGACATGAAGTGGTGACTTGTATGAGGTTGACTCCGAAGATATGAATCATGAGAAGTTCTGGAATGGAAGCATCATTAAACTACCGCAACCTAGTCTGAGTCAGCCAAAAGGTGCACCCTGGTTCAAGTCAGGTGAAGAGAAGATTCCATCCGCAACAGGAGGTCAAGCCAAGCAGTTCCGAGTGGTGAAGTTTTGCTGGAAGTTTGTCAAGACGCAACGGAAGAAGTCAGACAAGAAGAGAAGACCGCCCAACCTATCTTCTTGCTAGCCTCCTCGAATCTCGGGGACGAGATTCTTGTAAGGGGGGTGGATTTGTCACGTCCTG
This sequence comes from Oryza sativa Japonica Group, assembly GCF_034140825.1. Classification (NCBI taxonomy): domain Eukaryota; kingdom Viridiplantae; phylum Streptophyta; class Magnoliopsida; order Poales; family Poaceae; genus Oryza; species Oryza sativa. Next base: position 7,821,533 of record NC_089038.1, on the reverse strand, counting down.
ATAAATTCATCCCGAAATAAAAATCATTTTCTAAAAGGAATAATAGAATTAATTAAAATCCGAAAAGAAATTGGCAAACACTAAAATACGTACAAGAAAAATTCAAATGTGGCCCGGAGAATTTTTGTTAAATTCTCCTTGGTCTAAAAGGAGCCCTCAAATTTTAGTGGAATTTTCAGAGCACAAATAATAATTATTAAGAAGTAAACAAAGTTGAAAAGGTTTTATAAAAAGAAAAACTCTAAAAGAAGTCTTCTTTTCCCCCCTTCCCTTCTTGGGCCGGCTCGGCCCACTTCTCTCCCTCTCTCTCCTCTCCCCCGCGGCCCATCGGCCTCCCCCGCGCGCGCGCCGCTGACAGGCGGGCCCGCCCGCCGCCCTCCCTGACGGGTGGGGCCCACCTGTCATCGCCTTCCTCCCGCCGCTCCCGCCGCTCGCCTGTGCCCTAGCGCCGCCGCCGCCGCCGAATCCGCCGCATCCCGCCGTCCCCGCGCGCCATAATGAGGGGGGAATCATTCCCCGCGATTCCCTCTCCCGATTCCCCCGTTTTTCCCTCTCTCTCTCCCTCGGATTCGTCCGATTTACACCCGCGATCCTCGCCGACGCAATCAATGGCGGCCGAGATCTCCGCGCCCGTTTCCTCCCTCTCCGGCCGCTATCTCCCCCTCCCGGTGCTATATAATCGCTCCCCGTGCCTCTCTCCTCCGTTTCCGCCGTTCGCCGCTCGCTCTCACCGTCGGAATCGCGCTCGCGCCGTATTCCTCTCTCTCCGCCGTCGCCGACGAGCTCCGGTTCGCCGCCGCCGTCGCTCCGGACTTCCTCCCGTCTCGGCGTCGCCTCCTTCGGCTTCGCCGCGTCGTCGTCGACCCCGTCCGCTCCTCCGATTCGCTCGCCGACCGCCGGAGCACCGTCGCCCTCGCCGTCCCGAACCGCGCCGCCGCCTTCCTCCGCTTCGGCCGCCGTTCCCGTCGTCGCCGTCGACCCGGGGTGAGCCGAAGACCGCCCTTTCGCTTCCCTCTCCTCTCCGCTCTCTCGGGCGCCGCTCCGCCGCGCCGGTGGTCGCCGGCGGTGACCATCGGGGCGCGGTCGTGCCGCCTCCCGTCGGCCGTGCCGGCGAGGCCGCCTTCGGGCGCGCCCTCGCGGCTGCCAAGTGGGCCCGACCGTCAGCCGCCCGCGCCCGCGGGTGCGGCTGACGCGTGGGACCCACGGCGCCGGCCGCCGCCAGCCGCGTGCTCCCGGTCCACCGTGGACCGAGGGGCTGACGCGTGGGCCCCACTCCCGTGGACCCGGTCCGCGCGCCCTCTCTCCCGGCTGACGCAATAAATGGGTTTTTAATTAAATTTTAAATGAAGAAATTCGCAAATATCCATTTAAAGAGCATATAAACTTCAAATGGCCATATCTTGGCCATTTGAACTCAGAATTGGACCGTTCAAGTCTCTAATTTTTCCTTAAGAAGTCAAGAACCCATTTTTGTGCTTTGTTTCTGCTGTTATGTGGAGTTTATTAGAGTAAAAGCCTTTTTCTTTTCCGTTGGTCGTGTAGACGCCGCAGCTTCGGAAGATCCGCTCTTCGTGGAAGTCGAAGCCGTCGGTTGGGAAAGCGAGCAAGGCAAGTCACATCATCCTTGAGCATATTGAATCCCCGTTTACAAAATTATCTTTAATTTAAATTAATGCATTATCGCTTTATTTAAATTCCCGCGTTATCACTGTTTTATTTAGCCATGCCTATTTACCTTTGTTATGACCATACTATTATTGTTATTGTTATTATTACCTTGTTCACCCTAGAATAAACAAAACCCCAACTAGTGGACACTCTATTTATGGTTCCACTAGTATGAATTTAGGTAGATGCTTCGCTGATTAAATTAGACAACATTAGGTGGTTTTATAACTTTAGACTTTGGGAGTTCTCATATCATTCGGACACTATGGAATTGTTGGTTGATGGTGGAATTGGACATACACCTCTCTTCCTCTTTCAAAACCCCTAAAACCTGTTTTCGGTGGGGTTTGGGTGCATGCCAGTTGTGGGAAGTAGCACCCCGGCCACTATAAGGATTAAGCTCGGGCCTCTGTTGCAAAGCACTACCGTACTTCCACATGTCTAGTGGGTAAGGCTTAGTTTGTGGCTCAGTCTGGTCATAAACAAAAGTACACGGATTGGAAATGGATGAAGCCGGGGGTCGATGGACATTCTCCAGGGCAAATGAAGGCTACACGAGCTGCGGCCCGGTAGTCGAGATGTCATGGCAGAGGGTTGGTGCCCTGCTGCTAGGGGGCTCAGTCCTGCCTGCCTGTCCCGGGTGTCCCGGCCGTAGGGGGATTGGGTCGGTACTCTTGTTTATGGCTAGGATGGGTTGGGAACTATGTCACGTCTTCCGTCCGTATACCGTGGTGGTATGTGGCACGTGGTTGCACGCGAGGAAGATGTGTCTTGTGGGTAAAGATGTACACCTCTGATCAGAGTATAATCTATTCGAATAGCCGCGCCCTCGGTTATGGGCAAGCCGAGCAATGTACCCAAGTCAGTGTTTTAATTCTTAAAATTTGCTCAACAACTAAAATGTGGAATGGTTGGCCTGGGTTGGCTTGGGACGAGCTGGGACCCAGGGTCGGGTTGCCAGTTCGGTCTGAATCATCGTAGGCCTTGGGTTAAGGCAGGTTCGTGAGGGTTCACGGCCTTGTTTAATAATACTGTGTAGCTCTAGGATCGTCTTTATAAAATAGCTTTGGGCAACTAAGTGACTTTTAAATGCTGTTTACTGCAAAACTTAACCCCTATATTATTATCCCCTTGTACTCCTTTGCATTAATTGTGCATCCCCGGTGTGGCTTGCTGAGTACTGTGGTTGTACTCATTCTTGCTCTATTTTTCTTCCCCCCTTCAGTAAGAGAAGCTTTGGAGAAGAAGTCTTAGGTGGAGTCCTGGCTTATACCCCAGTTGAGCGCCTGTGAAGATGGAGCCGTAGGCCCGCTAGTCCGCTGCTGTTTATTTTTGATTGTCAGGCCTTAAGCGCCTTTGTAATAATGTAAATATTATCGATATAATAAAGATGTGTCTTTTATATCATGTTTGTGTGGTGTAACCCGGCTTTTCCTGGGACGGGGATTAATACACTAGCGTTCGGGAAAAGGCAATTTTCCCGGTCGCGACAACTACCAGGCCAGGCCGCTTCCGGAACAGGAGGGTGACGATGCGGAGCCCCGCGCTGGTTGGGAGGTCACTGCAGTGATCCTCGCTGGCTCTTCTGAGCGGACTTCGCTGACAGTCACCGCGGGTGGCGATTCCTTCCCCGCCGCTTGCCAGAGCGCCGCTCTCCTCGCCATCGGCACTCTCCACCAGCGCTACCCGGACGAGTTGCAGCACTCGCCCTACCGCTACCACCCTCGCCGCGGAGGAGCCCGCGACTACGCCACCTTCCGGGATGCTAGCTCGGAGGATGACGCTACCATCGTGCACCTGGCACACATGGTGGAGGCGTACGACGCGGCTCGTATCGACTTCCATCAGATGGTGCGCCGCGGGATGGTCGAGAACAACATGAAGATCCTGGAGCTGCGTCAGGAGAACCTGCAGCTCAAGAAGGACCTAGACGCGGTGGAGGCGCAGCTGCATCAGCTCAAGATCGCCCAGGGAGAGATCTGCCGCCCCAAGCGCCGCCGCGTCTGCCGCAGCCAGAAGATCACCGCCCGCAAGAGCACCTCCAGGCCCGAGCTTGTTCGTCAGTCCCTGGCGTGGACTTGCTTCGTCGAGACCCCTCGTGCCGAGCCCGCGCCCGTGGTTCCCCAGGAGGGGGAAGCCTCCTGCGTTGGTAGCACGGAGGATGCGCTGTTGCTCACCTTCCGCCCTGGCCCGTCGCAGCGGTAGACGAGCAGTTAGTAGGCTTGCGCGTGTGTTCCTTCTCGTTTGTCTTCTTGTTGGGTTGTGTGGGGCATGGTTTATGCCGGTGTGTGGCATAACTGTGTCGGAGCCTGTCTTATTTTATTTGCCTAAGCAACTTGAACCTTAATGAACCAATTTAATAGCAGTAATAAATTCAAGAATTATGGTAGTCGTGGGTGGTTAGCTTTAATTGTCAGCTCTCTCTGTTTGCTGGTTCTGTGTGGGGTTTTCAGATGGTGATGACCAGGAGAAATGCTGCTACCGGTGATGGCAACCAACCCGAAGGCAGCAACCACAACCACCAGGGCAACCCACCTCCACCTCCTCCTCCACCTCCACCACCACCACCAGACACCAACGCCATTCTCACCCAAATCCTCGCCCAGCAAGCCAACATGATGACTGCTTTCCTCCACCACCTCCAAAATCCGCCACAACTTAATGCCCCACTACCACCTCCCCAACACTCTAAACTCGCCGAGTTCCTCCGCATCCGTCCACCTACCTTCTCTAGCTCCAACAACCCCGTGGATGCGTTGGATTGGTTGCATGCCGTGGGGAAAAAGTTAGACACGGTGCAGTGCAGCGATGAGGAGAAAGTCATCTTCGCCGCCCACCAACTGCAGGGGCCCGCATCTCTATGGTGGGACCACTTCCAGGCTACGCAGCCAGAGGGGCAGCCTATTACTTGGGCCCGCTTCACCGCCGCTTTCCGGAGAACCCATGTGCCCGCCGGAGTCGTGGCCCTTAAGAAAAGGGAATTCCGAGAGTTGAAGCAAGGCAACCGCTCCGTGATGGAGTATTTGCATGAGTTCAACAATCTGGCCGGTTACGCCCCGGAGGATGTGCGGGAAGACGAGGAGAAGCAAGAGAAGTTCCTGGTAGGAATGGACCCAGAGCTGTCCGTCCGTCTAGTCTCTGGGGACTATCCGGATTTTCAACGACTGGTGGACAAGAGCATCCGCTTGGAAGCTAAGCACAAGGAGCTGGAGTCGCACAAGCGCCGCTTGGCGAATTTCCGCAATCAACAGGGTGCTAACCAAAGGGTCCGCTACACCAATCCCTATCCAGGGGGATCCTCCTCGCAGCAGCAGCAGCAGCAGCCTCGCTCCGCGCCTCGACCTCAATTCGTGGTGCGCGTCCCGCAGCCGCAGCAACAGCAGAGTCAACAAGGGACTCGTGCGCCCCGTCCTCCTACGCCAACTGTGCAGCCTGGTCAAGGCCGCAGGGACGCTCAAGGTCAGCAGCGTCTGTGCTTCAACTGCTTCGAGCCCGGGCACTTTGCGGATAAATGCCCGAAGCCAAGGCGTCAGCAAGGCCAAGCGCCTCCCCGCCCCAACAACGGTGGGAAGGATGTCATTCGGGGTCGTGTGAATCACGTGATGGCCGAGGACGTGCTGACAACTCCGGACATCATCGTTGGTACGTTCCTCGTTCATTCCATCCCTGCTACCATTTTGTTCGACTCTGGAGCTTCCCACTCGTTTATATCTGTGCCATTCGTGGGGAGAAATCAGTTGGGGGTAGAAAGGCTTAGAAACCCTCTGCTCATCACCACCCCTGGAGGGGTTATGACAGCAAAGTATTATAGCCCTGCCGTCCCTATAGAAATTCAGGGGATTCCTTTTCCCTCGGATCTGATTCTGCTAGACACCAAGAACTTGGATGTGATCCTTGGGATGAATTGGTTGGCTCAATTCCAAGGAGTAGTGGATTGCGCGAGACGCACGGTCACTCTGTACCGAGGGCCGGAACAACCGGTTGTTTTCTTTGCACCCCCAACCTCTGTCAGAAGTTCAGAACTGCATCAGATAGGACTGTCAGAAATCCCCATCGTCAGGGAGTTCGGAGACGTGTTTCCGGAAGAACTACCCGGTATGCCGCCCAAGCGAGAGATTGAGTTCCGGATAGATCTTGCTCCAGGAACCACTCCTCTGTACAAGCGACCCTACCGTATGGCAGCAAATGAACTGGCCGAAGTAAAGAAACAGTTGGAAGAGTTGAAAGAAAAGGAGTACATACGTCCGAGTACTTCCCCATGGGGTGCTCCTGTGATTTTTGTGGAGAAGAAAGACAAGACGAAGAGGATGTGCGTCGACTACAGAGCTCTCAATGAAGTCACCATCAAAAACAAGTACCCTCTTCCCCGGATCGATGATCTGTTCGATCAGCTTAAAGGTGCCACTGTATTCTCCAAGATTGATCTTCGTTCCGGATATCACCAATTACGTATTCGTGAAGAAGATATTCCGAAGACCGCATTCACCACGCGATACGGGCTGTATGAATTCGCGGTGATGTCATTCGGTCTAACCAATGCACCTGCCTTCTTCATGAACTTAATGAACAAAGTGTTCATGGAATACTTGGATAAGTTTGTTGTGGTTTTCATTGATGACATTCTAATATACTCACAATCAGAGGAAGACCATCAGCACCATCTCCGTCTGGTGTTGGGAAAGTTGCGGGAACATCAATTGTATGCCAAACTTAGCAAGTGTGAGTTCTGGTTGTCCGAAGTCAAATTCTTAGGGCACGTGATATCAGCTAAAGGAGTTGCTGTGGACCCCGAAACAGTGACCGCCGTCACCGATTGGAAGCAACCCAAGACAGTTACTCAAGTCCGCAGTTTCTTAGGTTTGGCAGGATACTACCGGAGATTCATCGAGAACTTCTCCAAAATCGCCCGACCCATGACACAGTTGTTGAAGAAAGAAGAGAAATTTGTGTGGAGCCCGCAATGCGAGAAGGCGTTTCAAACTCTCAAGGAAAAGCTGGTTTCCTCGCCGGTGTTAATCTTGCCGGATACTCGCAAGGACTTCATGGTGTATTGCGACGCTTCGCGCCAAGGATTGGGGTGCGTGCTCATGCAGGACGGTCATGTGGTAGCCTATGCCTCACGTCAGCTACGACCTCATGAAGGCAACTACCCTACCCATGATTTGGAGTTAGCCGCGGTGGTTCATGCTCTAAAAATCTGGCGGCACTATCTCATTGGGAATCGCTGTGAAATCTATACCGATCATAAGAGTTTGAAATACATCTTCACCCAATCGGATCTGAATCTTCGGCAAAGGAGATGGCTAGAACTCATCAAAGACTATGATGTGGGAATTCACTATCATCCTGGTAAGGCCAACGTGGTGGCCGACGCTCTAAGTCGAAAGAGCCATTGCAACACTCTTAACGTCCGCGGCATTCCACCCGAACTTAATAAACAGATGGAAGCTCTGAACCTAAGCATAGTTGGTCGTGGATTCTTGGCTGCGTTAGAAGCCAAGCCTACCTTGCTCGATCAAATCCGCGAGGCTCAGAAGAACGACCCGGACATGCATGGACTCCTCAAGAATATGAAACAGGGTAAAGCCGCTGGTTTCACAGAGGATGAACACGGAACCCTATGGAACGGAAAGCGGGTATGCGTTCTAGATAACAGAGAACTTAAACAGCTGATACTTCAGGAAGCTCACGAAAGCCCCTATTCCATTCACCCGGGCAGTACAAAGATGTACTTAGACTTGAAGGAGAAATACCGGTGGGTTAGCATGAAGCGGGAAATTGCAGAGTTTGTGGCCCTATGTGATGTGTGCCAGCGTGTCAAGGCAGAGCACCAACGACCGGCCGGACTTCTCCAACCTCTCCAAGTACCTGAATGGAAATGGGATGAAATTGGGATGGATTTCATCACCGGACTTCCAAAGACCCAAGGTGGATATGATTCCATATGGGTAGTGGTGGATCGATTAACCAAGGTAGCTCGATTCATTCCTGCGAAGACCACCTATGGAGGGAACAAACTAGCCGAGCTCTACTTCGCTAGGATCGTGAGTCTCCATGGCGTTCCCAAGAAAATCGTATCTGATAGGGGAAGCCAATTCACCTCTCACTTTTGGAAGAAGCTCCAAGAAGAGCTGGGTACCCGATTAAACTTCAGCACCGCATACCACCCGCAGACAGATGGGCAGACCGAGCGTCTAAATCAGATTCTAGAAGATATGCTTCGCGCATGTGTCCTAGATTTCGGGAAGACCTGGGATAAGAGTCTCCCCTATGCCGAGTTCTCCTACAACAACAGCTATCAAGCCAGCATACAAATGGCACCTTATGAAGCGTTGTATGGGCGCAAGTGCCGGACACCGCTCCTGTGGGATCAAGTTGGGGAAAGCCAAGTGTTCGGGACTGATATCCTGAGAGAAGCTGAAGCTAAAGTCAGAACCATTCGGGATAATCTAAAGGTGGCACAGTCCCGGCAGAAAAGTTATGCAGATAACCGTCGCCGTGACCTGGAATTCGCAGTGGATGATTTTGTATACCTTCGGGTCACGCCATTGCGAGGTGTACACAGGTTTCAGACAAAAGGGAAGCTCGCACCTCGGTATGTGGGTCCTTTCCGTATCATTGCTCGGCGCGGAGAAGTCGCTTACCAGTTGGAGCTGCCCGCCTCCTTGGGCAACGTGCATGATGTGTTTCATGTGTCGCAACTCAAGAAGTGTCTCCGAGTACCATCCGAGCAGGCCGACTCGGAGCAAATTGAAGTCCGCGAAGATTTGACCTACGTGGAGAGGCCAGTGAAAATCCTGGACACCATGGAGCGCAGGACCAGGAACCGGGTAATCCGTTTTTGCAAGGTCCAGTGGAGCAATCACGCCGAAGAAGAAGCTACCTGGGAGCGTGAAGACGAGCTGAAGGCAGCCCATCCCGATCTCTTCGCCAGTTCTTCCGAATCTCGGGGTCGAGATTCCGTTTAAGGGGGGTAGGTTTGTCGCGTCCCAAAACGACCCTAAAATACATCCTCGAAATTGTGCCGAGAATAATTAAAATTCATGTGAAAGCCTTCAACAATTAAAATGTGCAAATTTAAAAGTCAAATAAGGCTTGGAGGATTTTTGTATATTTCCTAAAAGCCTAAAATGCGTAAATAAATTTTAGTGGAATTTTCAGAGCACAAATAATAATTGAGAAGAAATAAACAAAGTTAAAAAGGTTTTATAAAAAGAAAAATCCCTAAAAGTCTTCTTTCCCCCCCTTCCCTTCTTGGGCCGGCTCGGCCCAACTCTCCCTCCCTCTCTCTCCTCTCCCCCGCGGCCCATCGGCTCCCTCCCCGCGCGCGCGCCGCTGACAGGCGGGCCCGCCCGCCACCCTCGCTGACGGGTGGGGCCCACCTGTCATCCCCTACCTCGCGCCGCGCCCGCCGCCCGCCCGTGCCCTAGCGCCGCCGCCGCCGCCGAATCCGCCGCATCCCGCCGTCCCCGCGCGCATTAAAGTGGGGGGGGAATTATTCCCCGCGATTCCCTCTCCCTTTCCCCCCATTTTTCCCTCTCTCTCTCCCTCGGATTCGTTTGGAATCTCTCCCGAAATCCTCGCCGGCGTCATCAATGGCGGCCGAGATTTCCGCGGCCGATTCCTTCCCCTCCGGCCGCCCTCTCTCCCTCCCGACGCTGTATAATCGCTCCTCGTGCTTCGCTCCTCCGTTTCCGCCACTCGCCGCACACTCTCCCCGTCGGATTCGTGCCCGCGCCGTCTTCCTCTCTCTCCGCCGTCGCCGCCGAGCTCCGGTTCGTCGCCGTCGTCGCTCCGGACCTCCTCCCGACTCGGCGTCATCTCCTTCGGCTTCGCCGCGTCCCCGTCAACCTCGTCCACCCCTTCGTTTCGCCCGCCGACCGTCGGAGCGCCGCCGTCCTTGTCGATCCGAACCGCGCCGCCGCCTTCCTCCACTCCGGTTGTCGTTTCCGCCGTCCTCGTCGTCCCGGGGTGAGCCGTGGACCGCCTCCTTCGCTTCCCCCTTCCCTCCCCTCTCTCGGCCGCCGCTCCGTCGCGCCGGAGGTCGCCGCCGGCGACCATCGGGGCGCGGGCGCGCCGCTTCCCGTCGGCCGTGCCGGCGAGGCCGCCTTCGGGCGCGCCCCGCGGCTGCCATGTGGGGCCCGGCCGTCAGCCGCCCGCGCCCGCGGGTGCGGCTGACGCGTGGGACCCACGGCGCCGGCCGGCGTCCGCCGCGTGCTCCCGGTCCACCGTGGACCGAGAGGCTGACGCGTGGGCCCCACTCCCGTGGACCCGGTCCGCGCGCCCTCTCTCCCGGCTGACGCAATAAATGAGTTTTTAATTAAAATTTAAATGAAGAAATTCGCAAATATCCATTTAAAGAGCATATAAACTTCAAATGGCCATATCTTGGCCATTTGAACTCGGAATTGGACCGTTCAAGTCTCTAATTTTTCCTTAAGAAGTCAAGAACCCATTTTTGTGCTTTGTTTCTGCTGTTATGTGGAGTTTATTAGAGTAAAAGCCTTTTCTTTTCCGTTGGTCGTGTAGACGCTGCAGCTTCGGAAGATCCGCTCTTCGTGGAAGTTGAAGCCGACGTTTGGGAAAGCGAGCAAGGCAAGTCACATCATCTTTGAACATATTGAATCCCAGTTTGTAAAATTATGTTGATTTAAATTATTGCATTATCGCTTTATTTAAATTCCCGCGTTATCACTGTTTTATTTAGCCATGCCTATTTACCTTTGTTATGACCTTATTATTGTTATTGTTATTATTTCCTTGTTCACCCTAGATTAAACAAAACCCCTACTAGTGGACACTCTACTCATGGTATCACTAGTATGATTTTAGGTAGATGCTTCGCTGTTTAATTAGGTAACATTAGGCGGTTTTACAACTCTAGACTTTGGGATATTCATATCACCTGGACACACTGGAATTGTTGGATCATTGTGGAATAGGTTTCACACCTCCCCCTCTATTCAAAATCCCCAAAAATGGTTTTAGGCTGGGCTCGGGGTGCATGGTTTTGATGGTAGCACCTCGGCCATATAAGGACCGGTCTTCGGGCCTCTGTTGCAAAGCACTACCGTACTTCCACATGTCTAGTGGGTAAGGCTTAGTTTGTGGCTCAGTCTAGTCATAAACAAAAGTACACGGATTGGAGATGGATGAAGTCGGGGGTCGATGGACATTCTCCAGGGCAAATGAAGGCTACACGAGCTGCGGCCCGGTAGTCGAGATGTCATGGCACAGGGCCGGTGTCCTGCTGCTAGGGGCTCAGTCCTGCCTGCCTGTCCCGGGGGTTCCGGCCGTAGGCGGGATTGGGTCGGTACTCTTGTCTATGGCTAGGATGGGTTGGAAACTATGTCACGTCTTCCGTCTGTATACCGTGGTGGTATGTGGCACGTGGTTGCACGTGAGGAAGATGTGTCTTGTGGGTAAAGATGTACACCTCTGATCAGAGTAGAATCTATTCGAATAGCCGCGCCCTCGGTTATGGGCAAGCCGAGCAATGTACCCAAGTTAGTGCTTTAATTCTTAAAACCTGCTTAACAACTAAAAGGTGGAATGGATGGCCTGGGTTGGCTTAGGACGAGCTGGGACCCAGGGTTGGGTTGCCAGTTCGGTCTGAATCATCGTAGGCCTTGGGTTAAGGCAGGTTCGTGTGGGTTCACGGCCTTGATTAATAATATTGTATAGTTTTAGAATCGTGCTTACAAAATGGCTTTGAGCAACTAAATGTCTTTAAATGCTGTTTACTGCAACCCTAACCCTTCATATTATAATTCCCTTGTACTCCCTTGCATTTATTCTGCACTTGTGGGTGTGTCTTGTTGAGTACGGTGGTTGTACTCAGTCTTGCTCAAATTTTTCCCAAGCCCAGAAGAGGAGCTCCTTGAAGATGAAGGCTTTGGTGTCTAGCTCGTGCCTGCCGTCAAGCGCCTGTGGTCGTCGCCCTAGTCTTCCGCTGTTTCTCGTTTGTCTTTGTGTGTGCTGGGCCTTCGCTGCCCATGTAATAAGTTAACTATTTACGCTTCCGCTTGTTAAACTCTGAATTGTATCAACTTTTGGTGTACCTTGCCTCCTGGGACAAGGATTAATGCACGCACGTCAGGAAAGCCCGTTGGGTTATTTCCGGTCGTGACAACTAACCATCAAAGGACGTCTAAGATCTTCTACTTCCATCCCATGGTTTCCAGCAAAACTCATAGATAGAAAGGAATGCGTAGCACCAGAATCGAAAAGCACTGTTGCAGGAACTGAGTTAACAGGGAACGTACCCAAAATCACATCTGGAGCACGTTGAGCTTCTGCAGCAGCAACATGGTTGACACGTGCCTTTGTCGCTGGTGCGGAGGAGTTGTTCTGGGCAGGGACAACCATCGTGCGGCGGGGCTTCGGACACTTATCAGCGTAATGTCTTGGGTCTCCACAGTTGAAGCACACCTCGGGCTTACTGCCTTGCTCCCTCTTGGCAGGCTGATGCTGTGTCGGAGCTGCAACAGAGCGCGGAGCTTGGTTGCGGTTGTTGTTGCCAGCACTGTTGTTGAAGAACTGACGTTGCGGACGAACAACCGACGAAGAACCTCCCTGTGACACTGACTGAGGTCCCATAGCAAGACGCGGCCTCTGACTATTCCCCTGCTGAGCCTTGAAGTGAGCAATTCGGCGTTTCTTCTGCTCCATGCGGTTGTACTTGTCCTCCTGGCGAATAGCCTTATCCACTAACTTCTGGAAATCATGATAATCCCCAGTCATGAGTGGGTAAGAAAGCTCATCATATAGCCCTTTAGGGCACCCACAATGGTTATCTATAGGCTCTCTACAAGAGATCCATGTCAGCATATTTTCCTATTTGGAAGATATTAAATGAAGAGAGAGAGCAAAGCTATCTACTAACTTAGAGATAGTCTATAGAGAAAACCGAGGCAATGCATGAGAGAGCTATAGATACTGTTGTAGACATACTATTGAGGTGGTTTACTATTAATCTAGTCTATTGCTGAGATGTACATGTTTTATAGAGAGCACCTTACTTTACCATTGCGGGTGCTCTAAGAACTTCTCTTGGCGCTCTTCATCAGTGCGCACATCTTCCAGAGCATAACGAGCCAGGCGATTAAATTCATGCAGATACTCGGTGACAGTGTGGGATCCCTGAGTGAGCGACCTGAACTCCTTCTTCTTGAGAGACACCACTCCCGATGGTATGTGCGTCTTCCGGAAAGCAGCGGTGAACTCAAGCCAAGAGATAGGTTCAGCAGTAGTTCTGTTGAGACGGAAGTGATCCCACCACTCAGAGGCAGGGCCATGCAGCTGGTGTGAAGCAAAAGAAACCTTCTCTTGATCTGTGCACTGAAGCAGGTCTAACTTCTTCTCTATGGCGTGCAGCCAATCACCAGCTTCAACAGGATTGGTGGTGCTAGAGAAAGTAGGCGGCCTCACGCGAAGAAATTCTGCCAGCTTATTTGGGGGAGGTGCATGGTTGTTTTCCTGGTTCTGCTGGTTCTGGAGTTGCTGCATCATCAAATTCATAAGCTGTGCCTGTTGAGCCAGGACTTGAGCAAGCGTGGGATTCTCTGCATTGTTGTTGTTGTTGTTGGGGTTGGGGCCATTCCCGTTGCTGCGAGTAAGCAACATCTGGCATAGATAGGAACACAAAAAGAGAAACGGGAAAAACTACTTAGGACAGGGAATTAATTTTTACTAACTTAACTTTTATTGATCTTAACTGAGTTTCATTATTACAAAACTGAAGACTCTCACACCACTAAACTCACCAACTTCCTAACACTCGGAAGCAAACAAAGGCATGCATTTACATCCCACCACTGATGTAAACCACATGCAAGACCCACACACACAACCAAACTTAAACAAGCAAACTAACACAACGATCTAAGATAACGACTTGACAAGGCATTCTAGGTTTTCCGGGCATCGGAGTTGATTGAAGGCTCGTTCGGTGCGTCTCCATCATCTTGAGTTGCTCCCCACTCGACCTTGGAATGGGTGCGCTTGGATTCTTCTTCATCATCATCACTTACGTTGACGACCGGAGGATCCGCTGGGGCTGGGATAGTTTCTTTTTCCACCACACGAACCTTTGGCGCCAACTGGTAGCGAGGAACGAATAGAGCTCTCTTCCTTGCGGTAAGATGAACCCTGGCCTTTTGCGGTGGTGCTTCTCCCTTCAACGCGGCTAGCTCCTTCTCTAAACGATCCACCTTGTCCTCCAGCTTGCAAATCTTGCCGCGATTCCGGTTTTCGCGATCCTGAGCTGCTATCACAATCTCACCGCGGGTCTCATCCATGGCCCACAGCATCTCAACCAAATGCCTTGTGGTAGCATCATTCTCAATCCCTGCAGGTTCAAGGTAGCTGCCACGGTCACTTCCTTGGGGTTGACGAGGATGGTAGCGATACTCGGTGTCGGCCAACCGATCATTGTAGCTTTCGCGGAGCTCCCCCATGGCGATCCTTGCCACCTCCTGACAAGCATGAATGTGAAACTAATCACGAAAGACATTGTTAGACGCGACCATAACCGCGGGCACGGCTATTCGAATAGTTTAAACTATGGCCAGAGGTGTAGCACTGTACCCACAAGACACAACCTCAACATCATGTCAACCATGCGTCGCGATACTTAACAAGTACCCGAATATAGATTGTGACAATACCCTCTATATAATACAATTCAAAGCAGTGCACTGTTCCTGGATCATAATCACCCCCTTATAAACAAGGTATGGACTACCCAGCGACCCCCGTGGGCTTATCTCTGCCACTTCACAGTCTGGTGCTCTACTATGAACCATACTATACAGAAAGTAAAGCCATTGCCTACGCTGGCTTGTGGTTGGCACGGTAAATGTTTCACAACCGAAAATCGTGAACCGGTCCTTAATTGTCATGAGCACAACCATCAAAACCATATGCTCACAACCCACCATTATCAGGTTTTAGTTGGCAAATTAATTAATTAACCAATCATGATTAACCATCATGAGCTATCATTAAGCCATCATTAAATAATAGTGAAGCATAAGTTATCCCAACTATGTGCTAATGTTTCTAAGCATGGCTAAGTAATTATATCTAATATCCAGCTGAACCCATATCTCATGAATTATTTTTGAAAAGGAAAAGGGGATTATTGCGTCAGCGGACTCGGCTCACGGTGGACCGGGTGCACGGCGGCGGTTCACAGAAACAAACGGCCGAGATCGATCTATCCAAAACGGACGGACAAGATCTAACGGTCTACGACCGGTCTACGGCGGACGGCGTCGATGACGTCAGCGGTGACGTCGTCACCGGCGACGGCTCGGACGGCGCATGCTCGCCGGCGAACGACGGCACGACGACGCGAACGGAGGACACCTACGGGTTGCGGGCGACACGGCGAACTCACCGGTGACCAAAGCAGCGGCGGTAGGTCAACGGATGGCGACGGCGTTGAGGAAGAAGCGGCGGTGACCTTCGGCTTGACAACGACGGCGGGGCTCCGGCGATCTACGGCGACGACGGAGGGGCGGACGAGGACGGCGACGAGATGACGATCACGACGACGGCCTTCCCGAACGACGACGACGACCGGAGCAACGGCGGCGCACGGCTGGACGAATGGCGGCGACGGCGGCGCTAGGCTACACGATGCTAGGGCTCTACCGGTGACGAGATACGAAAGTGAGGGTGGCGGTGGGTAGAGGAGACACCGGGGGTCCTTTTATAGAGGCTAGGGGGGCGGCGGCGAAGGCCCACGGCGACTGGCGGCGGCGATGGAAAGGTTAGGGTTCGGAGAGAGAGACGAATCTGATTCGAGATCGAATCCACGGATTTCCAAACGATTTTAGCCAACGATTCCAAAAGAGAAAAGGTAGAGTGGATCTCGGGGATCATTTCCCCTCTATCAATTTCAACGGATCGGGAAAAGGATGAACGAATTTGGAAGGAGACGGCGGCGCGGCTCAGTTAGGGTTCGGGCGCGGCGATGGCTGGAGGTAGACGAAGACTGACAGGTGGGCCCCACCTGTCAGTGAGCGGGACGCGCGCGCGCGGGCGGCGCTCGGCTGTGGGCCGACCTGGGCCGGGGAGGAGAGAGAGAGGTTTGGGCCGACTTTCGGCCCAAAGCCAAAAGAAGACTTTTTAAAACTTTTCCAATTTAAATTATTCATGAAATGCAATTCCATTTATTAAAAATACTTCCTTGGCTCAAATAAATCCCAGAAAAATCTAGGAACTATAGAATCAAGCAAAGTATTTAATAAAATTTTATCTGGCCCAATTTTATATTGGAATTTATTATTTAAAATTAGATCTTCTCCTCTAGGCTTTTAAAATCAATTCTAATAATTCCAATTAAACAACAATTTATATATTTGGGATTTTTAGGGTGTGACACCATCGTCCTCCGTCGCTCGCCATCGTCGCTTGTCGTCAGTGAGGCACCTCCTCCTCTTTCTCTCTCCCTATCTCCCGCGCCGTCTAGTCGTCGCGTCGCTGCCTAGCCGCTTAGCCACAGCCAGTGTCGCCGCGCCGTCGCACCGCCGCCGCTTGTCGTCGGACGCCGCCGTCTGCCGCGTCGCCGTCCCGCGGTAGCGCCGCCGTGCGCCATGGTCGCCGGGCCGGCTCGAGCCGCCCGTGCGCGCCGGCCGCGTGCTCCCCGCCGCCGTCCGATCTACCCTCGGGTAGATTGGGGCCGTCGGTTTGGCCACCCGCGTGGTTGCCGAATGTGCGCCGCGTCGGCGCCACGTGTGCACCACGTGGCGCGCCGCCCCTTCCCCGGTCCGTGGACTCGGTCCACCGTGAACCGCCCTCCCCGAGTCGTTGCCATGTGGGGCCCGCATGTCGGCGCCGCCCCTCTCTCTCCCGGGATTTATTTATTGCGCAATAATTCAATTAAGGATTTTTCTGTTTATAGTAAAAACACAGTGAATCTTCTAAAATTCATATCTAATTCATCCGAGCTCCATTTAAGCCTATTCAAGTCTCAGTAAATCAAGAAAAATGTGTAGAATCCATTAAAAATAGTTTTGTTCTCTGTTTCAGTAGTCTTATAGCCTGTTTGTATTGTTTGCTTTGTATGTCGCTTAGATTCCGGCTCTCCTGACGCTCCGTTGTACTTTGAAATAGTCACCGAGGTTCCTCCAGCAGCAGTGCAAGGCAAGTCATGCTTGTCACTTGAACATGTTGATCCTATATTGCAAATGCTCTTTTGTTTCCGTTCAAATACTGCATTGTTTTATAATATTACCATGGAATGTTTACCTACTGTTATAGCCATGCTATTTTGGTACGATGTTCCTTTCTTAGCTTGGGATATAACATGACTAGAGGTTGGACTAGGGATTGCTTAGCCTTGCTTAGTTCAACTAGCACACAATGGGGGACAACATTAATGCATAGATATCAGATTGTAGAAATGATGTTGGTTAATGCCCACCGCTCCGGTGTTGGTTAATTAAAATATATTAAATGGTGGGCTGTGGGTGCATGGTTTTGATGGTCGCGCCCATGGCAATTAAGGACCGGTTCGCGGGATGCCCTGGAAGAACTTATCGTACTTACCACAAGCTAGCGTGGGCAACGGCTGGGCTTGTAGTGTAGCTTTCCTCTAGCCGACGCATCCAGGCAAGGGTGGGCGTGATGGAGTTTGGATGGGCCCTGCGACGGCCTATGCGGCTTCCGGATTCACCTAGGCACGAGAGGGGACTGCCCACTGCCTTGCGAGGAGAGGGGGTGAAACCTGAGGTGTGGTGTGCTTGGTTAGAGGGGGTTATGCGAAGGGTCCTGTCACGGCCTCTTTCCGGTATGTCGTGGTGGCATGTCGGCGCACGGAAACGTGTCGTGGGGCTGTGTCTTGTGGGTACAGTTGTACACCTCTTATCAGAGTAAAACTATTCGAATAGCCGTGCCCACGGTTATGGGCGGTCAACCAGATTCACCGTGATTAGTCTCACCCTAGTGTAGTCTGATGGAACTGATTAGTTCAGGTGGATGGTTGGGCCTGTTGCAACGTGGTATAGCGTTGGATAGTGGATGATTAATATTGATTAATTATTACGACTGTTTTACTGCTTCCAACTTCGGTTTATAAATGCTCGCTTTATGCAAATGAACCATCATAGCTATCCCTTGATAATTCCCTGCATTATACCCCTATTCCGGTATGACTTGCTGAGTACAGTGGGTAGTACTCAGTCTTGCTCTATTTTCCCCAAACCCCCAGAGTTTGAGTATGCGTCAGATGGTGTCTTTTCCGAGGAGTAGGCTTCGTCCGTGCCGTCGAGGATGCCTGTGGAGTGGTGTTCCCGCTGCAGTCCAAGTCAAGGCTTAGCTCCAGTTATCTTTTAAGTTTTCTGCTGCATTTATGTAAGACTTTTATAATGTTTGTAAGACGTGGATCTGTATGTCAACTTTGTCGTTTGTGTACCCCGGCCGGTCCTGGACGGGGATTTTAATGCACATTCTGCTTGGAATTCTATTCAGGAATTTCTGGGCGTGACATTATGACAGAGGCTTCTCTATCATTGTGTTGGAAAGCATAGCGTAGGCCCTGAGATAGAGGTTTAAGCTCAAGCAGAGGTCGAGGTGGCGGTTCCATGATTGGTAGATCGAGAGTCTCACCGGGTTCCGCCTCTTCCTTGATGAAATCGGGGACTTCATCTTCCAGAAAGGCCTCGGGAGACTCGTGAGGGGAACTACCATAACCTCCTCCGCTGACTCAATTTCTGGGAGAGGGTCAGTCAAGGAGATCCTTGCCCGTGAGAATGGAACGGAGAATTCATTCCCTCCCAGTCTTATTTTGAGACTGTCTAATCGGGGTGTGTTAATGAGAAGTTGCTCAATGGGAAGCCCGATTAGGATCTCGAAATCTTGAATTTCAAAGACGTGGAAATCCAAGATCGCCTCCCTGTCTTCAAAGCAGACATGCACATCTTGCACAATCCCAAATCCTTCGATGATATTTCTGTTCGGATTTTCGAAAAATTTGTTCGTTAGGGTCACTGCCATATCGCTTAAATAAGCGAATGCAAAATACTCGCAGATGAGATTGGCCCCGATGGTTGGACTGTAGAGAATACTGTTGGTATTTCTTAACATCATTACTAGAAATATAATTCCCAGCAATGGCGCAGAAATACTCCTGGTATATTATGGTTACAGAGTTTATCCGCAAGTGCACGGATATACCATTGTAGCATTTCACCCGAGAGTATTCCAAGGGTATCGTATTTATTTTATCCCGTGGGAAGATCATGTAGAGAGAACTTGACTAATAATTTATATATTACTTGTGATAATCATATTCTAAGCAAGGGTTAAGATAATCCAAGGGTAGAGTGACACACAAGCATTAACTACTCATTCTCATAATATATCATCTAAGCTAAGTGGAAAGAAAAGAGAAAGAAAATCTATTCATATATTTCTGATATACATAGTATACATACATTCTAGTTAACTGATATACTAGCTAATACCCTCTATCTCGATGCCCTCCTGGTACTTCGAGAAGCCACCCCTGACTACCGAGTTCCTTACGACAGCCCGTTATGACCGTATAACCAGGGCAAAATACGGAAGAATACCCTCCCCAGGGAATCAACTTACGATTATATACCGGCACGGAGGAACACACGTACTGAGCTGTCACCATCAGCGGCCCACCTCTCATCCGCAATATATAACCCCAAATATCATATCCCGTAATCTAGACACCATGTCTAAACTACCAGATACTACTCTAATATCATCGTTATGGCATAGAGTAATTGCATAAGCAAACACTATACCCGCAGCAAAGCATCTCCCAGATAAGATAGCCGTATATTCAGTATAACATGAACATAATGTAAAGTAGGTACTCATATACTCGGAAAGTCTTTCAATACCATAAGGCCCTCTTTGTTTAGGCTTAGGCTTATTGGCCCAGACTTTTAAGTCAGCTTATTGGCTTATATGATTTATAAGCCAGTGGATTTAATGTCCTAAGTTTAGTGGTGGAGTCATACATCTATCTCATATAAGCCAAAAAAGCTTCTCCAACCTAGCTTTTGGCTTGATAGTGTTAGAGTGGCTTATAGCTTCAAAAAAGCCAAATGAAAAAGCTGCTTGTTTGTTTTCGCTTAGACTTTTTGACTTATAAGTTGGCTTATAAGTCTAAACAAAGAGGGCCTAAATGTATTTAGAAGAGTATTCAAGTAAAAGTACAAAGCTTACCAAAAGAGAAGAGAAAAGCTACTAGAGCCATACCCGAACACTTCCGAAGGCTTCCGGGCTTCTGATTTCTACTATATTCCTATTCCACCAGCTAGATACTACTAAACTAAACTTGAGAGAAATGAGAGAGCTATTGCTTGATGTGTGTGAGTGATGTGAGAAGAGGAGCTCCTTTTATAGGCAGGTAATGACGGTTGTGACGGTTGGAATGGTCGGTAATACCCTCCAATCGTCATTGGGGATCAAATCCAGCCGTCCATCCAAACCCTGCATCCATCGGCGCCACGGGAGGTTTGGCCGGCCAAACCATGAACTGGCCCAACCCAGCCCATCTTCGGCTGGCGGCCTCCTTTGTTGTCCTCCTCCCATCTGCATATCAAGTGTGTCCATTCTCCTAGTGATTTCACCCAAGTCCCAACGAGAGGAACTTGAGCGCCATTCACTTGAAGATGGAAGCACACCACTTGATCTGGAAGGTTGATTGTCCCCCCATTGGATGTCATGAGGCGCACGCCACCGGTCCTCACTGGCACTTGCCCAGGTTGAGAATCCAATACTGTGACGTGGAGCATGGGTCCATCCGGGTGCATCCCCAATTGGCTCCCAACCTGCCTCATACATCTGCACGGGTGTGAACTTTCTCGTTCATTTCTTGTCATGTTGTGCGTCTCCCTGTATGCTCCACCTGCGCGAGATTCTTCTATGGTCTACAGGGGAATGGTTAGTTCATGGCAGTTGTACAAATGATACCCCGCATTTGGCAACGGGATTTCATTTGTACAACTGGGGAAAAAGTAAATCAAAGATCCGTCTACTCCATTTTTCAGAATGTGCCCTTGCACTAGATAAGCCTCATCAATACACGGATGAGCGGCTGAGATAAAAGCAATTTGGTCGCTAACGACCCCTAGCCCTTTTGCTATCCGAGTAATCAGAGAAGTGCACTCAACAGGAACAGAGAACTTTATACTTTCTAACCATTGCCTTATCATACATTTCACAGGAGTAATTTGGATCTTTCTAACCATGGCAAACATGATAATCAATTCATCTGCCCTAATGGGCCTCAGATCACCTCTAGGAAACAAAGCCATATCAATCGATTTGTGCATGAGCCTAAGTGTAGGATTATGGATATCATTCGTTCTAGGTTTCTTGCAAATTGGAGCACCATAAATATCTTCCCAAAACCTAATTTTCTCGAACCCAGAAATTCCTTTCTGGAGATCGATTTTACAGGAATCGTGAAAATCAAGAAGTGTACTTAAGCCTTTCCATGTAAGTGTAAACTCTTCACGGAAATAACGAAAGGAAATTACATCTTCTATTTCTTTCAAAGTGCACAGAAATTGTAAAGTAAGCAGACGAGCACCAGGCTCATCTACCACAGCAAATCTCTGCCAACCAACAGCTTTCCAAATAGTACGAAATTCAGCATCCATACCTATGTTTTTTAGCAGCTCCGGTGAGTATTCTCGCGTGTGAGCATACTCCCGGTCATTCAGCATGTAGTAGTCTTGTCTCTCCCGATCACTGACAAGGTCGAGGTCGGTGTCGTTTAGGAGTCATCGCGGAGCTTCGGCGTCCTCCATCGAGACATCTGCTGATGAACAAGTACTAGACTCATCATGATGACTTGATGAAGAGCCGGACCCCTTGAACAGACGAGACAGTTGTCTTCTCATTCTGCACAATGGAGCAGGAACGGACTAACTCGGCAGAGGTTAGTAATGACAAGAATCTCACCCGCCAGTTAGTTTCACGAAAGCAACTTGTATATATGCAACTAGTGTTTGAATTTGAGGGAAACTATCAAAGCTTGAATGAACTTGAGAGCAAACTTTGGAGAGGGAATGAAAATGTGTTGAAATGGGGTGGAATTCCCTCTCTCGGCCGGTTGGCTTAAGTAGTGCACCCACACGGTCAAAACCGACCTGTGGGGCCCACTAGCCGTTGCCTCAAAGAAGGAGGCAGCCGACCGTTGGCCTCGCTGGTTCGGCCGAACCCACAGTGGGCCCAACCAACCCCACTTTCGGCCGTTGGGTTCCAACGGTCAGTGTGGTTGTGGCACAATAAATTTTCACTGAAAATTTTATTTTGGTTTGCTCTGAAAAGTTCATTTGAAGAATTTCCTAAAAATTCAAAAATCCTAAATGCAACTTTGAAATTCAAACATGTGATGATGCAAAAATTTAAATTGTTGAAAGTAAATATGCGGATACATACCAATCAACCTGTTGGCGAAGGTCGCGTCATTTAAAGTCCGACGTGCAAGACTATACCTCCATCCAGTTCAGTTTGCGGATTTTCTACCCGTCTCTGGAGGTGACGGAGCGGGCGTCTTTGGCTTCTCCCTCCACACCTTCTTTGGTTTTGGTGCGGACAGCGGCTTCTTTTGAGCCAACTGCTTCTAGCTTCCTGGCCGGTATGGGTGGTTCTACCGGCGTCTTCCAATAACGGTTCGTAGGCATTGTTGTTTTCTTTTCTAGGAAATTCTGAATGAATTTCACCAGGCTGTCTGTTTTAGGTGGCTCCACTTCGACCTCTTGAATATTCTATGGGTTCGGCCCGTACTTTATTCTAACCATGGAGCATTATTCCGTGCTCAGTTGAAACTCAAACTTCTCTTCCTTGCCGTTGATGTGGAAATGGATACTCCCCGTTCCCACGTCAATGTTGTCTCCTGCAGTGCTAAGAAACTGGCTCCCCGGGATGAAGAAATCTCGTATCTTGACTGGCACATCCTCCGCTATCCCTGCCAGGTAACGGACTGACGAATCAGCCAGTTGAAGGCGCATTGGTGTTGGTGCCAACACCGTGAAGTAGAGCTTGTCGAAGACGTCTTTTGGCATGACGCTGACACTGGCACCAAGGTCGCACAAGGCCTGGTCGAACTGTTGTGCCCCGATCGAGCAGGTGATCGTAGGACACCCCGGATCTTTCTTCTTCTCCGGGAGCTTATGGAGTATCACGTTGCTGCATTGTTCCGTCAGCTTGACCACCTCCGTTGTTGGGAGTGGTCTCTTGTTGTTGAGTATGTCCTTGAGATAACAGGCGTATGTTGGCACTTGCATAGTGTCCAACAACGGCACGTTGATGTGGATCTTCTAGATTACTTCAACAAAACGAGCGAATTGCTCGTCCACTGACGGTTTCCTACTCCGTTGAGGGAACGATAGCAACCGTGTGTCGCAGTACTCTTGCGGCACTGTCTTTTCTGGCGGAACTTCCTTGCCAGCCGAGTCATTAGATGGCACTTATTTTGATATCCCATTAGTTCCTACAGGGTTAGGATATGGCGGATCACGAGTGGACTTACCTCCCCTCGTCGTGATGGCCCTTATTTTCAATGGAGGAGTCAGGTTGCCCCGGGATCCTCCCAGTTTGATTTGCAGGGACTAAGGATGCCAACTGAGCTAGCTAGGTTTCTATCATTTTATTAAAGCGCAACTGATTTTGAAAAGCAGAAGCAAAGCCATCTAACTTGACATATGTTTTCTAGGACCTTGTCATTAGCCGCAAGCTTTTTGCTTAGCGCATAGGTGGTCTTAGCTTGCGCAAAAACGAGATCCTTCAAGGAGGACTGGTTATTACCGTTGTTGTTACCTCCTTGATAATATGGGCATGGTTTGTTCCACCCCTGACCTCCTTGTGGACGATACCTGTTGTTGTTGTTGCCCATGTACATCGCCTCCTCACGGCTTTCTGGGCAGTCATTCCCAAAATGACCCGTGTTGCCGCAGACCTCACATGTGGCGTGAGAGTCCAAGGCCTTGACGGTGCCTTGCGGCCGTTTCTCGTGGTCGTCCAATTGCTTCATGAGGAGGTCCAGTTTGGCAGCAAGTAACTCTGTCTCCTTGACGGTGTGCATGGCTTGCTAATGGGTCTGTAGTCGTTCCTCGCTCCAACCCATATTGGAGAC
Source organism: Oryza sativa Japonica Group (assembly GCF_034140825.1). Lineage (NCBI taxonomy): Eukaryota > Viridiplantae > Streptophyta > Magnoliopsida > Poales > Poaceae > Oryza > Oryza sativa. The sequence continues at coordinate 7,797,730 of NC_089038.1, read as the reverse complement.
CATCTTCTCTATTAGATCAATGGCTCCTTGAACCGTTTTAGAGAAGAACGCTCCTCCAGCTGCCGCGTCCATGTGATCACGGGACATCGGGGTGAGTCCATTATAAAAGTTCTGCGGGATCAGCCAGTCGTCCATCCCATGATGAGGACAGGCGGCTACGTACTCATGTAGTCGTTCCCATGCTTCCGGAATAGACTCATCCCTTGTCTGCTGGAAACTTGAAATCCTTCCACGAAGGGCTTTGGTTTTGCCCATCGGGAAGAATTTCGAGAGGAATGTCGTAGAGCATTTGTCCCAGGTATTGATAGCTACACGGTTGGCATAGAACCACTGCTTCGCTCTCCCGAGAAGGGAGAACGGAAACAGTCGCAGCCTGACGGCGTCGGGACTGACGCCCTTGATGGTGTACGTGCTACAGATCTCCAGGAACTGTTGCAGATGAGCATTGGCATCCTCATTAGGCTTGCCACAGAACGGGCTAGCTTGCGCCATCGTGATGAGGCTGGACTTCAAGTCGAAATCCACATCTCCTATGTTGACCTGCGGCCCAATGGCCACATTGTCAGTAGAGGGAGCAGCGAACTCGCAGAGAGTCTTGTTAGGCATAGTCTTGAAGGTCGGTGGCGCTGGTACGGCTGGTTTCTTTGTCCATCGAGTTTTCTACGAAGCAGCGACTCGCGGCCTGACGCTCTGGAAGAAAGCTTCTGGATTTTATTTGAAGTTTTTCGGCAAGTTGAAACCAGTCATGCACTACCCTGTTTTCACAACATAAGTGAAAACAACCAAGGTTAGCCTGCAAAGGAAAATGATTATACAGAGGCAAATATAAAATAATTCCCAGCAATAGCACAGAAATACTTCTGGTATATTATGGTTACAGAATTCATCCGCTAGCGCACGGGTATACCATTGTAGCATTTTACCCGAGAGTATTCCAAGGGTATTGTATTTGTTTTATCCCGTGGGAAGACCATGTACAGAGAACTTGACTAATAATTTATATATTACTTGTGATAATCATATTGTAAGCTGGGGTTAAGATAATCCATGGGTAGAGTGATACACAAGCATTAACTACTCATTCTCATAATATATCATTTAAGCTAAGTGGAAAGAAAAGAGAAAGAAAATCTATTCCAATACTTCTGATATACATAGTATACATACATTCTAGTTAACCGATATACTAGCTAATACCCTATATCCGATGCCCTCCTTGTACTTCGAGAAGCCACCCCTGACTGCCGAGTTCCTTACGACAGCCCGTCATGACCATACAACCAGGGCTAAATACGGAGGAATACCCTCCCCAGGGAATTAACTTAGGATTATGTACTGACACGGAGGAATACCCGTACTGAGCTGTCACCATCAGCGGCCCACCTCTCATCCGTAATATAGAACCCCAAATAATGATATCCCGTAATCTAGACACCACGTCTAAACTACTAGATACTACTCTAATATCATCGTCATGACATAGAGTAATTGCATAAGCAAACACTATACCAGCACCAAAGCATCTCCCAGATAAGCTAGCCGTATATTCAGTATAACATGAACATAATGTAAAGTAGGTACTCATATACTCGGAAAGTACTTCAATACCATAAATGTATTTAGATGAGTATTCTAGTAAAAGTACAAAGCTTACAAAAGAGAAGAGAAAAGTTACTAGAGCCATACCCGAACTCTTCTGAAGGCTTCCGGACTCCTGATTTCTACTCTATTCCTATTCCACCAGCTAAAACTAAACTTGAGAGAAATGAGATAGCTATTGCTCGAGGTGTGTGAGTGAAGTGAGAAGATGAGCTCCTTTTATAGGCAGGTAATGACGGTTGTGATGGTTGGAATGGTCGGTAATACCCTCCAACCGTCATTGGGGATCAAATCCAACCGTCCATCCAAACCGTGCATCCATCGGCGCCATGGGAGGTTCGGCCGAACCATGGGCTGGCCCAACCCAACCCATCTTCGACTGGCGGCCTCCTTTGTTGTCCTCCTTCATAGACTTGTGAATTTTGGCCCAATGTGTCGTGTTATTTCTGAGTTCTTGGCCCATTCATACATAAGTCTGGTTCTCGACACCGTCCAATTGATTTATCGTCCGAGTTGATGTCGATTCTCCTCCACTTTATTGTCATTCGCTGCAAAAGGTTAGTATACCTAATACTAGTGGAATATTATTATTGTAACAAATATATTGTCGGATCCCAAAACTAATGATTCGGAAACCGACATGTTTAACTGTATCAAGCCCTGGATCAGTAGATTGATACAGCTTCAACAATCTGGATTTTCATTGCGTACATTTGAACAAGGCTCCAAAGGAGATGTTATTACATAAATTAATAGGGGAATTTACAAGATTGTGGCTAACTATTACAGCAGAAGCTATAGAGTGTCTCAACTCTAATATTTTGCTATAGACTTAAACCATCTAACTAATCTAGATTTGTGAACTAGGTTGAAATAAGACTAACTTATATGATTGAACTCCTGGCTTTGGCAAGAACTTCAATTTAACTCTGGAAAAAGGAGGTTGAAGCAAGGGTGAGTACAACGTACTCAGCAAGCTATTATATTCAATAATGAATGTATAAAAAGGTAATATTTGAGTAGGATTACGATTACTTGCAGAAGGCAGAGAGTATAGAAATAGAAAGCCTGATGTTTTAAATGCAGCAGCATTTAGTAAAATCTTGAATTAGGTTTCTAACCAAAGTACCATATGAGTCCCGATACTCAATTCCGTGAGCACGGCTATTCGAATAGATTCAGGTTTACTTTACTGCAGTAAATGTACGCTTTACCCGCAATCCATGACATGCCAATATTCATTAGCTTAGTCATGGCAAAGCTTTTCGGTTACTAACATCAGTGGCACCTGTTCCATGAACTCTCATCCTCATGCGCTCTGAACGTAACGTTATCAGCAGTGAGAGGAGTTCTGGCGTTCCCGAGGTTTTTAGAGAGAGAACTGGTTGAGAGACCCCCGTCATCTCAACCAGGTTTTCACAATACACACACACTTGAGCTCAACAAATCATTTACCTGCGCCTCGGTAAATGTTATATTTGCCCTTCGCGGCATATGTTTGCCTCCTGCTCGAGGACTTAAATAAGAACCACTGTACAGAGGTACCACCTTTGCTAGACAACCTACTTTGCAAGGTCTGTCCCCATTCTAGAATTGCGGTCGTACTCGTTCGTTTGACATAAGTACTTGGTAATAACTATATCGACTGAGACAGTACTAGCCACCCGGAAATCAACCAATTCCTACGTACTGTCCCAATCTAAGTTCATTATATTTTTATGCAGACTAACTAGGCAGGGCTAAGCAAATCTAGCATATATCTGGTTTGCTATATGTTCAGGTTATGCATTCAAAATCATGAATGACTAATGCATAGAATAGAGATATAGAATATAGGGTAATTATGTTCAAGGGGAGGAATAATAACTTGCCTTGCTCCAACGCAAATAACTCTGAGATAGGCAACCTGATTATCTGATCCTCGAAACACCACAGGTTGCCTCCAAAATATAATAAACTCTACTGTCAGTACCTCTTTATCTTTTTCTTTTTCTTTTCTCCTTCTTCTTCCTCTCGTCTGCTTCTTCCTTCTCTTCTTCCCGTGAACAGCAGAGAGAGAGAGAGAGAGAGAAGGGGCGCCGGTGCTCCAGTGATGGAACGGTCTCGACGGCGGTGGCCAAGCGTGTTCCCGAGCGACGCGCACCCGGGGAAGGTGGTAGCTAGCCGAGGGAAAGAGGGAGATGGCCAGAACGGCGTGGACAAAACCTTGGTCCCGGCCGGTTTGTGTGGTGGTGGTGATGAGTTGTGGCGGTGGCTAAAGGAGAGGGGAAAGGGGAGAAATGGAATCACCTCGTCGAGGCGAAGCTCATGGCGCAAGGATTCGGCCGATGGGGCTCCAATGGAAGAGATCGACCGGGGACTTGGTATTAGCCGGCCATGGTGGAGAGAGAAAGAGGGGACCTCGAGCTCGGATGCGGAAGAGATGGGATGAGCTCGCCGGCTATTTATAGGCGACGAGGGGCGGTGGTTCATGGCGGTTTGCAGAGGAGGAGGGCGAGCAAATCACGGCGGCGGCGGCACAGAAACAGGAGCACGGCGTCGACTCTATCTGCTAATTGGCCATCGAAGGCGGTTCGGCTCGGCGGCTGATGTCAGCGGCGTGATGTGGCGGCTGACGTCGGCGGCAGTTGCTTAGCGGCGAAGGAAAAACGGCGGAGTTGGAGGGTAAGGCACGGTGACGGTGGCGGCGCGACTTGGCGGCGACGGCAAGGAAGCGGCGACGGCGTGTGCGTGTGCGCGTCTACAGAAGGAGGAAGGGCGGCTCGGCTGTGGTGGCTGGGCCGGCTTGGGCTGGAGGAGGGAAAGGGTGTCACGACCGGAAATAACCCAACGGGCGTTCCTTACGTGCGTGCATTAATCCTTGTCCCAGGAGGCAAGGTACACCAAAAGTTGATACAATTCAGAGTTTAACAAGCGGAAGCGTAAATAGTTAATTTATTACATGGGCAGCGAAGGCCCAGCACACACAGAGACAAACGAGAAACAGCGGAAGACTAGGGCGACGACCACAGGCACTTGACGGCAGGTACGAGCTAGACACCAAAGCCTTCATCCTCCAGGAACTCCTCTTCTGGGTTTGGGAAAAATTGAGCAAGACTGAGTACAACCACCGTACTCAACAAGACACACCCACAAGTGCAGAATAAATGCAAGGGAGTACAAAGGAGTTACACTATAAAGGGTTAAGGTTGCAGTAAACAGCATTTAAAGACATTTAGTTGCTCAAAGCCATTTTGTAAACGCGATTCTAAAACTAAACAATATTATTTATCAAGGCCGTGAACCCACACGAACCTGCCTTAACCCAAGGCCTACGATGATTCAGACCGAACTGGCAACCCGACCCTGGGTCCCAGCTCGTCCCAAGCCAACCCAGGCCAACCATTCCACATTTCAGTTGTTAAGCAGGTTTTACGAATTAAAACACTAACTTGGGTACATTGCTCGGCTTGCCCATAACCGAGGGCGCGGCTATTCGAATAGGTTTTACTCTACTAAACTCCATATAACAAGCAGAAACAAAGCACAAAAATGGGTTCTTGACTTCTTAAGGAAAAATTAGAGACTTGAACGGTCCAATTCCGAGTTCAAATGGCCAAGTTATGGCCATTTGAAGTTTATATGCTCTTTAAATGGATATTTACGAATTTCTTCATTTAAATTTTTAATTTAAAATCGGGTTTATTGCGTCAGCCGAGGGGAGGGACGCGTGGACCGGGTCCACGGGAGTGGGGCCCACGCGGCAGCCTCACGGTCCACGGTGGACCGGGTGCACGCGGCTTACGCCGGCCGGCGCCGTGGGTCCCACGCGTCAGCCGCACCCGAGGGCGCGGGCGGCTGACGGCCGGGCCCCACATGGCAGCCGCGGGGCGCGCCCGAAGGCGGCCTCGCCGGCACGGCCGACGGGGAGGCGGCGCGCCCGCACCCCGATGGTCGCCGGCGGCGGCCACCGGCGCGGCGGAGCGGCGCCCGAGAGAGCGGACGGAAGGGGGAAACGAAATGGGCGGTCCATGGCTCACCCCGGGTCGACGGCGACGACGGGAACGGCGACCGAAGCGGAGAGAGGCGGCGGCGCGGCTCGGGTCGACGAGGACGGCGGCGTTCCGGCGGTCGGCGGGCGAAACGGAGGAGTGGACGAGGTCGACGAGGACGCGGCGAAGCCGAAGGAGGCGACGCCGAAGCGGGAGGAGGTCCGAGGCGACGACGGCGGCGGACCGGAGCTCGGCGGCGATGGCGGAGAGAGGGAACGACGGCGCGAGCTCGATTCCGACGGGGAGAGAGAGCGGCGAGTGGCGGAAACGGTGGAGGGAGGCACGGGGAACGTTTAAATAGGGTTGGGAGTGAGAGAGGGCGGCCGGAGGGGAAGGAAACCGGTGCGGCGATCTCGGGCTCCATCAATGGCGCCGGCGAGGTTTGCGGGAGGGTTTCCAAACGAATCCGAGGGAGAGAGAGAGAGAAAAGTGGGCGGAAAGAGGGAGGGAATCACGGGGAGTGATTTCCCCCTCTTTATTGCGCGCGGGGACGGCGGGATGCGGCGGAATCCGCGGCGGCGGCGGCGCTAGGGCACGGGCGAGGCGGCGGGTGCGGCGTGAGGTAGGGGATGACGGGTGGGCCCCACCCGTCAGCGAGGGTGGCGGGCGGGCCCGCCCGTCAGCGGCGCGCGCGCGGGGAGGAGGCCGATGGGCCGCGGGGGAGAGGAGAGAGAGGGAGAGGGCTGGGCCGAGCCGGCCCAAGAGGGGAAGGGGGGGGGGAAAGGACTTTTAGGGTTTTTTTCTTTTTATAAAACCACTTTAACTTTGTTTATTTCTTCTTAATTATTATTTGTGCTCTGAAAATTCCACTAAAATTTATTTACGCATTTTAGGCTTTTAGGAAATATACAAAAATCCTCCAAGCCTTATTTGACTTTTAAATTTGCACATTTTAATTGTTGGAGGCTTTCACATGGATTTTAATTATTCTTTGCATAATTTCGAGGATGTATTTTAGAGTCGTTTTGGGACGTGACAAAGGGTTTCGGCCCAGTCTAGAAACAAAGAAAGTCTAATTTTCCTAGAGATTCAAATAATTGATTTAGAGGAATTTGGATGGCTAGATTTTAAAAAGGATTTGAATTCGGAGAGGGATTTTAAAATAAGGATGTTCTAATTTATTTGAGTGCAATCTTTTGAGAGATAGAATATAACGGAATTTATTTGATGCACTCGATTGAGAGGGAAGGGAAATAAATAGGATGTTAGCCTCAAATTATTTGGCAAGAATTTGGAGAAGTATTTGAGGCTAATGGGAAACTTGGATATTTGGCGATAAATAAGAATAGGTTTGAAATCAAAGGATGGGTCGACAATTAATTCCAATGAAATTGGAATTGCTTTGGTTTAGGTTTGGAAGAATTTCTTGGACCATAATTCTTAAAAATAGAAAGGGTTTTCAAACTAAATTTGAATAAAAGAAATTTTGGTCGAAAGAAGGTTTAAGATGCAAAATCAAATCAAAGAGAATACCTCGATCTAACAAGATCAATTTTTAGAATAAAAACCACGAAAGATTTTAAATACCAAAAAGGGATTTTATACATGTTAGTTTTAGGAGGTCCCTCTAATTATAATTTCTTAGGTTTAGGAAGTTATTAAGAACATAAGAATCGGCATGATGCATAATTAGAAAATAGCAAATTTTCAGTATGTTACATATATGCATTGCAAGCATCGCTAGTTCTGCTCTATTTTGGTAATATTGATGGTCGAGACTGATCGATAACGACCGTCAACAAATACCCGTACTGAGCTGTCACCATTAGTGGCCCACCTCTCATCCGCAGCATATAACCCCAAATAACGATATCCCATAATTAGACACCACGTCTAAACTACCAGATACTACTCTAATATTATCGTCATGACATAGAGTAATTGCATAAGCAAACATTATACCCCCACCAAAGCGTCTCCCAGATAAGCTAGTAGCATATTCAGTATAACATGAACATAATGTAAAGTAGGCATTCATATACTCGGAAAGTATTTCAATACCATAAATGTATAAAGAAGAGTATTCTAATAAAAGTACAAAGCTAACAAAAGAGGAAAGGAAAGCTACTAGAGCCATACCCAAACTCTTCCGAAGGCTTCCAGACTCCCGATTTCTACTCTATTCCTATTATTCCACTAGCTAGATAACACTAAACTAACTTGAGATAATATAAGAGAGCTCTTGATTGAGGTGTGTTTGTGAAGTGAAGTGAGGAACTCCTTTTATAGGCAGGTAATGATGGTTGTGACAGTTGGAATGGTCGGTAATACCCTCCAACCGTCATTGGGGATCAATCCCAACCGTCCAGAAGAAGCCCTGCAGCTAATGGCGGCGAGGGAGGTTCGGCCGAACCCCGAACCAGGGGCCGGGCCAACCAGCCCAAGTTTTGGCTGGTGGCCTCCTCCGTTGCTTCACTTCGTAGACTTGTGAATTTTGGCCCAATTCATCATGTCAATTCTGAGTTCTTGGCCCATTCATGCATAAGTCTGATTCTCGACATCGTCCGATTTATTTATCATCTGTGTTGATGTCGATTCTCCTCCACTTTATGGTTATTCTCTGCAAAAGGTTAGTATACCTAATACTAGTGGAATATTATTATTCTAACATGTATATTCATTGCAAGCATCACTAGTTCTCCTCTATTTTGGTAATATTGATGGTCGAAACTGATCGTTAATGACCATCAACAATACTCCATGCAAAAACTCGTGTCCCAACTGGCGTGCCATAAATGTGTTGACGCGGAAAACACACACTGGACTGAGAGATCTGCTTAGCTCCAGTGCAGGTCCAAAGGTTGATGAGATACGGGTGTGCCAGTCAGTTTGACCCTGCAACTCACAAGATATACAAACAGCAGATAAAACAGCTGATAGATTAATTTCAGTCGATGTCGATACGAGCCGATAGATAGGGTTTTGAGCTATCGGCTATAATTCTGATGTAGATTCTGATACTTGATGTAATTAACAACCGATAAAGCTAAATTGATGCAGCCTTGAACGACGCCGATGTAGACGAGACAATTGCCTGGGCCAGCGAAACATTGAACTTACCCCTTCGCCAGAGATCGAAAACCGATGCAGCCCCGCGTCGGGTGCCAAGTTCCACCTGATGGTAAATAAAGTAGAAAAGTAGAAAGGTGTGGCAATACGCCAAATTGTATTGATCGTGAGATATTTTACATGGACCCCGGGTGTACATGTTTATATCCATGGGGAGATACTAGTCCTTGTAGGACAAGAAAGAAACTTTCCTAAAAGATAAAAGGAAAACATAAAGTCCTTATATGACACTAAACACACTTTTCTAAAGATAAAAGGAAACTAACAAATACTGCCTAATTAATGGATAAACTGTCATGTCGCATCCTCCTTGAACTCGGTCACTCCTGCATAAGCTTCCTTTAACAGATTAATTTCCTCGACCGAATACAGCAGAAATCCGACTGTTGGCGACGTGATAATTCTCTTACGGGCTTACCAAATTTCACTGTTAACACAACTAGAGCCTGAATAACCAATGCCTGAACAACAGAGCTTGAAAGGGATGCAGAGGTCATACAAGAGCCTGTGGCGCCTAGCATGGTACAATCGGAACAAGTAATATCACAGGAAGAAGCTAAGGGTGACGGAGTGCCAGTAATGATAAGAGCACACAAGCACAATGAAGAAAGTGCGTCCAAGAAAGAGTTTATGATAAAGGCATTCCCACGAAGGATTAGTAATAACAGGGGAAAGCAATGACTGATTATGACAAAAAGAAAGCAAAAGGCCCAAAAATAAGCTTGAATAAAACTTTGAATTTTATGCCCACTGTTGATGTGCCTGAACAATTTGAGAATGGCAAAGCATTCCTCCCCACCTGGGAATTAGCAGAAGGACCTTGCCAATTAAAAAGGTGGCATGAATGGTACATAAAAGCAAGTATAATAAAAGGTCTTTCATCTGTGATAGTTGCCGTGTTGGTAGAGGTTTTCATGAGTGGGCCATGTCTGCTACAAGTTAGTTTTATGGATATGCATGCCCTCGACCATCGGCAGAGACCCGACACCAATTTGATCGCCATTTGGTGTCTATAAGTGCACAACTACTAGGTAATTTGATTATAGCACCTATAATTTTGGACGACATACAGCTACTTAATTTTTATAAATGCATGTGTATATCCATTTAATTAACTAATATACCTTATATTGATGTCGAAAGTGTCACAAGCAAGCGAAGGGGAGAATGAATCGGTGATACCTCAAGTTATTCCCGAACATTTGGTGCGCAACATACAACCGAACTTTCAGAATTATCAAGGGGGGAATTTGAATTACCAATATCAGCCTCCATCGCCTCATGTTCAGTATCAGCAAAGGGATCACCTCAGCCTCAGTTTGCTCCTCAGTTCAATAAATTCGAGCCTATACCACAACAAGCGCAAGGGGTACCTCAGCAGAGACCATGGGCTGATATGATTGCAGATGTGATGATAGAGCAATTTGGGCTTAAGCCAAAGGATACTGGAAACTTATATCGGCATCCATATCCTGAGTAGTTCGAGAGGGTTCAATTGCCTAACCGATACAAAGTTCCAGATTTTTCAAAATTCTCAGGACAAGACAATGTCTCGACCTATGAACATGTCAGCCGATTCTTAGCTCAATGTGGTGAGGCATCGGCTGTTGACGCCTTGAGGGTCAGGTTGTTTCCTTTGTCTTTATCCGGATCGGCATTTACTTGGTTTTCTTCTTTACCATACAATTCAATCAACAGTTGGGCCAATTTGGAGAAACAATTTCATAGCTATTTCTATAGTGGAGTCCACGAGATGAAATTGTATGATTTAACAGCAATTAGACAAAGGCATGATGAATCTGTGCAGGATTATATTCAGAGATTCAGAGAGATGAGGAATAGGTGCTACAGTTTGAGTTTGACTGATTCCCAGTTAGCCGATTTGGTTTTTCAGGTCTAATAGCTCCAATCAAGGAGAAATTCTCACCCAGGAGTTTGATAGTTTATCGCATCTTGCACAGAAGGTAACTCTGCATGAACAGAGGTTTGCAGAGGCTAAGAAGAGCTTCAAGAAGATCAATCATGTGTATCCTTATATATATGATTCTGATGATGAAGATGATTCCGAGGTAGTAGCAGCCGAGTGGGTTAGGAGCAAAAAGGTTGTGCCATGCCCATGGGTGAGGAGTTCTGGAAAAGAAGAAAGATTTGATTTTGATATCACCAAAGCTGACAAGATTTTCGATTTGTTACTTCGGGAGAAGCAGATTCAACTTCCTGCTGGTCATATCATACCATCGGCTGAAGAGCTAGGAAAGAGGAGGTATTGCAAGTGGCATAATTCTGGTTCTCATTGTACTAATGATTGCAAAGTTTTTAGACAGCGGATTCAGGCGGCTATTGAAGGAGGAGAAATAAAGTTTGACGACTCCAAGAAGCCGATGAAGGTCGATGGTAACCCTTTCCCTGTCAATATGGTGCATACGTCTGGAAGGGCAGACGATGGAGGGAAGAATAGGAATTTTCAGATGAATTCGGCTAGAATTATCAGCAAGTACCGAAGAAAATATGACAAGCAACAGCAGGAAAGGTATTATGAAGAAGATGATGGTGGTTTTGATCCTCATTGGGAATGTGAGTTTTTCAGATTTTGCTGGAATGAAGGAATGAGGCTGCCATGTATCGAAGATCGTCCTGGATGCAGTAATGTTGCAGAAAGTTCAAGCAGATCTTACAACAGAAGTAATCAGCTGAGGCAAACAAGAGTTCCTGTTCATCAAAGATTGGGCCAAGTAAACCAAGAGTGTGATCAAAGAGATGATGAGGATAGAAAGACTCAATGGTGTCCTTCTGGTATTTTCACGAAAAATCAGAAGAGAAGGGTTCAAAGGTTATGGAACAGAGAACGTTTTGATGAGGTGGAGCAGGAGATTAATCATCGGCCGAGGCAAGAGTGGCGTGTTAAGAACCAAGCTGCTATAGCCGATGAAGTCAAAGCCGATGAAGCAAAAAGATTGGCTAAAGGGAAGAGTGTCGTGACTGCGTCGGTTAACATGGTTTTCACGTTACCTGCGGATTTTGGAGCTAAACAAGCCGATGTTGATGAAGTTGAGGAAGCTTCGGCTAGGTTGGTTTTGTCACCAGAGCAAGCAATCTTTGAGAAGCCAGAAGGGACAGAGAATTGGCTCCTTAACCTATTGTATATAAACAGCTATGTCAATGGGAAGCTGATGACCAAGATGATGGTTGATGGTGGGGCTGCGGTGAATTTGATGCCATATGTTACATTCAGGAAGCTGGGCAGAAATACTGAAGATCTCATCAAGACAAACATGGTTCTCAAAGATTTTGGTGGCAATCCATCGGGAAAAAAAGGAGTTTTGAATGTGGAGCTGACAGTCAGCGGCAAGACCGTCCCTACAACATTTTTTGTCATCGATGGGAAGGGTTCCTATAGTTTGTTGCTTGGAAGGGATTGGATTCATGCCAATTGTTGTATTCCTTCGACCATGCATCAATGCTTGATTCAATGGCAAGGCGACAAGATTGAAATTGTGCCAGCCGACAGGTCAGTTAACGTTGCCAGTGTCGATTTAGCTCTTTGGGAGATGGACGGTATTGATTGCTTGTCAGGAAAAGTTTGGGATAGAGATATTCTAAAAGTGTCCGATTGTGATATACAACCAATTGAAGACGGAGAACCCAAATTATTACTTTGAGGGCATCGTGGAGGGTTCAAACGTCTACACAAAGGACACAGTAGACGATCTCGATGACAAGCAAGGACAGGGTTTCATGTTGGCTGATGATTTGGAAGAAGTTGATATAGGTCCATGTGATAGGCCAAGGCCAACATTTATTAGTAGGAATTTATCTCTGGAATTCAGAATCAAGTTGATAGAGCTCTTGAAAGAATACAGAGATTGCTTTGCTTGGGAACATTACGAGATGCCAGGACTCAGTCGATCGATTGTTGAACATCGGCTCCCTATCAAGCCGGGGGTTAGACCATACCATCAGCCGCCGAGGAGATGCGAAAGCCGATATGCTCAAACCTGTCAAGGCTAAGGTTAAATGTTTATATGATGCTAGTTTTATTCGTCCATGCCGATATGCTGAGTTGGTTTCCAACATAGTTCCAGTTATTAAGAAAAATGGCAAAGTCAGGGTGTGTATTGATTTCCAAGACCTAAACAAGGCTACTCCAAAGGATGAGCACCCAATGCCGGTTGCCGATCAGTTGGTCGATGCTGCCTCAGGACATAAGATATTGAGTTTTATGGATGGTAACGATGGTTACAATCAGATCTTTATGGAAGAGGAGGACATTCATAAGACAACTTTTAGATGTCCTGGTGCAATCGGCTTGTTTGAGTGGGTCGTGATGACTTTTGGCTTGAAAAGTGCTGGAGCTACATATCAACGGGCTATGAACTATATATACCATGTTCTAATCGGCTGCTTGGTTGAAGTTTATATTGATGATGTGGTTGTTAAGTCAAAGGAAATAGAAGACCACATAGCCGATTTGAGGAAGGTTTTTGAGTGAACTAGGAAGTATGGCCTAAAGATGAATCCAACAAAGTGTGCTTTTGGTGTATCGGCTGGTTAGTTTTTAGGATTTCTTGTTCATGAAAGGGGATTTGAGATAACTCAGAGGAGTGTTAATGCGATCAAGAAGATTCAACCTCCGGAGAACAAGATAGAATTGCAGGAGATGATCGGCAAAATAAATTTTGTTAGAAGGTTTATCTCTAATTTGTCTGGTAGATTAGAACCTTTTACACCATTGTTGAGATTGAAAGCCGATCAAAAATTTACTTGGAGGGCAGAGCAGCAGAAGGCTTTGGATAGTATTAAAGAATATCTTAGTTCTCCTCCAGTTTTGATCCCTCCGCAAAAAGGGATACCTTTTAGATTATATTTGTCGGCTGGTGAGAAGTCAATCGGCTCGGTTTTGATTCAGGCACTTGAAGGAAAAGAGAGAGTTGTGTTTTACCTGAGCTGTCGGCTTTTGGATGCAGAGACAAGCACTACAAGAAAAATGCTTTGTAGAGACATTTTTCTAGTACTATAGAGACACTTTTCTAATGCCTTTACAATACTGTAGAGGCATTTTAAAAAATGTCTAATTAGTGCCTTATGGTGAATTGTCTCTACAAACGAAGAGGCATTTTATAAAATGTTTATAAGGTGGTAGAGGCATTTTCTAGAGACATTAAATTGTACCACAACCATATAAAACCAATGTGAAAAGGAGAATAAAATATTTTCCCTTGTTTTTGCCAATCCTTGAACTCATGATCTCTTGAACAAATCATTCTTATCTTCAAGGCACTAACCAACTCAACCCCATATCATGTTAGAAGATTGTTTCAAATATTATAAAGGATGTCAAGATTATCAAAAGTTTGGATCAATTCAAAGAGCGCCAGCATCGGCTATGAATCCTATCATCAAGCCATCGCCATTTAGAGGTTGGGGAATTGATATGATCGGTATGATTAATCCACCATCGAGCAAAGGACACAAGTTTATATTGGTGGCAACCGATTACTTTACCAAGTGGGTAGAGGCGATTCCTTCAAAGAAAGAGCATATTATTTATCGATTTGGTATTCCTTAGACCATTACAACTGATCAAGGCTCGATTTTTGTGTCTGATGAGTTTGTTCAGTTTGCCGATAGGGGTATTAAATTGTTGAATTTTTCGCCTTATTATGCACAAGCTAATGGGCAAGCCGAGGCATCTAACAAGTGTTCGATTAAACTGATTAAGAGGAAGATTTCCGAATATCCTCGGCAATGGCATACTAGATTGGCCGAAGCATTATGGTCCTATCGGATGGCTTGTCATGGTTCGTGTCACGTCCTGATAAATTCATCCCGAATTAAAAATCATTCGCTAAAAGGAATAATAGAATTAATTAAAATTCGAAAAGAAATTGGCAAACACTAAAATACGTACAAGAAAAAAAAATTCGAATGTGGCCCGGAGAATTTTTGTTAAATTCTCCTTGGTCTAAAAGGAGCCCTCAAATTTTACTTGAATTTTCAGAGCACCGGAAATAATTATTAAGCAACAAAAACAATTATCAAAGTTTATTAAAAAGAAGACCTAAAAATAATCCTCCTTTTCTTTTGGGCCAATTTTGGCCCAAAGTCCTCCCTCTCTCTCTCTCGGTCCGCGGCCGAAGTCCTCTCTTCCTCCCTCTATTCCTCTCCCTCTCCTTCTCTCTTGGGCCTTCCCTCCCCCTCCCGGCCCAGCTCCCTCCCCTCCCATCTCTCTCCCGGGCCTCCTCGCCCTCCTCTCCTCCTGGGCCGCCTCTCGGCCCAAGCCTCCCTGCCCCCTCCCACCTGGGCCGCCGCCCGGCCCAAGCCGAACGGCGCCCTCCCGCCCGTGCCGCGCGCGTGCGCGCGCTGACGACGCCGCCTGACCGGTGGGTCCCACCCGCCCGATCGTCTCCTTCCTCCCGCCCGGCATCCTCTCTCTCTCTTCTCTCCCGTGAAACCTAGCGTCGATTCCTCCCTTAAATCCACACGATTCAAGCCGGCTCTTTCCAAATTGATTAGGGGGAATTAATCCCCTTTCCCTCCTCACTCTCTTTCCCCCTTAATTCCCCCTTGAATGACGCCCCCAATCGTCGGGAATGCCCGCGCCTTCCTCGGCAGCCTCCCATGGCCGCCGGCCGAGTTTTCCGCCGCCGTTCCTCGCTCCTCCCGTGGCCGGCTCCCTCCCAGCGCCTATAAAACAGAATCCCCTCGCTCCGTTTTATCGTTTTAGCCCCCTCCCGCGGTCTCCCGTGGTCCCTAGCCATCTCCCCGCCATCCTCTTCTCTCTCCCGTGCCGCCGGCCGCCTCCAGCCGCCTCTCCCGCCTCGCCCGCGCGCCGTCCGGCCGTGCCGTCGCCTCCCTCGGCTCTGCAACACCGTCCCCTTCACCGGCCTCACCGTCTCCTCGCCGGAAACTCGCCGGAACGGTGCCCCCGCCGGCAACCAGTGGCATTGGTGCCACTGTACTCCCTCCAGCCGGCTGCTGTTCGTCGCCGGTGCGCCGATCGACGCCGCCGTCTCCTCCTTCGACACCGCGGCATCGCCTCCTTCCCCGGCATCACCTCCTCCTCGCCCGAATTTCGCCGGAACGCCGTCGCCCGCGCCGGCCTCTCCTTCCTCCTCGTCGGCATCTCCTCCGGCAGCCCCTTTCGCCATGCCCGTGCGTCAGTCGGTGCTGCCGTCCCCTCCCTCGGCACGGTGACGTAGCCCTCCACCTCGTCCACCCCTCGGCATCGCTTCCCCTTCGGCCGAACACCGCCGGTGTCCGACGTCGTCTTCACCGTTCATCCTCGCCGGCTCGTCGTCTCGCGGCGCCGCCTCCGTCGTCGGCATCGCAGCGGCGCGTTCCACGGCATCCTCGCCTCCGTGCAGCCACTGCCGGCTGCCCTCGTCGTCTCCTCGCCGGCCCCGGTCGTCATCGTCGTCCTCTCGTCGTTCCCGGTCGTCGGGGCGTTCGTCCCTCCGTCGAGCCGTTCTCGTCCGTCCTCGGTGTTTCGTCAAGGTCGCTGCAGCCCCCGTCATCGTCTTCGTCCACGCCTCCGCGTCGTCAAGCCTCGTGCCGGCCGCGTCTCGCCTTCGTCCAAGGATCGCCGCCGAAGTCGTCCCCTCGCCGTTCGTCTCCGTCGTTCCCGGCCGCCTCCGCCGCGCCCGGTCGTCGTTGTCGTTCCCACGCCTCGTCGCGTGGTGGTAAGGATCCCTCTCCCTCGCTGCCCCGTCTTCGTCCTTTCGGTGTCGCCCGTGCTCGTTGTGCGGTTGTCGACCCCGGTACCCGTGTACCGGTGTCGGTAGTCGTTCGCTTGTGCGTGTGGTGACCGTGTTAGTGTGCCCGCTCGGTAGCCGCGTGGTTTCTACGTGTGCAGCCCGTGTGGTGTCTAGTGGAGTCCGTTTGTCGGCCACTCGCCTCGGTTGACACACGGGATCTGCTTCCGTCGACCCGTGGACCGTCTCTGTGTACTCGGTCTACCGCGGTCCTTTAGGTTGACATGTGGGGTCCGTATGTCAACGGCGCAGCCCTCCTGTCTTTTCTAGGCTAGCACTTACACATGTTTTATAATTGCAAAGCTTAATTATAATAATCCGCAAATCTCCATATAACAGCATTAAACTTCGGATGATCATATTTTGGTCATACGAACTCTGAATCGACCCGTTCAAGTCTCCTAATGTTTGTTATAACCTAAAGAACTGTGTGCTTTCTTTTTATGTGTTGTTATTGCTTCTTTATAGGCTTGTAGCTTTGCTTGTGTGCTTCGCGTAGCTTTCGTCGTTCCGGAGGTTCCCGAAGCGTGGTTCGTGGTCGTCGCCGAAGGTTCGGAAGGCCGTTCTCTCTGAGCAAGGCAAGTCACATCATCCTTGAACATATTGAATCCTAGTTTATAAAATTATTTTGATTTAAATTATTGCATTATCGCTTTATTTAAATTCCCGCGTTATCACTGTTTTATCTAGCCATGCCTATTTACCTTTGTTATGACCTTATTATTGCTATTGTTATTATTATCTTGTTCACCCTAGGAAAATAAAACCCCAACTAGTGGGTACTCTATTCATGGTTCCACTAGTATGAATTTAGGTAGATGCTTCGCTGATTAATTAGGCAACATTAGGTGGTTTTATAACTTTAGACTTTGGGAATTCTCATATCATTTGGACATTATGGAATTGTTGGATTATGGTGGAATTGGACATACCCCTCTCTTCCTCTTTCAAAGCCCCTAAAACCTGTTTTTCGGTGGGGTTTGGGTGCATGCTAGTTGTGGGAAGTAGCACCCCGGCCACTATAAGGATTAAGCTCGGGCCTCTGTTGCAAAGCACTACCGTACTTCCACATGTCTAGTGGGTAAGGCTTAGTTTGTGGCTCAGTCTGGTTATAAACAAAAGTACACGGATGGAGATGGACGAAGTCGGGGGTCGATGGACATCTCTAGGACAAATGAAGGCTACACGAGCTGCGGCCCGGTAGTCGAGATGTCATGGCACAGGGCTGGTGTCCTGCTGCTAGGGGCTCAATCCTGCCTACCTGTCCCGGAGGTTCCGGCCGTAGGTGGGGTTGGGTCGGTACTCTTGTCTATGGCTAGGATGGGTTGGAAACTATGTCACGTCTTCCGTCCGTATACCATGGTGGTATGTGGCACGTGGTTACACGTGAGGAAGATGTGTCTTGTGGGTAAAGATGTACACCTCTGATCAGAGTATAATCTATTCGAATAGCCGCGCCCTCGGTTATGGGCAAGCCAAGCAATGTACCCAAGTTAGTGTTTTAAATCTTAAAATTTGCTTAACAACTAAAATGTGGAATGGTTGGCCTGGGTTGGCTTGGGACGAGCTGGGACCCAGGGTCGGGTTGCCAGTTCGGTCTGAATCATCGTAGGCCTTGGGTTAAGGCAGGTTCGTGAGGGTTCACGGCCTTGATTAATAATTTTGTGTAGCTCTAGGATCGTCTTTATAAAATGGCTTTGGGTAACTAAGTGACTTTTAAATGCTGTTTACTGCAAAACTTAACCCCTATATTATTACCCCTTGTACCCCCTTGCATTAATCATGCATCTGCTGGTGTGGCTTGCTGAGTACTGTGGTTGTACTCATTCTTGCTCAATCTTTTCCCCCATTCAGTAAGAGAAGCTTTGGAGAAGAAGTCTTAGGTGGAGTCCTGGCTTATACTCCAGTTAAGCGCCTGTGATGATGGAGCCGTAGGCCCGCTAGTCCGCTGCTGTTTATTCTTGATTGTCAGGCCTTAAGTGCCTTTGTAATAATGTAAATATTATCGATATAATAAAGATGTGTCTTTTATATCATGTTTGTATGGTGTACCCCGGCTTTTCCTGGGACGGGGATTAATACACTAGCGTTCGGGAAAATGCAATTTTCACGGTCGCGACAGTTCGATTCAAGTTCCTCCATATAAACTTGTTTATGGACATTAGGTTGTTTTACCATGGGAAGTTCGAATTGGCTCAAGAAGGATAGACTTACAAAATGAGGTTACAGCCGATGAATATTACAATATCATGGCCGATGAGAGGGAGGACTTGGTTCAATCAAGATTGAGGGCCCTTGCAAAAGTTAACAAAGATAAGGAGAGAATTGCTCGACATTACAACAAAAAGGTGGTGACCAAGTCTTTTTCGAAAGGTGAACTTGTGTGGAAATTGATTTTGCCGATAGGAACTCGAGATAACAAGTTCGGCAAGTGGTCACTGAATTGGGAAGGGCCGTTTCAAATTCATAAGGTTGCCTCCAAAGGGGCTTATATGTTGCAAGGACTTGATGGAGAAGTCTATGGACGAGCGCTCAATGGCAAATACTTGAAGAAATATTACCCAAGTGTTTGGGTTAATGCATGATCGGCTGGTGTTGCCGATACATGATAGCCAATGTATTTACATCGCCTTGAGATGGCCGATATGGTTATATCGTCCTTAGTCATTTTTATTATTGTAATCGGCTGTGTTTGGCCGATGTACAATGGCCGATATGGTTATATCGCCCTTAGTTGTTTTATTATCGTCATCGGTTGTGTTTTGCCGATGTATAATGGCCGATATGGTTATATCGCCCTTAGTCCAAATTATAATTTTATCAATGCCTTTATCATTGCAAAATTAGGGGGGCACATATACATGCAAAAGTTGCAAATTTTTGCAAATTTTTGGGCAAAATGAGAAGTTATATTAATCGGCACATCAGTTCAGCAATAAATGAAGTACCAGAATTTCTTAGCCGATTACAAAAATTTTCCTAAGTCCTATTACATGGAAAGTCACTGAGATAAGTATCGCCGGATAGTCGACACAGCCCGTTGTCTGATTTGTTCTACTCATTCGATTGCCTGGGCATCTTGGGCATCGGTTCTAGGGATGACTTTTAAGGATTTAGTCATATCGGCAACATTTCTAATGGCCGATTTCAGCCTAGACTTCTGTTCTTCAACAGCACTTGGAAGATCGGCTAGCTTTTGCTTTTCAAGATCAAACTCGGCATTGCATTCTTCGAGTTGAGCTATAAGATCAATCTTGCGGGCTTCAAGCCAATCTATGTTTGACTGAATCGGCCCAACAGAGAGTTGATCGAGCTTGACTTTCTCCTCATGCACAAGTTGCCGAGTGGCTTGGTGTTGACAGAAAACACGAGGCCTGGGAGATCTGCTTAACTCCAGTGCAGGTCCAAAACTTGCATTCAGATATGTGAGTGTGCCAGCTGATTTGATCCAGCAATCAACAAGAAATAAAGACAAAGGAACTGTGGTTAAATTTATAAATGATAGCCGATCGGCCAGATGCCGATGACATATCATTTATATCCGAGCCGATGTCATCTGTGTATCGATCGGCAATCGTGAATGACTAAGGAAAAACTAAATCTACTTGATCGGCTGTAGATATTAACGACATATAATCCTTATGTTGATGTTTACTTAAATCAGGTGATTAGGATAGATCGGTCATCATGCCGAGACAGTATAAATCACTTAGATCGAAATATGCATCCATAACAGGATTATATATGTTTATAGCATAGCCGATCAGATAGGTCTAGCATGTATCGGCTAATACTCCGATACTACTTTATATTAAGATGTTAAAGCAGTAATAGTATATTGAACAATAGTTTACCACATTTGAATATAGCAATGTCTTGATATAAAGGGCAGATTTAACATAACAGCGAAGCAAATAGGGATTATTGTGGTTAAATCAGATACGATCGGCTGAAACTCCGATGCTATTCTAATCGACAACTAGGTGGCAGGCTAGAGATCAATATTCTAAGCACGACTTAATAGATCAAACTCAATTGATGCAGCATTAAGTATGAAAAGAAGAATAATATCTAGACAATCAAGCCGTTAGAAGATTCATAGAATGGTAGATATCTTATATAATCTGGATCAACATCAAGATCTAACCTAATCGGCTGTCTTCTGCATACAGATGTTGGCCGATAGTAGATTAGATAACGATATTGCTGAAGATTATGTAAGATATATGATAACTTGACGAATTATATAAATAAGATTAGAGTGTCATGAAGATGGAAGCACTAATCCTAAAAACACGATCCGTCATAACGAATTTTACCTCTTGTTGAAGATCAAAACCGATGCAGCTCAACCCAAAAGCAAGAACTCGTCGAAACAAAATTAAAGCAAAAGGATGGCGATGCGCCGGAATTGTATTGAACGTGTGTGTTAAAATTACATAGGGCTCGGGGTCTATTTATACCCGAGGATTACAAGATATGCCCATACCGGACACGACCATTATCTCTAACAAACTCTAAAATATCACAAGTCTTTGCGGCAGACTTTTGCCCACACTTATCTATAAGGAATTTACATAAAACATCCTAATTAATAGATACAATTGCCTTCCCAGGACTCTATCCATGCATGCCAATCATCTTGAAGTACATCAACCTGCGCCTGACGTCGCGCACAAGTTGTATTGTCAGAATTGGCTATATCAGCTAATTTAGCTTAACTCAACCTCAGCCGATCCTAGCCGTAGCCGATCCGGACTCCAGCCGATTCCTGCTCTGTTCCAGAACTCGATCTCCGCCTCCAACTCTTCTTTGATCAAATCCCCTTTCCTGATCCAAATGCTACCAAATTCGGTTGTTAACACATGCCCCCTAAGTCCGGGATATTCGATAATGTTCCGGATTTGCTGCAAGCCGACTCCGAGCAAGTTTCGCACTTTACCGTTTTCCGACCGTTACCGCCATGCTTTAAATATTAACCGTCACCCCCGAGAAACCTCACACCGTGACTTCCGTTTTCACCGCTCAAGCAAACTCAATCCCCTTTCTTCTCCTGCGATTTCACCGACGCAAAGGTGACTCCCAGGCAATCCCCTTCTCGATGAGATCTCCGCCCGCGGCCATGTCTTCTTCCGCCAGCCCATCGGGTGCGCCAATAGCTGAGTACGCCGAGGTAAGTTCTAATCGGCTAAATCCCCTTTTCTCAGCAACAGATTGATTTTCTTTCGTCTCATGCTGCTTTTCTCTTTTCAATTGCTTTTGGATTCATAGCATCTTTCTCACCAAGTTGCAATTCCAAGTCTTTCACACCAAAACCACTATTTCCTTGGCCCAATCGGCAATCTCGACCCTACCGATTTTATCACTGGTGAAACCAACCGGATTCCTTTCAGGCTAGCCAACCCCAACCTAGGTCATTGGAAGAACACCTTCAAGTCCTGGCCGTCTCTCGAAAAACTTTCACCTGACAGGAGTTGGTCCACTTGGTATCAACGTGTATCGGCTAGCAAGAAAGTTCATTGGGATGAGATCGGAATCAGCCAAGCACTCGCCCTAACCATAGCCAATTCTGCCAAAGACGAACCCCTGATGGCTGCTGCCACTTATTTTTGGTCAAACACCATCAATGCTTTCCTGTTTAATCAGGGGCCGATGACTCCAACCCTAATCGATATCACTATGATCACTGGATTAGATGTAACTTCATCGGCCAACCCCATGAGCATGAACACCCGGAACCAATTTGATTTCAAGACCAAGAGCATAGGTGGCTGGTCCGGCTATGTAGCAGCATACATGGGTCAAGGATCCGTTACCCCCCGAGAGCATGTAGCCTTTTTGCTCATGTGGCTAGAAAAGTTCCTTTTCTGTGGATCCAGTTGCGGCCCTACAACCAACTGGCAGTTCGTAGCCGAAGCCCTGGAGTCAAAGAAAGAATTCCCCTTGGGAAAAATTCTTCTCGGCTATTTGTACCAGATGTTAAACAACGCATCGGCTAGAATCGCCGTCGGCTCAGCAGTTGGAGCAGGTGGACCCTGGTGGTTACTGCAAACCTGGTTAAATCTGATGGTTATGAAAGTTGTCAATCGGCCTCCTGTGACAGAAGCTGAGTTCCCACTGCCAGAGCCGATTGTTGGTGATGATGGAGAAGAACGTACTCATCGCAGGTGCACATCATATGGGGAATATGCATCCACACCAACCGATGCTGGAGCAAAGCTATCGGCTGAACTGCTTAAGGACTGGTTCTACAGCTTCTATGAAGGCTTCAAGAAAGATGCTCGGATCTGGTTCCCTTATGAAGATTCAACAGACCTCGAACTTCCATCAGATTTCAGATTCGAAGACATAAATCATGAGAAATTCCAGAAATCCAGAGAAGTCCTTATAGCCGCAATCAGCCCTTGCATCCTTCCCGTCGGCATTCACCAAGGAAGAAACATCCAAGTGTCCTATGAATTTTATCATCCAATGAGCTCAGCTAGGCAACTCGGATTGGGCCAACTTCCGATCGGCCTATTCTTTGCCGACAAGATTCAATGCCGAGGCCAAATTACATCTGCTCTAATGATGGATTGGCTGCTCAATCTACCGGGACCTCCTCTGGGCAGCATTGAGAATATTGAGTTGGCCGGTTTCAGAAGCAAGAACTTTGACAGATGGTGGGGTGAGTGGAAGCTACATCTATTTCACCAATCGGCCACGATGTATATGACAGATCTATTCCCCGACGTCATACCCCAGGTAAACATTGTCATTATCGAATTGCATAATCAATTGCTCGATTTATTACTTAACCAATTTCTTTTCCTTACTTTGCAGACAACAGAATCATCTCCTCCTCATCAAAGTAATAGTGGTAAAGATATTGAATATGCTGCAGGCTTAATTCCAAATGGAGGTGGACTATCTCCCCCTGTTATCGGCTACCATGCCCCCAAGACCTCAACTCTCCTTCACGGCCTCACTAGAGAACCAGCCGATGCAGGCCAAAAAAGGAAAACCAGATCCTCAGCCATGAGCACCTCAATCTTGGCTCCAAAGAAAAAGACCAAGGTCAAGAGAGCCAAACCAACTGACAAGCCAGCCGATGATCTACCCGACTTGGATCCATCTATTGAACAAGCCTTAGATGAAGAGATAATCGGAGACGAAGTCGATCAGGCTGCAGCCGAAGTGAGCGATAATGAAAAGACACCATCGGCCTCGCCTAAGCAAACCCTTCCAACTGCGTCTGCTCCAGTCCACTTCTCAAGGGTAAGTGCTCCCCACTAATTCTCTTCATAATTCTTTTGCCTTATAGCTGATCATTCCCAAGTCTTACGATTACAGAAAAAGAAGACAGCGGTGAAAAAGAAATCGGCTGCAACAACATCTAAACCAGCTCCACCAGTAAGATCATTTTAACTTTCAATGGTCAACTTTTAGCCGATTCTACTTAACACTTGCATTCTTTTCAGCCTTCACCTCCTCCTTCTCCTTCTGCTCAACAATCGTCAAGTGACCAGACCCCTTCAACTGTAGGAAGTCATCATGTTGAGGAAGAAGAACAACCAGCCGCTCCTGCTATCCCAGTAAGTTTCTCCTAATAAGCATCCAAATCGGCTACAATTGTTTAACCTCTAACTGCTTTCATACTATCACCGCAGGTCCTAGCCGATCTTTTCTCTTTTGATATCAGAGATTATCTGGACGAAGGAGAAGAAGATACTACAAGCAAAGCACTGGCCCCTCTATCTGATGATCTAAAGAAGACTCTAGAAAGTATTTCAGATCGGCTAGAGGCATCATCGCTAGACAGCTTAGTAGTTAACTGTGGCTAGATCAGGGCTCGATTACATGAAATTCAAGCTTTAATCCCAGATGAGTTAGCCGACATCCTTACTCCAGCTGTTTATCTTGAGCAGCACCAATTCAATCTGGAAAAAGCCAAATTAAGATTAGCCAAAAGACGAGAACGCAAGGACATTGAGGCCACTATCCAAGCCAACCGTCAACTTGTGCATGAAGAAAAATCCAAGCTTGATCAATTATCTGAAGGTCCAATCAAATCTAACATTGATCGGCTTGAAGCTCGCAAGATTGATCTCTTAGCACAACTTGAAGAATGCAACGCCGAGCTGGATATAGAACGCAAGAAGCTAGCCGATCTCCCCAAGTCCATTGAAGAGCGGAAAGCCAGGCTTAAATCGGCTATTAAGCATGTTGCTGAACTGACCAAGTCCTTAAAAGTTATTCCTGGAACCGATGCTCAAGATGCTCAAGCCATAGAGGAAGTAGAGCATATTAGGCAGAAAGCTATATCGGCTATCCAGCAATACTTATCACAGTAATCTTAATGTAATAGGACTTAGAACTTTTGTAATCAGCTAAACATTCTGATACTTTATCACTTAACATCCTTCTGTGCCGATTAATATGACTGTGAGATTTGCTCAAAAAAATTTGCACTATATTTACTGCATTTTAACAGATATATGCCCCCCCTAGTTTTACAATGTCAATAGAATTGATAAAACTATAAAACAACTAAGGGCGATATAGCAATATCGGCCATTGTAAATCGGCAAACCTCCACCGATTACGTTAGAAAACAACTAAGGGCAATATAGCAATATCGGCCATCGCAAGGCGATGTAAACACATCGGCTATCATGTATCGACATTAGGAGCCGATCATGAATTAATCCATACA
The DNA here is from genome assembly GCF_034140825.1 of Oryza sativa Japonica Group. Classification (NCBI taxonomy): domain Eukaryota; kingdom Viridiplantae; phylum Streptophyta; class Magnoliopsida; order Poales; family Poaceae; genus Oryza; species Oryza sativa. Next base: position 7,772,585 of record NC_089038.1, on the reverse strand, counting down.
CTCGGATAATATTTCTTCAAGTATTTACCATTAAGCGCTCGTCCATAAACTTCTCCATCAAGCCCTTGCAACATATATGCTCCCTTAGAAACAACTTTATGAATCTGGAACGGTCCTTCCCAATTCGGCGACCACTTGCCGAATTTACTATCATGAGTACTAATCGGCAAAATCAACTTCCATACAAGTTCGCCCTCTGAAAAATCCTTAGGCACAACTTTCTTATTATAATGCCGAGAAACACGTTCCTTATCCTTAGTAACTTTCGCAAGGGCTCGCAATCGTGACTGAACCAAATCCTCCCTCTCATCGGCCTTAAGATTGTAATACTCATCGGCTGTCAAATCATTCTGCAACTCCGTTCGTCGAGAGCCGATTCTAACTTCCCATGGCAAAATAGCCTCATGTCCATAAACAAGTTTGTAAGGGGGAACTTGGATCGATCCATGACAAGCCATCCTATAAGACCATAATGCTTCGGCCAATCGAGTGTGCCACTACCGAGGATAATCGGAAATCTTCCGCTTGATCAACTTAATCAAACTCTTATTAGATGCCTCGGCTTGCCCATTAGCTTGTGCATAATAAGGTGAAGAATTCAACAACTTGATACCCACGCTATCGGCAAACTGAACAAACTAATCGGACATGAATATTGAACCCTGATCCATAGTAATAGTTTGAGGAAGACCAAATTGATAGATTATATGCTCTTGAACAAACTGAATAGCATCCCCCGAATCAACTTTCTTCAAAGGAATTGCCTCTACCCATTTGGTGAAATAATCGGTCGCCACCAATATAAATTTATGTCCTTTACTTGATGGTGGGTTTATCATGCCGATCATATCAATTTCCCAACCTCTGAATGGCCATGGTTTAATTATAGGATTCATAGCCGACGCCGGTGCGCGTTGAATTGCTCCAAACTTCTGACAATCTTGACAACCCTTATAATATCGGAAATAAACCTCCAACATCGTCGGCCAAAAGTATCCTGTACGTCGAAGCAACCACTTCATCTTGTGAGCCGATTGATGAGTACCACAAATCCCCTCATGAACTTCACCGATTGCAACCTTAGCCTGATCGGCACTCAAGCACTTAAGTAATACCCCATCAATCACCCGATAATAGAGCTCATCACCCAGCAACGTATACTTCAATGCCTTATATCGTAATTTTCTGGAAGCCGATTGAGATGGATTGCTCAAATACTGATGCACATCATACCTCCAGTCATCGGCTGACATTGCCGCAATTTCAACCTTAACATCTTTGATCATCGGCTTATACCCCGACGCCCCTTGAGCCAAATCATTAGCTTCAAGATTTTGTTCTCGAGATACATGCTTCAAAGTAACCAGCCGAAATTCTTTCATTAATTCCAGGCACTTCTCATTATAAACTATAAATGTATCACTCTTGCATTCATATTCGCCCGCCAACTGGCTGATTACTAGCAAAGAATCTCCCATGATTTCAATAATATTGGCTTCAACTTCCTTAAGTAATTGCAACCCCTTAAGCACTGCTTCATATTCAGCCTGATTATTAGTCGCATATGATTTAATAGTATAAGCAAACTCAAAACATGCCCCCCTAGGGGAAATTATAACTAAGCCGATGCCACAACCATGAGTGCAGACCGATCCATCAAAGAATAAAGTCCATGGCACTATTTCAACTGAGCCGATTGAATCATCACGATGTTCCACAATAAAATCGGCTATAGCTTGTCCCTTAATCGCCTTCGGTGATTCATACCGAAGATCAAACTCAGTCAAAGAAAATATCCAATTTCCAATTTGTCCCTTTAATATTGGAGCCGACAGCATGTATCTGACTACATCGGCTTTGCATATAACAGTGCACTCATTAGATAATAGATAATGCCTCAACCTCGTACACAAAAAATAAAGGCACAAGCATAACTTCTCCATAGGGGAATACCGAGTCTCAGCATCCAAGAGCCGTCGACTAATATAAAACACAACTCGCTCCTTCCCTTCCAATTCTTGAATCAGAACTGAGCCGTTTGACTTCTCACCAGCCGATAAATACAACCTAAACGGTATTCCTTTCTGTGGGGGAATCAAAACAGGAGGAGAACTGAGATACTCCTTGATATTGTCCAAAGCTTTTTGTTGCTCTGCCCCCCAAGTGAATTGTTGATCGGCTTTTAACCTCAATAAAGGTGTAAAAGGTTCCAACCTTCCAGATAAATTAGAGATAAACCTCCTAACAAAATTTATCTTGCCGATCATCTCTTGTAGCTCAGTCTTATTTTCAGGGGGCTTAATTTTCTGGATTGCATTAACGCTCCTTTGGGTTACCTCAATCCCTCTTTCATGAACAAGAAATCCCAAAAACTGTCTAGCCGATACGCCAAAAGCACATTTTGTCGGATTCATCTTCAAGCCATACTTCCTGGTTCTCTCGAAAACTTTTCTTAAATCGGCTATGTGATCATCAACTTCTTTGGATTTAACAACCACATCGTCAATATCAACTTCGACCAACGAGCCGATTAAATCATGATATATATAGTTCATGGCCCTTTGATATGTTGCTCCAGCACTCTTTAAGTCGAAAGTCATGACAACCCATTCAAATAAGCCAATGGCACTAGGACACCTAAAAGCCGTTTTATGGATATCCTCCTCAGCCATAAAGATCTGGTTATAACCTGTGTTCCTATCCATAAAACTCAAAATCTTGTTCCCTGACGCGGCATCAAACAGCTGATCGGCTACCGGCATTGGATATTCGTCCTTCGGTGTCGCTTTATTCAAATCTCGAAAATCAATGCACACCCTAACCTTGCCATTCTTTTTAATAACTGGAACTATGCTAGAAACCCATTCAGCATATCGGTAGGGATGAATAAAACCAGCATCATACAATCGTTTAATTTCAGCCTTAACAGGTTCAAGCATATCAGCTTTGCATCTCCTCGGAGGTTGCTGACGTGGTCTAACTCCCGGTTTGATAGGTAGCCGATGTTCGACGATCGATCGGCTGAGTCCAGGCATTTCATAATATTCCCAAGCGAAGCAATCTCTAAACTCTTTTAGGAGCTCTATCAGCTTGGTTCTAAACTCTGAAGACAAATTTTTGCTAATGAATGTCGGTCTTGGCTGATCACCTGTGTCACGACCGGAAATAACCCAACGGGCGTTCCTTACGTGCGTGCATTAATCCTTGTCCCAGGAGGCAAGGTACACCAAAAGTTGATACAATTCAGAGTTTAACAAGCGGAAGCGTAAATAGTTAATTTATTACATGGGCAGCGAAGGCCCAGCACACACAAAGACAAACGAGAAACAGCGGAAGACTAGGGCGACGACCACAGGCACTTGACGGCAGGCACGAGCTAGACACCAAAGCCTTCATCCTCCAGGAACTCCTCTTCTGGGTTTGGGAAAAATTGAGCAAGACTGAGTACAACCACCGTACTCAACAAGACACACCCACAAGTGCAGAATAAATGCAAGGGAGTACAAAGGAGTTATACTATAAAGGGTTAGGGTTGCAGTAAACAGCATTTAAAGACATTAGTTGCTCAGGGCTATTTTGCAAACATGATTCTAGTACTATACAATATTATTTATCAAGGCCGTGAACCCACACGAACCTGCCTTAACCCAAGGCCTACGATGATTCAGACCGAACTGGCAACCCGACCCTGGGTCCCAGCTCGTCCCAAGCCAACCCAGGCCAACCATTCCACATTTTAGTTGTTAGGCAGGTTTTAAGAATTAAAACACTAACTTGGGTACATTGCTCGGCTTGCCCATAACCGAGGGCGCGGCTATTCGAATAGATTATACTCTGATCAGAGGTGTACATCTTTACCCACAAGACACATCTTCCTCACGTGTAACCACGTGCCACATACCACCACAGTATATAGACGAAAGACGTGACATAGTTTCCAACCCATCCTAGCCATAGACAAAAGTACCGACCCAATCCCACCTACGGCCGGAACCCCCGGGACAGGCAGGCAGGACTGAGCCCCTAGCAGCAGGACACCTGCCCTGTGCCACGACATCTCGACTACCGGGCCGCAGCTCGTGTAGCTTTCATTTGTCCTAGAGATGTCCATCGACCCCCGACTTCTTCCATCTCCATCCGTGTACTTTTGTTTATAACTAGACTGAGCCACAAACTAAGCCTTACCCACTAGACATGTGGAAGTACGGTAGTGCTTTGCAACAGAGGCCCGAAGACCGGTCCTTATATGGCCGAGGTGCTACTATCAAAACCATGCACCCCGAGCCCAGCCTAAAACCATTTTTGGGGATTTTGAATAGAAGGAGCGGTGTGAAGCCAATTCCACAATAACCAAACCATTCCATGGTGTCCAGGTGATATGAATATTCCCCAAAGTCTAGAGTTGTAAAACCGCCTAATGTTACATAATTAAAAGCGAAGCATCTACCTAAAATCATACTAGTGATACCATGAGTAGAGTGTCCACTAGTTGGGGTTTTGTTTATTCTAGGGTGAGCAAGAAAGTAATAACAATAACAATAATAATAAGGTCATAACAAAGGTAAATAGGCATGGCTAAATAAAACAGTGATAATGAGGGAATTTAAATAAAGCGATAATGCAATAAGTTAAATCAACATAATTTTACAAACTGGGATTCAATATGTTCAAAGATGATGTGACTTGCCTTGCTCGCTTTCCCAAACGTCGGCTTCAACCTCCACGAAGAGCGGATCTTCCGAAGCTGCAGCGTCTACACGACCAACGGAAAAGAAACGGCTTTTACTCTACTAAACTCCATATAACAAGCAGAAACAAAGCACAAAAATGAGTTCTTGGCTTCTTAAGGAAAAATTAGAGACTTGAACGGTCCAATTCCGAGTTCAAATGGCCAAGTAATGGCCATTTGAAGTTTATATGCTCTTTAAATGGATATTTACAAATTTCTTCATTTAATTTTTAATTTAAAAACATATTTATTGCGTCAGCCGGGAGAGAGGAGCGCGCGGACCGGGTCCACGGGAGTGGGGCCCACGCGGCAGCCTCTCGGTCCACGGTGGACCGGGTGCACGCGGCTTACGCCGGCCGGCGCCGTGGGTCCCACGCGTTAGCCGCACCCGAGGGCGCGGGCGGCTGACGGCCGGGCCCCACATGGCAGCCGCGGGGCGCGCCCGAAGGCGGCCTCGCAGGCACAGCCGACGGGAGGCGACGCGCCCGCGCCCCTATGGTCGCCGGTGGCGGCAATAGGCACGGCGGAGCGGCGGCCGAGAGAGGGGAGGGAAGGGGGAAATGAAATGGGCGGTCCACGGCTCACCCCGGGTCGACGACGACGACGGGAACGGCGACCGGAGCGGAAGAAGGCGGCGGCGTGGCACGGGTCGACGGGGACGGCGGCGTTCCGGTGGTCGGCGGGCGAAACGGAGGGGTGGACGAGGTCGGCGAGGACGCGGCGGAGCCGAAGGAGGCGACGCCGAGGCGGGAGAAGGTCCGAGGCGACGACGGCGACGGACCGGAGCTCGGCGGTGACGGCGGAGAGAGAGAGCGACGGCGCGAGCTCGATTCCGGCGGAGAGAGAGAGCGGCTGTCACGTCCTGATAAATTCATCCCAAAATTAAAAATCATTCGCCAAAAGGAATAATAGAATTAATTAAAATTCGAAAAGAAATTGGCAAACACTAAAATACGTACAAGAAAAATTCAAATGTGGCCCGGAGAATTTTTGTTAAATTCTCCTTGGTCTAAAAGGAGCCCTCAAATTTTAGTGGAATTTTCAGAGCACAAATAATAATTAAGAAGAAATAAACAAAGTTAAAATGGTTTTATAAAAAGAAAAGCTCTAAAAAGTCTTTTTCCCCCCCTTCCCCCTCTTGGGCCGGCTCGGCCCATCTCCCTCCCTCTCTCTTCTCCTCCCCGCGGCCCACTCGGCCTCTCCCCGCGCGCGCGCCGCTGACGGGCGGGCCCGCCCGCCACCCTCGCTGACGGGTGGGGCCCACCCGTCATCCCCTACCTCGCGCCGCGCCCGCCGCCTCGCCCGTGCCCTAGCGCCGCCGCCGCCGCGGATTCCGCCGCATCCCGCCGCCCGCGCGCGCAATAAAGAGGGGGAAATCACTCCCCGTGATTCCCTCCCTCTTTCCCCCCACTTTTCCCTCTCTCTCTCTCGGATTCGTTTGGAAATCCTCCCGCAAACTTCGCCGGCGTCATTGATGGAGCCGAGATCGCCGCGCCGGTTTCCTTCCCCTCCGGCCGCCCTCTCTCACTCCCAACACTATTTAAGCACTCCCCGTGCCTCCCTCCTCCGTTTCCGACCCTTGCCGCTTTCTCTCCCCGTCGGAATCGAGCTCGCGCCGTCGTCCTCTCTCTCCGCCGTCGCCGCTGAGCTTCGGTTCGCCGCCGTCGTCGCCCCGGACCTCCTCCCGCTTCGGCATCGCCTCCTTCGGCTTCGCCGCGTCCCCGTCGACTTCGTCCACCCCTTCGTTTCGCCCGCCGACCGCCAGAACGCCGCCGTCCTCGTCGACCCGAGCCGCGCCGCCGCCTCTCTCCGCTTCGGTCGCCGTTCCCGTCGTCGCCGTCGACCCGGGGTGAGCCGAGGACCGCCATTTCGCTTCCCCCTTCCCTCCCCTCTCTCGGGCGCCGCTCCGTCGCGCCGGAGGTCGCCGCCGGCGACCATAGGGGCGCGGGCGCGTCGCCTCCCGTCGGCTGTGCCGGCGAGGCCACCTTCGGGCGCGCCCTGCGGCTGCCATGTGGGGCCCGGCCGTCAGCCGCCCGCGCCCGCGGGTACGGCTGACGCGTGGGACCCACGGCGCCGGCCGGCGCAAGCCGCGTGCACCCGGTCCACCGTGGACCGTGAGGCTGCCGCGTGGGCCCCACTCCCGTGGACCCGGTCCGCGCGCCCCTCCCCTCGGCTGACGCAATAAATCCGATTTTAAATTAAAATTTAAATGAAGAAATTCGTAAATATCCATTTAAAGAGCATATAAACTTCAAATGGCCATAACTTGGCCATTTGAACTCGGAATTGGACCGTTCAAGTCTCTAATTTTTCCTTAAGGAGTCAAGAACCCATTTTTGTGCTTTGTTTCTGCTTGTTATATGGAGTTTATTAGTGTAAAAGCCTTTTCTTTTCCGTCGGTCGTGTAGACGCTGCAGCTTCGGAAGATCCGCTCTTCGTGGAAGTTGAAGCCGGCGTTTGGGAAAGCGAGCAAGGCAAGTCACATCATCCTTGAACATATTGAATCCCAGTTTATAAAATTATTTTGATTTAAATTAATGCATTATCGCTTTATTTAAATTCCTGCGTTATCACTGTTTTATTTAGCCATGCCTATTTACCTTTGTTAAGACATTATTATTGCTATTGTTATTATTAACTTGTTCACCCTAGGAAAATAAAACCCCAACTAGTGGGTACTCTATTCATGGTTCCACTAGTATGAACTTAGGTAGATGCTTTGCTGGTTAATTAGGCAACATTAGGTGGTTTTATAACTTTAGACTTTGGGAATTCTCATATCATTTGGACACTATGGAATGGTTGGCTTATGTTGGAATTGGACACACACCTCCCCCTCTATTCAAAACCCCCAAAATGGTTTTAGGCTGGGCTCGAGGTGCGTGGTTGGGTTTTGTTAGTCGTACCTCGGGTACTATAAGGATTAAGCTCGGGCCTCTGTTGCAAAGCACTACCGTACTTCCACATGTCTAGTGGGTAAGGCTTAGTTTGTGGCTCAGTCTGGTTATAAACAAAAGTACACGGATGGAGATGGACGAAGTCGGGGGTCGATGGACATCTCTAGGACAAATGAAGGCTACACGAGCTGCAGCCCGGTAGTCGAGATGTCATGGCACAGGGCTGGTGTCCTGCTGCTAGGGGCTCAATCCTGCCTACCTGTCCCGGAGGTTCCGGCCGTAGGTGGGGTTGGGTCGGTACTCTTGTCTATGGCTAGGATGGGTTGGAAACTATGTCACGTCTTCCATCCGTATACCGTGGTGGTATGTGGCACGTGGTTACACGTGAGGAAGATGTGTCTTGTGGGTAAAGATGTACACCTCTGATCAGAGTATAATCTATTCGAATAGCCGCGCCCTCGGTTATGGGCAAGCCGAGCAATGTACCCAAGTTAGTGTTTTAATTCTTAAAATTTGCTCAACAACTAAAATGTGGAATGGTTGGCCTGGGTTGGCTTGGGATGAGCTGGGACCCAGGGTCGGGTTGCCAGTTCGGTCTGAATCATCGTAGGCCTTGGGTTAAGGCAGGTTCGTGAGGGTTCACGGCCTTGATTAATAATTTTGTGTAGCTCTAGGGTCGTCTTTATAAAATGGCTTTGGGCAACTAAGTGACTTTTAAATGCTGTTTTCTGCAAAGCTTAACCCCTATATTATTACCCCTTGTACCCCCTTGCATTAATCATGCATCTGCCGGTGTGGCTTGCTGAGTACTGTGGTTGTACTCATTCTTGCTCAATCTTTCCCCTCTTCAGTAAGAGAAGCTTTCGAGAAGATGTCTTAGGTGGAGTCCTGGCTTATACCCCAGTTGAGCGCCTGTGAAGATGGAGCCGTAGGCCCGCTAGTCCGCTGCTGTATATTTTTGATTGCCAGGCCTGAAGCGCCTTTGTAATAATGTAAATATTATCGATATAATAAAGATGTGTCTTTTATATCATGTTTGTGTGGTGTACCCCGGCTTTTCCTGGGACGGGGATTAATACACTAGCGTTCGGGAAAATGTATTTTTCTCGGTCGCGACAGGCTGGTATCAGAGCCATCTCGACTGTAGGATAAGCCAAATGGATAAAACCTAAGGACATATTTTATAAATGAAACTATTTGCGAAAGTCCCTTTTTCCTCCTTTCCCCTGTGCTATTTGCAAAATGTTTATTCTCTTTTCTTCCTCCTTCGGATTTTCCACTAGTACTAGATGGTTAGTTTTGCAAAGAAGAAGATGTCGTCAATTGTCTGCCGAAGCTCCAGAAGGCTGCAGGATCCGCTAGTGAAGTGAGGGAAGCAGTGAAGCCAGCTGTGAAGCAGGAGTGAAGATCTTGGAGAACCCGTCGCAGAACCTAAGCCACCCTCTAGTGTTTCGTTTGTCATGTGTTTCCTTGCTTGTGTGTGTAGCGCGTGGTTTGCATCGGTGGGTTGTGATGTAACCATGCTAGGTTGTTTGCTTAATCAACCTGCAGAATAAGCAAAACAAACAACACATCAACAAAAAGAGTTAGTTCCTTTAAGGTCTTGTCCCTAGTTCTGGTCGATTCTTTCCTTGTATGCTTCCCCTCTCAACCTCTACCTTGTGACAGATGGATAACACTGGTAACAAAGGCTATGGGAATGATGGATCCGATGACTCAAGAACCCAAGCCAATGGGAATGAGAAAAGCATCAACGAAACCTCACCAGAGCTAATCCAAATTGTGGTTAACCAAACCAACATGTTGGCAACAGCCTTTCAACTATTACAGAATTGGAACAACCCAGCAGGGGCAACCAACGTTCAAGTACCCACAGTCCAGCAACAGTGCAAGTTATCAGAATTTCTCAAAACTGAGCCTCCAACCTTTGCCATTGCCGTCGATCCTATGGAAGCCAGTGATTGGTTGCGCACAGTCGAGAAGAAGCTAGGGTTGATTCAGTGCACCGACCAGGAGCGGGTTGGCTTCGCAACTCATCAGTTGGTTGGACCGGCTTCAGAGTGGTGGGATAGCTACGAAGCATCACAGCCAGAAGGACATACCATCACCTGGAACGAGTTTTCATCTGTATTCAAGAGATCACATGTTCCCGCAGGAATGATCACGCTAAGAAAACGAGAGTTTCGCTACCTGAAGCAAGGAGATTTGACCGTCACAGAGTACCTGCACGAGTTCTATCGTTTGGCTCACTATGCACCAGAAGATGTGGAAACGGATGAAGACAAACAAGAGAAGTTTCTCCAGGGGTTAAAAGATGAGCTTGCAGTGCAACTACTCCTAGAGGATTTTGAAGATTTTGAGAAACTTGTGGACAAAGCCATGCAACTTGAAAGTGAGCATAATCGGATGACGAACTGCAAGAGAAGGATGGTCAACATCCCAGTATTTCCATGTGGTAACCAAGGACAGCGCACTGAGCCACTTCAGATCACCGGATCTTCTGTTGCGCATCAAGAGTTTCCGCCCCAAGAAGATGGACACAATGCAGACAACAACATTAGCAATACTAATGATGATGATGTTACCACCAACAACCATGCTTCTTGCCCCAATAGTGACCACTCGAATCAAGCGTGCAATGTCAACATCATTCACCAAGATGTCGACGATAGTATCAATGATGGCACCCAAAATGACAACCCTAGCAATTGGGACTCTGGGAAAGACTCCGATGGTGATAGCAACTATGGTACCACTGATGCCAATGTTAGCAAGGATTTCTAGCCACCAATTCCAACTCCAAGTCAGAATGACCGTCCCCAGACGGATAGCTCAGCAAAGAAGACGTTGATTTGCTACAATTGCAAAGAAACAGGGCATTACTCGAGGGACTGCCTGCAACCAAGGCAAAGTCGACCTCCACATTACCGCCAATTTACACAAAGCAGACATCCCAATCGTATTGTGGTCACTGGAGCAAACGCCGTACCCGTGAGGCCTCGTGTTAATCAGAACCCATAGCAGAAACAATGTACCGATGCTAAGCACTGCCTAAAAGGAAAGGTGCTTACAGACAAGTTCTATGAGGATTCTTTTGGAAGATGCGGATATGTGATTATGTGTATAATTGCTTGCTGATAAAGGAGACCTAGGGTCTCATTTCAGAGGAACTATGTTCTAACCTCGAGTTAATAACCAACCTGTTGATGGAAAAGAAAACCAATTAAACTGTGTTGGGTTAAAAAGCCAATGAGACAGTAGTTGGGGATAGGAGTTTGGATACGCCTTTTACAGATCAAGATAAGGATTGTTGGATGAAACCCATAAGGGTACCCGCCATGCCTCTACATTGATAAGTTCGGATATACCTACAAACAGTTAAGAAGATCCAGGAGACATCAATATTTGAGAACATAGTAGTCGATGGTTGGTAATTAGTCTATCAGGTATCAGAAAAGGGTCAAAGGTGATATGGCAGAAGAACAATTTGGATGCTCCCCATCTCGAGGAAGCACTAAAGATGATCATCGGCAATTAAACCCTAGTGGCATAGATATAGATAGCAAGCAATGTATTTCCCTGAAGGTAGTCAGTGCAGCTTTTTGACAAACCACATCAAGGTTTCACTGAAAGGCAGCAAGCCAAAGGACCTCATCGTCCCCAGAAGCGTCCGCAATCCACATTAAAGAATACCACCTGTTAGAGATAAGCCGAAAGAAGATTGATAAAAGAGATTGGCAAAGATGTTCTCTAGCATGAAAGAAGTAGGCCGAAAGGTGATTGATAAACAGAAACATGCTCTGCATCGCTCAAGGAAGACCCCTAATTGTAATTGCCCCGCAACTGTCACCTTGTCATTAAGTAAGCAAGATGACCTAGGTAAAAGTGTTTCTATGAAGGCAAAGATTGAAATCTTCAACTCGGTATCAGATGCTACACGGAGTGAAAAGTGCAAGCACCGGTTACCAGGCAATGCCATGTCTTGGGAGATGATCCAATGGGAAAGAACACATCAAGGTTAAAGGTGTAAAGGAATACGTTGAATGCTAACTGAGGACAACCTGAAGATAATAATGGGAAGTAAACTGAATGTAAAGAAAGTGAATCCGAGTTGCTTGTTCGTGGGAGCTATTCCCAGTTATGAACCAAGTGATATGTTCGAAGATAGTCTACAGAGGTCAGATTAAAATCACATCTAACAACGAAGCTTCAAATTTGGCAGGATAATGATTAGACAATAACAAATCCAGCAATAAAGCCATTTGGGAAGACGTCAAAGTATGTCAAGTGGGATAAGTTGGTTCTCTTGGGAAGCATAATTCAAAGGCAAAGTTACCGACCCTTGCATCGAATAGCAGAAGTAGCTAGCACCCGGAGAGCAGGAGAGCTAATATGAGGCAGTTGGTGGCAAGTTAGAAGTAAATGACAAGCATGGTATTCTCATGATGACAAGCATGGTATCTTAGTAATGACAAGCTAGTGTTGACGCATGACATGAAGTGGTAACTTGTATGAGGGTGACTCCAAAGATATGAGTTATAAGAAGTTCTGGAACTGAAGCCCCATCTTCCAATGCCGCCGCCAGTCGAAGTCAGCTAGAGGTGCAACCAGGGAAAAGTCATGTGAAGAGAAGATTCCATCTATAACAGGAGATCGAGCCAAGCAGTCCAGAGTGGAGAAGTTTTGCTAGGCAAGTTTGTTATAGAAGACGCGACGGAAGAAGTCAACCAAGAAGAGAAGACCGCCCAACCTATCTTCTTGCTAGCCTCCTCGAATCTCGGGGACGAGATTCTTGTAAGGGGGGTGGATTTGTCACGTCCTGATAAATTCATCCCAAAATTAAAAATCATTCGCCAAAAGGAATAATAGAATTAATTAAAATTTGAAAAGAAATTGGCAAACACTAAAATACGTACAAGAAAAATTCAAATGTGGCCCGGAGAATTTTTGTTAAATTCTCCTTGGTCTAAAAGGAGCCCTCAAATTTTAGTGGAATTTTCACAGCACAAATAATAATTAAGAAGAAATAAACAAAGTTAAAATGGTTTTATAAAAAGAAAAGCTCTAAAAAGTCTTTTTCCCCCCCTTCCCCCTCTTGGGCCGGCTCGGCCCATCTCCCTCCCTCTCTCTCCTCCTCCCCGCGGCCCACTCGGCCTCTCCCCGCGCGCGCGCCGCTGACGGGCGGGCCCGCCCGCCACCCTCGCTGACGGGTGGGGCCCACCCGTCATCCCCTACCTCGCGCCGCGCCCGCCGCCTCGCCCGTGCCCTAGCGCCGCCGCCGCCGCGGATTCCGCCGCATCCCGCCGTCCCCGCGCGCAATAAAGAGGGGGAAATCACTCCCCGTGATTCCCTCCCTCTTTCCCCCCACTTTTCCCTCTCTCTCTCTCTCTCGGATTCGTTTGGAAATCCTCCCGCAAACTTCGCCGGCGTCATTGATGGAGCCGAGATCGCCGCGCCGGTTTCCTTCCCCTCCGGCCGCCCTCTCTCACTCCCAACACTATTTAAGCACTCCCCGTGCCTCCCTCCTCCGTTTCCGACCCTTGCCGCTTTCTCTCCCCGTCGGAATCGAGCTCGCGCCGTCGTCCTCTCTCTCCGCCGTCGCCGCCGAGCTTCGGTTCGCCGCCGTCGTCGCCCCGGACCTCCTCCCGCTTCGGCATCGCCTCCTTCGGCTTCGCCGCGTCCCCGTCGACTTCGTCCACCCCTTCGTTTCGCCCGCCGACCGCCGGAACGCCGCCGTCCTCGTCGACCCGAGCCGCGCCGCCGCCTCTCTCCGCTTCGGTCGCCGTTCCCGTCGTCGCCGTCGACCCGGGGTGAGCCGAGGACCGCCATTTCGCTTCCCCCTTCCCTCCCCTCTCTCGGGCGCCGCTCCGTCGCGCCGGAGGTCGCCGCCGGCGACCATAGGGGCGCGGGCGCGTCGCCTCCCGTCGGCTGTGCCGGCGAGGCCGCCTTCGGGCGCGCCCCGCGGCTGCCATGTGGGGCCCGGCCGTCAGCCGCCCGCGCCCGCGGGTACGGCTGATGCGTGGGACCCACGGCGCCGGCCGGCGCAAGCCGCGTGCACCCGGTCCACCGTGGACCGTGAGGCTGCCGCGTGGGCCCCACTCCCGTGGACCCGGTCCGCGCGCCCCTCCCCTCGGCTGACGCAATAAATCCGATTTTAAATTAAAATTTAAATGAAGAAATTCGTAAATATCCATTTAAAGAGCATATAAACTTCAAATGGCCATAACTTGGCCATTTGAACTCGGAATTGGACCGTTCAAGTCTCCAATTTTTCCTTAAGAAGTCAAGAACCCATTTTTGTGCTTTGTTTCTGCTTGTTATATGGAGTTTATTAGTGTAAAAGCCTTTTCTATTCCGTCGGTCGTGTAGACGCTGCAGCTTCGGAAGATCCGCTCTTCGTGGAAGTTGAAGCTGGCGTTTGGGAAAGCGAGCAAGGCAAGTCACATCATCCTTGAACATATTGAATCCCAGTTTATAAAATTATTTTGATTTAAATTAATGCATTATCGCTTTATTTAAATTCCTGCGTTATCACTGTTTTATTTAGCCATGCCTATTTACCTTTGTTAAGACATTATTATTGCTATTGATATTATTAACTTGTTCACCCTAGGAAAATAAAACCCCAACTAGTGGGTACTCTATTCATGGTTCCACTAGTATAAACTTAGGTAGATGCTTTGCTGGTTAATTAGGCAACATTAGGTGGTTTTATAACTTTAGACTTTGGGAATTCTCATATCATTTGGACACTATGGAATGGTTGGCTTATGTTGGAATTGGACACACACCTCCCCCTCTATTCAAAACCCCCAAAATGGTTTTAGGCTGGGCTCGAGGTGCGTGGTTGGGTTTTGTTAGTCGTACCTCGGGTACTATAAGGATTAAGCTCGGGCCTCTGTTGCAAAGCACTACCGTACTTCCACATGTCTAGTGGGTAAGGCTTAGTTTGTGGCTCAGTCTGGTTATAAACAAAAGTACACGGATGGAGATGGACGAAGTCGGGGGTCGATGGACATCTCTAGGACAAATGAAGGCTACACGAGCTGCGGCCCGGTAGTCGAGATGTCATGGCACAGGGCTGGTGTCCTGCTGCTAGGGGCTCAATCCTGCCTACCTGTCCCGGAGGTTCCGGCCGTAGGTGGGGTTGGGTCGGTACTCTTGTCTATGGCTAGGATGGGTTGGAAACTATGTCACGTCTTCCGTCCGTATACCGTGGTGGTATGTGGCACGTGGTTACACGTGAGGAAGATGTGTCTTGTGGGTAAAGATGTACACCTCTGATCAGAGTATAATCTATTCGAATAGCCGCGCCCTCGGTTATGGGCAAGCCGAGCAATGTACCCAAGTTAGTGTTTTAATTCTTAAAATTTGCTCAACAACTAAAATGTGGAATGGTTGGCCTGGGTTGGCTTGGGACGAGCTGGGACCCAGGGTCGGGTTGCCAGTTCGGTCTGAATCATCGTAAGCCTTGGGTTAAGGCAGGTTCGTGAGGGTTCACGGCCTTGATTAATAATTTTGTGTAGCTCTAGGGTCGTCTTTATAAAATGGCTTTGGGCAACTAAGTGACTTTTAAATGCTGTTTTCTGCAAAGCTTAACCCCTATATTATTACCCCTTGTACCCCCTTGCATTAATCATGCATCTGCCGGTGTGGCTTGCTGAGTACTGTGGTTGTACTCATTCTTGCTCAATCTTTCCCCTCTTCAGTAAGAGAAGCTTTCGAGAAGATGTCTTAGGTGGAGTCCTGGCTTATATCCCAGTTGAGCGCCTGTGAAGATGGAGCCGTAGGCCCGCTAGTCCGCTGCTGTTTATTTTTGATTGCCAGGCCTGAAGCGCCTTTGTAATAATGTAAATATTATCGATATAATAAATATGTGTCTTTTATATCATGTTTGTGTGGTGTACCCCGGCTTTTCCTGGGACGGGGATTAATACACTAGCATTCGGGAAAATGTATTTTTCTCGGTCGCGACAGCGGCGAGTGGCGGAAACGGTGGAGGGAGGCACGGGGAGCGTTTATATAGTGTTGGGAGTGAGAGAGGGCGGCCGGGGGAGAAGGAAACCGGCGCGGCGCTCTCGGGCTCCATCAATGGCGCCGGCGAGATTTGCGGGGGCAAATCCGCCCGTTTGAACGCGAGAGAGAGAGGGAAAAATGGGGGGAAAGGGAGAGGGAATCACGGGGAATGATTTCCCCCTCTTTATTGCGCGCGGGGACGGCGGGAGGCGGCGGGATTCGCGGCGGCGGCGGCGCTAGGGCACGGGCGAGGTGGCGGGAGCGGCGGGAGGTAGGGGATGACGGGTGGGCCCTACCCGTCAGCGAGGGTGGCGGGCGGGCCCGCCCGTCAGCGGCACGCGCGCGGGGAGGAGGCCGATTGGGCCGCGGGGGAGAGGAGAGAGAGGGAGGGAGGTGGGCCGAGCCGGCCCAAGAGGGGAAGGGGGGGGAAAAGGACTTTTTAGGGTTTTTCTTTTTATAGAACCTTTTTAACTTTGTTTATTTCTTAATAATTATTATTTGTGCTCTGAAAATTCCACTAAAATTTATTTACGCATTTTAGGCTTTTAGGAAATATACAAAAATCCTCCAAGCCTTATTTGACTTTTAACTTTGCACATTTTAATTGTTGGAGGCTTTCACATGGATTTTACTTATTCTATGCATAATTTTGAGGATGTATTTTAGAGTCGTTTTGGGACGCGACAAACCTACCCCCCTTAAACGGAATCTCGACCCCGAGATTCGGAAGAACTGGCGAAGAGATCAGGATGGGCTGCCTTCAGCTCGTCTTCACGCTCCCAGGTAGCTTCTTCTTCGGCGTGGTTGCTCCACTGGACCTTGCAAAAACGGATTACCCGGTTCCTGGTCCTGCGCTCCATGGTGTCCAGGATTTTCACTGGCCTCTCCACGTAGGTCAAGTCTTCGCGAACTTCAATTTGCTCTGAGTCGGCCTGCTCGGATGGCACTCGAAGGCATTTCTTGAGTTGCGACACATGGAACACATCATGCACGTTGCCCAAGGAGGCGGGCAGCTCCAATTGGTAAGCGACTTCTCCGCGTCGGGCAACGATACGGAAAGGACCCACATACCGAGGTGCGAGCTTCCCTTTTGTCTGAAACCTGTGTACACCCCGCAATGGCGTGACCCGAAGATACACAAAATCGTCCGCTGCGAATTCCAGGTTACGGCGACGGTTATCTGCATAACTTTTCTGCCGGGACTGTGCCACCTTTAGATTATCCCGAATGGTTCTGACTTTAGCTTCAGCTTCTCTCAGGATATCAGTCCCGAACACTTGGCTTTCCCCAACTTGATCCCACAAGAGTGGTGTCTGGCATTTGCGCCCATACAACGCTTCATAAGGTGCCATTTGTATGCTGGCTTGATAGCTGTTATTGTAGGAGAACTCGGCATAGGGGAGACTCTTATCCCAGGTCTTCCCGAAATCCAGGACACATGCGCGAAGCATATCTTCTAGGATCTGATTTAGACGCTCGGTCTGCCCATCTGTCTGCGGGTGGTATGCGGTGCTGAAGTTTAATCGGGTACCCAGCTCTTCTTGGAGCTTCTTCCAAAAGTGAGAGGTGAATTGGCTTCCCCTATCAGATACGATTTTCTTGGGAACGCCATGGAGACTCACGATCCTAGCGAAGTAGAGCTCGGCTAGTTTGTTCCCTCCATAGGTGGTCTTCACAGGAATGAATCGAGCTACCTTGGTTAATCGATCCACCACTACCCATATAGAATCATATCCACCTTGGGTCTTTGGAAGTCCGGTGATGAAATCCATCCCAATTTCATCCCATTTCCATTCAGGTACTTGGAGAGGTTGGAGAAGTCCGGCCGGTCGTTGGTGCTCTACCTTGACACGCTGGCACACATCACAAAGGGCCACGAACTCTGCAATTTCCCGCTTCATACTAACCCACCAGTATTTCTCCTTCAAGTCTAAGTACATCTTCGTACTGCCAGGGTGGATGGAATAAGGACTTTCGTGGGCTTCCTGAAGTATCAGCTGTTTAAGTTCTCTGTTATCTGGAACGCATACTCGATTTCCGTTCCATAGGGTTCCGTGTTCATCCTCTGTGAAACCAGCGGCTTTACCCTGTTTCATATTCTTGAGGAGTCCATGCATGTCCGGATCGTTCTTCTGAGCCTCGCGGATTTGATCGAGCAAGGTAGGCTTGGCTTCCAACGCAGCCAAGAATCCGCGACCAACTATGCTTAGGTTCAGGGCTTCCATCTGTTGACTAAGTTCGGGTGGAATGCCACGGACGTTAAGAGTGTTGCAATGGCTTTTTTGACTTAGAGCGTCGGCGACCACGTTGGCCTTACCAGGATGATAGTGAATTCCCACATCATAATCCTTGATGAGTTCTAACCATCTCCTTTGCCGAAGATTCAGGTCCGACTGAGTGAAGATGTATTTCAAACTCTTATGATCAGTATATATTTCACAGCGATTCCCAATGAGATAGTGCCGCCAGATTTTTAGAGCATGAATGTCACGCCCAGAAATTTAGCCCAAATTTCCAGACTATTTTGTGTATTAAATCCCTGTCCAGGACCAGCCAGGGTACACAAAACGACAAGTAATATACAGTTCCAAACGTAAATAGAGCGTAAAATACTTACAGAAGAGGCACTTAGTCCTCACACCGAAACAAAAGCAGCAGCAGCGGAAAAAGGCGATCCTAGCGGGGCTTCAGCTCCACTCCACAGGCAAAACTCAACTGGGGTCTGAGCCTTGGTCCTCTAACTTCGTCTTCAGCTCAGAAGCACTACACTTCTGAAAAGGGGGAATAATAGCAAGACTGAGTACAACCACCGTACTCAGCAAGCCACACCAACGATGTAGACGTGCAAGGGGGAACACAAGGACGGTTTGTGGCTATTTGCATAAAGGTGGTTGTAAAACATTTTATTGAGCAAAACAGTAAAACTGTTGAGTAATTAAAGTAATATTGAATCTCCACTGATCAACGCTACACCACGTTGAACAGGCCCAACCAACCCACCTGGACTACAGTGTATTGGGTCGATTTATTAAGGTGGGACTAATCACGGTGAATCTGGTCGACCGCCCATAACCGCGGGCACGGCTATTTGAATAGTTTTACTCTGATCAGAGGTGTACAACTGTACCCACAAGACACAGCCCCACGACACGTTTCCGTGCGCCGGCATGCCACCACGACATACCGGAAAGAGGCCGTGACAGGACCCTTCGCATAACCCCCTCTAACCAAGCACACCACACCTCAGGTTTCACCCCCACTCCTCGCAAGGCAGCGGGCAGTCCCCTCTCGTGCCTAGGTGAATCCGGAAGCCGCATAGGCCGTCGCAGGGCCCATCCAAACTCCATCACGCCCACCCTTGCCTAGATGCGTCGGCTAGAGGAAAGCTACACTACAAGCCCAGCCGTTGCCCACGCTGGCTTGTGGTAAGTACGATAAGTTCTTCCAGGGCATCCCGCGAACCGGTCCTTAATTGCCATGGGTGCGACTAGCAAAACCATGCACCCACAGCCCACCATTCAGTTGCATTTTAGTTGGATAATTACGACCATGAAGCATGGCCAGGTGTCTCGAGCACACAGCTCAATCTGATACTAAAAAGGTCTAATACTGCAATTATCCCATCAACTGAGCTAGTGGTAATTAAGCATGGCTAAGCATATAGTTCTAGCTAGGTCACATAAGTAACACAAGCTAGTCGATTTATTACCCAAGGTTGACAAAGAACAGATATCAAGTAAACATGGCACAAGCGAGCAGATAGGTAATACCCTGATCCCGTGTAATTAGCAAAACATGCATATTTATTTGCAAATAGTAAAACATTTGTAAATTAGGATCAAAATGCTCAAGGGGAATGTGTGACTTGCCTTGCTTCTTCACTTGGATCTTCCGAACTCTTTTCCTTGCGACCGCGGACTTCCGAAACGACGGAAACTACACGCTGGCACGCAAAACGAGAAAAAACTCTAATAAAAACCAAGGAAACAGTACATAAAAACTAAACAAACATGTAGAGCTCAATTTTAGATGAATTTTGCAAGTTGAATGGCTCAATTCGGAGTTCGAATGAATTAGATATGAATTTTAGAAGTTTTGAGCCATTTAAATGGATTTCTATAATTAAACTCGATTTATTGCGCAATTATTATTTATTTTTACAAAGGAAAAGGTCCTCGCTGATGTCAGCAAGGGGCGGCCGGCGCCGACACGCGGGCCCCACACGTCAGCGAGTCAAAGGGGGAGGGCACACGGTGGACCGCGTCCACCGCGACCTCGGGCGCGCGTCCACCACGTGGACGGCCCAGATCGGCCAAGGCCGATCGGACGGCTGGGGACAGCCGGGTGGCGCGGCCCGGCCAGCGCTCACACAAAGCTGGCGGCGGCGGCGGCCGGGACCGAAGCGACGGCGGCACACGGGCTGGGCGGCCACCGGCGGCGGCACACGGCGCGCGCAAGCACGGGAGGCGGCCGGCCAAGGGGAGAAAGAGGGAGGGGAGAGGAGTGCTCACCGAGGGCGGCGACGGCGAGACGACCACGGAGAGGCGACCGGCGGCGGAAAGGATGGCGGCGGTCGGCACGGGAGGCGACGAGAACGGCGTTCCGATGACGCCCGACCACGGCGGAGCCACGGCCGAGGGGCGGTGGGATGCAGCGAATGCGGTGGAGGCGGTGGCGCGGCGTGAGGTAGATGGGGATGGCGGCAAGAGGCAGCCGACGGAGGGAGGCGAGATGGCGGCAGCGCGAGAGAGGTAGATTTTCCGGAGGCGGAGAGGGGAGATGGAGTAGGGGCCGGGGTAGAGCTTGGCACGGCGTTGCCGACGGCGCAAGCGGCGAGGTGCGGCGACGACTAACGTGGCGGCAGCGGCCGGCTGAAGGCGGTGTGTGGCGGTAGTGGCTCGGCCTCGCGATGGGAAGGTGGTTCCGGCGGTGGAGGAGGGAGATGGAGTGGATGCCGGGGTGCGGCGGGGAGCGGCGAAGCCGGTGGTGGTGACGGCGCAACGCGGGGATGGCGGGAGCGGCGGCAGGGGCCGGCTGGAGGCCGCCGGCGAGCGGCGGAGCTAGCGCGCGCGTGGGGAGAGCGGGAGAGAGTGCGGGGAGTGCGGGAAAGTTGGGGAAAAGGGAGAGGATGGCCGGGGAAGTGATTTTATAGGCTCGGGAGGGAGTGGCTCAGGCCGGGATGGGCGGCAACCGGCGTCGAAGTGGGAGGCGACGTGGAGCTCGTGGGGAGGTCAAACCGGCGCCGTTTTGTTGGGGGAAAGTGGGGGAGGAGAGTGGAGGAGGTGGGGCGACGCGGTCCCGCGGTCGGGGCGAGCGCGCGGGTGGAGGAGGAGGCGGAATCGGCGGCGACGTGGGGAGGTCGTGGCGGCGGTTTCGGCTGAGGGAGCCGGAGGTTAGGGATGGCCCTGACAGGTGGGACCCACCTGTCGGCGGCTCGGGGGGAAGGAGAGAGGAGGAGACGGTTGGGGGAGAAGATGACAGGTGGGGCCTCGGGTCCCACCTGTCGGAGAGAGAGGGAGGGAGAGGCCGGCTGGGGAGGCAAAGCAGACTTGAGGGAGAGAGAGAGCCGAGCGGGCCGAGGGAGAAGGCCGGCCCGAGAGGGAGAGAGGGGGGGGGGGATTGGGCCGAAAGGGGCCCAAAGAGAGGAGGGAGGATTTTATTTGTTTTCTTTTTATTTTAATTGGTTAAATGATCTTCGTGACTTTAAAACTATTTCTCGAGCTCCGAAAATTCACGGAAAAATTCGGAGAGTATATTAGGGCACAGAGAATATTACAAAATATTTCCGGCCGATGATTTTTAAGGGAAAATTTTAATTCTCCCATTATTTCACTTGATTAAATTGATTTAACTTTTATTTAATTTCTAGAAAATGCATTATTTAATGATTTTTAAACCCGAACGAAAATCGGGGCGTTACAATGAACCACCGCAGCTAACTCCAAATCATGGGTAGGGTAGTTGCCTTCATGAGGCCGTAGCTGGCGTGAGGCATAGGCCACCACATGACCATCCTGCATGAGCACGCACCCCAATCCTTGGCGCAAAGCGTCACAATACACCATGAAATCCTTGCGAGTATCCGGCAAGATTAACACTGGCGAGGCAACCAGCTTTTCTTTGAGAGTTTTGAACGCCTTCTCGCATTGCGAGCTCCACACAAATTTCTCTTCTTTCTTCAACAACTGTGTCATGGGTCGAGCGATTTTGGAGAAGTTCTCGATGAACCTCCGGTAGTATCCTGCCAAACCTAAGAAACTGCGGACTTGAGTGACTGTCTTGGGTTGCTTCCAATCAGTGACGGCGGTCACTGTTTCGGGGTCCACAGCAACTCCTTTAGCAGATATCACGTGCCCTAAGAATTTGACTTCGGACAACCAGAACTCACACTTGCTAAGTTTGGCATACAATTGATGTTCCCGCAACTTTCCCAATACCAGACGGAGATGGTGCTGATGGTCTTCCTCGGATTGTGAGTATATCAGAATGTCATCAATGAAAACCACAACAAACTTATCCAAGTATTCCATGAACACTTTGCTCATTAAGTTCATGAAAAAGGCAGGTGCATTGGTTAAACCGAAGGACATCACCGTGAATTCATACAGTCCGTATCGCGTGGTGAATGCGGTCTTCGGAATATCTTCATCACGAATACGTAATTGGTGATATCCGGAACGAAGATCGATCTTGGAGAATACAGTGGCACCTTTAAGCTGATCGAACAGATCATCGATCCGGGGAAGAGGGTACTTGTTTTTGATGGTGACTTCATTGAGAGCTCTGTAGTCAACGCACATCCTCTTCGTCTTGTCTTTCTTCTCCACAAAAATCACAGGAGCACCCCAGGGGGAAGTGCTCGGACGTATATACCCCTTTTCTTTCAACTCTTCCAACTGTTTCTTAACTTCAGCCAGTTCATTTGCTGCCATACGGTAGGGTCGCTTGTACAGAGGAGTGGTTCCTGGAGCAAGATCTATCCGGAACTCAATCTCTCGTTTGGGCGGCATACCGGGTAGTTCTTCCGGAAACACGTCTCCGAACTCTCTGACGATGGGGATTTCTGACAGTCCTATCTGATGAAGTTCGGAACTACTGACAGAGGTTGGGGGTGCAAAGAAAACAACCGGTTGTTCCGGCCCTCGGTACAGAGTGACAGTGCGTCTCGCACAATCCACTACTCCTTGGAATTGAGCCAACCAATTCATCCCAAGGACCACATCCAAGTTCTTGGTGTCTAGCAGAATCAGATCCGAGGGAAAAGGAATCCCCTGAATTTCTGTGGGGACGGCAGGGCTATAATACTTTGCTATCATAACCCCTCCAGGGGTGGTGATGAGCAGAGGGTTCCTAAGCCTTTCTACCCCCAACTGATTTCTCCCCACGAATGGCACAGATATAAACGAGTGGGAAGCTCCAGAGTCGAACAGAATGGTAGCAGGGATGGAATGAATGAGGAACGTACCAACGATGACGTCTGGAGTTGTCAGCACGTCCTCGGCCGTCACGTGGTTCGCCCGACCCCGAATGACATCCTTCCCACCGTTGTTGGAGCGGGGAGGCGCTTGGCCTTGCTGACGCCTCGGCTTTGGGCATTTATCCGCAAAGTGCCCGGGCTAGAAGCAGTTGAAGCACAGACGCTGCGGACCTTGAGCGTCCCTGCGGCCTTGACCAGGCTGCACAGTTGGCGTAGGAGGACGGGGCGCACGAGTCCCTTATTGATTCTGCTGCTGCTGCGGCTGTGGGACGCGCACCACGAATTGAGGTCGAGGCGCGGAGCGAGGTTGCTGCTGCTGTTGTTGCTGCTGCGAGGAGGATCCCCCTGGATAGGGATTGGTGTAGCGGACCCTTTGGTTAGCACCCTGTTGATTGCGGAAATTCGCCAAGCGGCGCTTGTGCGACTCCAGTTCCTTGTGCTTGGCTTCCAAGCGGATGCTCTTGTCCACCAGACGTTGGAAATCCGGATAGTCCCCGGAGACTAGACGGACGGACAGCTCAGGGTCCATTCCTGCCAAGAACTTCTCTTGCTTCTCCTCATCTTCCCGCACATCCTCCGGGGCGTAACGGGCCAGGTTGTTGAACTCATGCAAATACTCCGTCACGGAGCGGTTGCCTTGCTTCAACTCTCGGAATTCTCTTTTCTTAAGGGCCACGACTCCGGCGGGCACATGGGTTCTCCGGAAAGCGGCGGTGAAACGGGCCCAAGTAATAGGTTGCCCCTCTGGCTGCGTAGCCTGGAAATGGTCCCACCATAGAGATGCGGGCCCCTACAGCTGGTGGGCGGCGAAGATGACTTTCTCCTCATCGCTGCACTGCACAGTGTCTAGCTTTTTCCCCACGGCATGCAACCAATCCAACGCATCCACGGGGTTGTTGGAGCTAGAGAAGGTAGGTGGGCGGAGGTGGGCGGATGCGGAGGAACTCGGCGAGCTTAGAGTGTTGGGGAGGTGGTGGTGGAGCATTATGTTGTGGCGGATTTTGGAGGTGGTGGAGGAAAGCAGTCATCATGTTGGCCTGCTGGGCGAGGATTTGGGTGAGAATGGCGTTGGTATCTGGCGGTGGTGGTGGAGGCGGAGGAGGAGGTGGAGGTGGGCTGCCCTGGTGGTGATGGTTGCTGCCTTCAGGTTGGTTGCCATCACCGGTGGCAGCACTTCTCCTGGTCGTCACCATCTGAAAACCCCACACAGAACCAGCAAACAGAGAGAGCTGACAATTAAAGCTAACCATCCATGACTACCATAATTCTTGAATTTATTACTGCTATTAAATTGGTTCATTAAAGTTCAAGTTGCTTAGGCAAATAAAATAAAGACAGGCTCCGACACAGTTATACCACACACCGGCATAACCATGCCCCACACAACTCCAACAAGAAAACAAACGAGAAAGAACACATGCGCAAGCCTACTAACTGCTCGTCTACCGCTGCGACGGGCCAGGACGGAAGGTGAGCAACAGCGCATCCTCCGTGCTACCAACGCCGGAGGCTTCCCCCTCCTGGGGAACCACGGGCGCGGGCTCGGCACGAGGGGTCTCGACGAAGCAAGTCCACGCCAGGGACTGACGAACAAGCTCGGGCCTGGAGGTGCTCTTGCGAGCGGTGATCTTCTGGCCGCGGCAGACACGGCGACGCTTGCGGCGGCAGACCTCTCCCTGGGCGATCTTGAGCTGATGCAGCTGCGCCTCCACCGCGTCTAGGTCCTTCTTGAGCTGCAGGTTCTCTTGACGCAGCTCCAGGATCTTCATGTTCTTCTCGACCATCCCACGGCGCACCATCTGATGGAAGTCGATACGAGCCGCGTCGTACGCCTCCACCATGCGCGCCAGGTGCATGATGGTAGCGTCATCCTCCGAGCTAGCATCCCGGAAGGTGGCGTAGTCGCGGGCTCCTCCGCGGCGAGGGTGGTAGCGGTAGGGCGAGTGCTGCAACTCGTCCGGGTAACGCTGGTGAAGAGTGCCGATGGCGAGGAGAGCGGCGCTCTGGCAAGCGGAGGGGAAAGAATCTCCACCCGCGGTGACTGCCAGCGAAGTCCGCTCGGGAGAGCCAGCGAGGATCACTGCAGTGACCTCCCAAGCAGCGTGGGGCTCTGCATCGTCACCCTCCTGCTCCGGAAGCGGCCTGCCCTGGTAGTCCACTCCATGTGGATACCCCAGGACAACGCACATGCCCCGCAGCTCCAAGACGAAACCAGTCATGTCCAAACCACGACGGGTGACGCTGCCGGCCATCTACAAACAAAAACAAAAAGAAAAGCAACATTTAAAAAGGGCAGATTTTGGCGATAAATGAAGCAGCAAGACAGAGAAAGACTAGAGGGTTTTCACAAATAACAGAGGATTTTTATTTCGAAAATACTGCTAAGGCTTGGGATCTACGGCTCATCCTAGGGTCAAGGGGGCTCTGATACCAACTTGTCACGACCGGAAATAACCCAACGGGCGTTCCTTACGTGCGTGCATTAATCCTTGTCCCAGGAGGCAAGCTACACCAAAAGTTGATACAATTCAGAGTTTAACAAGCGGAAGCGTAAATAGTTAATTTATTACATGGGCAGCGAAGGCCCAGCACACACAAAGACAAACGAGAAACAGCGGAAGACTAGGGCGACGACCACAGGCACTTGACGGCAGGCACGAGCTAGACACCAAAGCCTTCATCCTCCAGGAACTCCTCTTCTGGGTTTGGGAAAAATTGAGCAAGACTGAGTACAACCACCGTACTCAACAAGACACACCCACAAGTGCAGAATAAATGCAAGGGAGTACAAAGGAGTTATACTATAAAGGGTTAGGGTTGCAGTAAACAGCATTTAAAGACATTAGTTGCTCAGGGCTATTTTGCAAACACGATTCTAGTACTATACAATATTATTTATCAAGGCCGTGAACCCACACGAACCTGCCTTAACCCAAGGCCTACGATGATTCAGACCGAACTGGCAACCCGACCCTGGGTCCCAGCTCGTCCCAAGCCAACCCAGGCCAACCATTCCACATTTTAGTTGTTAGGCAGGTTTTAAGAATTAAAACACTAACTTGGGTACATTGCTCGGCTTGCCCATAACCGAGGGCGCGGCTATTCGAATAGATTATACTCTGATCAGAGGTGTACATCTTTACCCACAAGACACATCTTCCTCACGTGTAACCACGTGCCACATACCACCACGGTATACAGACGAAAGACGTGACATAGTTTCCAACCCATCCTAGCCATAGACAAGAGTACCGACCCAATCCCACCTACGGCCGGAACCCCCGGGACAGGCAGGCAGGACTGAGCCCCTAGCAGCAGGACACCGGCCCTGTGCCACGACATCTCGACTACCGGGCCGCAGCTCGTGTAGCCTTCATTTGTCCTAGAGATGTCCATCGACCCCCGACTTCTTCCATCTCCATCCGTGTACTTTTGTTTATAACTAGACTGAGCCACAAACTAAGCCTTACCCACTAGACATGTGGAAGTACGGTAGTGCTTTGCAACAGAGGCCCGAAGACCGGTCCTTATATGGCCGAGGTGCTACTATCAAAACCATGCACCCCGAGCCCAGCCTAAAACCATTTTTGGGGATTTTGAATAGAAGGAGCGGTGTGAAGCCAATTCCACAATAACCAAACCATTCCATGGTGTCCAGGTGATATGAATATTCCCAAAGTCTAGAGTTGTAAAACCGCCTAATGTTACCTAATTAAAAGCGAAGCATCTACCTAAAATCATACTAGTGATACCATGAGTAGAGTGTCCACTAGTTGGGGTTTTGTTTATTCTAGGGTGAGCAAGGAAGTAATAACAATAACAATAATAATAAGGTCATAACAAAGGTAAATAGGCATGGCTAAATAAAACAGTGATAACGCGGGAATTTAAATAAAGCGATAATG
Source organism: Oryza sativa Japonica Group (assembly GCF_034140825.1). Taxonomy (NCBI): domain Eukaryota; kingdom Viridiplantae; phylum Streptophyta; class Magnoliopsida; order Poales; family Poaceae; genus Oryza; species Oryza sativa. Next base: position 7,745,561 of record NC_089038.1, on the reverse strand, counting down.
CAATAAGTTAAATCAACATAATTTTACAAACTGGGATTCAATATGTTCAAAGATGATGTGACTTGCCTTGCTCGCTTTCCCAAACGTCGGCTTCAACCTCCACGAAGAGCGGATCTTCCGAAGCTGCAGCGTCTACACGACCAACGGAAAAGAAACGGCTTTTACTCAACTAAACTCCATATAACAAGCAGAAACAAAGCACAAAAATGGGTTCTTGGCTTCTTAAGGAAAAATTAGAGACTTGAATGGTCCAATTCCGAGTTCAAATGGCCAAGTTATGGCCATTTGAAGTTTACATGCTCTTTAAATGGATATTTACGAATTTCTTCATTTAATTTTTAATTTAAAAACATATTTATTGCGTCAGCCGGGAGAGAGGAGCGCGCGGACCGGGTCCACGGGAGTGGGGCCCACGCGGCAGCCTCTCGGTCCACGGTGGACCGGGTGCACGCGGCTTACGCCGGCCGGCGCCGTGGGTCCCACGCGTCAGCCGCACCCGAGGGCGCGGGCGGCTGACGGCCGGGCCCCACATGGCAGCCGCGGGGCACGCCCGAAGGCGGCCTCGCCGGCACAGCCGACGGGAGGCGACGCGCCCGCGCCCCTATGGTCGCCGGCGGCGGCAATAGGCACGGCGGAGCGGCGGCCGAGAGAGGGGAGGGAAGGGGGAAACGAAATGGGCGGTCCACGGCTCACCCCGGGTCGACGACGACGACGGGAACGGCGACCGGAGCGGAAGAAGGCGGCGGCGTGGCACGGGTCGACGGGGACGGCGGCGTTCCGGCGGTCGGCGGGCGAAACGGAGGGGTGGACGAGGTCGGCGAGGACGCGGCGGAGCCGAAGGAGGCGACGCCGAGGCGGGAGAAGGTCCGAGGCGACGACGGCGGCGGACCGGAGCTCGGCGGTGACGGCGGAGAGAGAGAGCGACGGCGCGAGCTCGATTCCGGCGGAGAGAGAGAGCGGCGAGTGGCGGAAACGGTGGAGGGAGGCACTGGGAGCGTTTATATAGTGTTGGGAGTGAGAGAGGGCGGCCGGGGGAGAAGGAAACCGGCGCGGCGCTCTCGGGCTCCATCAATGGCGCCGGCGAGATTTGCGGGGGCAAATCCGCCCGTTTGAACGCGAGAGAGAGAGGGAAAAATGGGGGGAAAGGGAGAGGGAATCACGGGGAATGATTTCCCCCTCTTTATTGCGCGCGGGGACGGCGGGAGGCGGCGGGATTCGCGGCGGCGGCGGCGCTAGGGCACGGGCGAGGCGGCGGGAGCGGCGGGAGGTAGGGGATGACGGGTGGGCCCCACCCGTCAGCGAGGGTGGCGGGCGAGCCCGCCCGTCAGCGGCACGCGCGCGGGGAGGAGGCCGATTGGGCCGCGGGGGAGAGGAGAGAGAGGGAGGGAGGTGGGCCGAGCCGGCCCAAGAGGGGAAGGGGGGAAAAAGGACTTTTTAGGGTTTTTCTTTTTATAGAACCTTTTTAACTTTGTTTATTTCTTAATAATTATTATTTGTGCTCTGAAAATTCCACTAAAATTTATTTACGCATTTTAGGCTTTTAGGAAATATACAAAAATCCTCCAAGCCTTATTTGACTTTTAACTTTGCACATTTTAATTGTTGGAGGCTTTCACATGGATTTTACTTATTCTATGCATAATTTTGAGGATGTATTTTAGAGTCGTTTTGGGACGCGACAACCTGGACCTATATCTATCTCTTCCAAATCATCGGCCGACATAAAACCTTGACCTTGCTTATCATCGAGATCATCTACTGTATCCTTAGCGTAGACATCTAAACCCTCCACAACGCCCTCAAAGTAATAGCTTGGGTTCTCCATCTTCGATTGGCTGTATATCAGAATCGGACACTTTTAGAAAATCTCCATCCCAGACTTTTCCAGATAAACAATCAAGGCCATCCATCTCCCAAAGGGCTAAATCGGCATTGGCAACATTAACTGACCTGTCGGCTGGCACAACCTCTATCTTATCACCTTGCCACTGAATCAAGCACTGATGCATAATTGAAGGGATGCAACAATTGGCATGAATCCAATCTCTTCCAAGCAACAAACTGTATGAACCCTTCCCATCGATGACAAAAAACGTAGTAGAAATAGTCTTGCTGCCGACTGTCAGCTCCACATTTAAAACACCTTTGGTCTCCGATGGATTACCACCAAACTCTTTGAGCACCATATTTGTCTTGATGAGATCCTCGGCATTCCTACCCAGCTTCCTGAATGTCACGCCCAGAAATTTAGCCCAAATTTCCAGACTATTTTGTGTATTAAATCCCTGTCCAGGACCAGCCAGGGTACACAAAACGACAAGTAATATATAGTTCCAAACGTAAATAAAGCGTAAAATACTTACAGAAGAGGCACTTAGTCCTCACACCGAAACAAAAGCAGCAGCAGCGGAAAAGGCGATCCTAGCGGGGCTTCAGCTCCACTCCACAGGCAAAACTCAACTGGGGTCTGAGCCTTGGTCTTCTAACTTCGTCTTCAACTCAGAAGCACTACACTTCTGAAAAGGGGGAATAATAGCAAGGCTGAGTACAACCACCGTACTCAACAAGCCACACCAACGATGCAGACGTGCAAGGGGAACACAAGGACGGTTTGTGGCTATTTGCATAAAGGCGGTTGTAAAACATTTTATTGAGCAAAACAGTAAAACAGTTGAGTAATTAAAGTAATATTGAATCTGCACTGATCAACGCTACACCACGTTGAACAGGCCCAACCAACCCACCTGAACTACAGTGCATTGGGTCGATTTATTAAGGTGGGACTAATCACGGTGAATCTGGTCGACCGCCCATAACCGCGGGCACGGCTATTCGAATAGTTTTACTCTGATCAGAGGTGTACAACTGTACCCACAAGACACAGCCCCACGACACGTTTCCGTGCGCCAGCATGCCACCACGACATACCGGAAAGAGGCCGTGACAGGACCCTTCGCATAACCCCCTCTAACCAAGCACACCACACCTCAGGTTTCACCCCCACTCCTCGCAAGGCAGCGGGCAGTCCCCTCTCGTGCCTAGGTGAATCCGAAAGCCGCATAGGCCGTCGCAGGGCCCATCCAAACTCCATCACGCCCACCCTTGCCTGGATGCGTCGGCTAGAGGAAAGCTACACTACAAGCCCAGCCGTTGCCCACGCTGGCTTGTGGTAAGTACGATAAGTTCTTCCAGGGCATCCCGCGAACCGGTCCTTAATTGCCATGGGTGCGACTAGCAAAACCATGCACCCACAGCCCACCATTCAGTCGCATTTTAGTTGGATAATTACGACCATGAAGCATGGCCAGATGTCTCGAACACGCAGCTCAACAAGATACTAGAAAGGTCTAATACTGTAATTATCCCATCAACTGAGCTAGTGGTAATTAAGCATGGCTAAGCATATAGTTCTAGCTAAGTCACATAAGTAACATGAGCTAGTCGATTTATTACCCAAAGTTGACAAAGAACAGATATCAAGTAAACATGGCACAAGCGAGCAGATAGGTAAACCCTGATCCCGTGTAATTAGCAAAACATGCATATTTATTTGCAAACAGTAAAACATTTGTAAATTAGGATCAAAATGCTCAAGGGGAATGTGTGACTTGCCTTGCTTCTTCACTTTGATCTTCCGAACTCTTTTCCTTGCGACCGCGGACTTCCGAAACGACGGAAACTACACGCTGGCACGCAAAACGAGGAAAAACTCTAATAAAAACCAAGGAAACAGTACATAAAAAGTAAACAAACATGTAGAGCTTAATTTTAGATGAATTTTGCAAGTTGAATGGCTCAATTCGGAGTTCGAATGAATTAGATATGAATTTTAGAAGGTTTTGAGCCATTTTAATGAATTTCTGGAATTATTACCGATTTATTGCGCAATTTAAACCAATTATGACGTCATCCAACGGGGGAGAGGTGGCGCCGGCAAGCGGGCCCCACCTGTCGGTGACTCACGGGTGGCGGGCGCACCGTGGACCGAGTCCACGCACGCGCTGGTCCGCGGGCGCACCACGTGGCAGACACGTGGCGGCCACGACGGACGGCTAGCGGAGGTGGCGCCGACGTGGCGCCACAGAGGCACTGACGCGGGCGGCACGGGAAGGCCACGTGGACGGCCCAGATCGCCCCGAAGGAGGATCGGGCGGCCACGGGCGAGCTGGAGCCGGCTCACCGGTCGGCCGACCGGGAGCGACGGCGCACGGCCCGATGGTCGCCGGCGACGACCACCGGCGCGACGGCACGCGCGGGAGGCGGCGAAAAGAGGGAAAAGGGAGAGGAGACGGAGGGGGTCCTCACCGAGGAGCGCCGGCGACGGGACGACCATGGGGAGGCGACTGGCGGCGGAAAGGATGGCGGCGGCTGGCACGGGAGGCGACGGGAACGGCGTTCCGACGACGCCCGACCATGGCGGAGCCACGGCCGAGGGCCGGCAAGACCTGGGGAAATTATTGGAGCGGTTAGGGAGGGAAATAGGCGACCGAAGCGGCGAGAATACCACGCCGGAGAGGAGAGGAATGGTGGGGCTCACCGGCGACCGAGAGATACCACGTTCCGGTGGGTTTCCGGCGATGATCAACGGTGACCGAGGTGCTGCACGGCGCTGCGAGGCGAGAGGTGAAGACGGAGCGACGCGGCGGCGGCTAAGGCGACGGTGGCACACGGCTGGAGGCGGCGTATGGTGGAGGTGGCTCGGGATGCACGGTGGAAGGGTGGTTGCGGTGGTGGAACGGGGAAACGGAGCGGAGGCCGGGGTAGAGCTTGGCACGGGGTTGCCGATGGCGCAAGCGGCGAGGTGCGGCGACGACTAACGCGGCGGCAGCGGCCGGCTGAAGGCGGTGTGTGGCGGTAGTGGCTCGGCCTCGTGATGGGAAGGTGGTTCCGACGGTGGAGGAGGGAGATGGAGTGGATGCCGGGGTGTGGCGAGGCGCTGTGATGCTATAGGTGGCGGCGGCGCAGCGCGGCAGCGACGGGAGCGACGGTGGCGGGCGGCTGGAGATTGCCGGCGAGCGGCGGCGAAGGGGATCGGCGTGGAGAGCTCGGTAGAGGGCGTGGGGGACTCGGGAAAACAGGGAAAAAGGAAGAGGAGTCCACGGGGATTGATTTTATAGCTCAAGGGGGCGAGGAGAGGGCCGGGGAGCGGCGGATTTCGAGGGGAAGTGGGGCGGCGTCGTGGGGGAGAGAGAGACGCGGGAGGCGGCGACGTGGCCGGATTTTGCGGGGAGAGTGGGGGGAAACGGCGCGGACGTGGGCGGCGAGGTCCCACGGACAAGCGCGCGCGCGGGGTGGAGGAGGTGGGCGGAAACGGCGGCGACGTTGGACGGCTCGGGCGGCCATGGCGGTTGCTGGCCCGGGCTGGAGGTTGGGGGTGACCCCGACAGGTGGGGCCCACCTGTCGGCGGCTCGGGGAGAGGAGGGAGGATGAGGGAGGCGAAGCGGACTTGCGCGAGGAGGGGGCAAGCCGGGCCGACGGCCCAAAGAGAAGGGAGGAGGGGAAAAGGAGGGCGGCCGGGCCCGAGAGGATGGAGAGGGAGAAGATCTTGGGCCGAAAGCGGCCCAAAGACAAAGAGGGGAAATTTTATTTGTTTTCTTTTTATTTTAATTGATGCAATGATTTTTGTGCTATTAAAACTATTTCTCGAGCTCCGAAAATTCACGGAAAATTCCGGAGAGTACATTAGGGCACAAAGAATATTGCAAAATATTCCCGGCCAATGATTTTTAAGGGAAAATTTTAATTCTCCCATTATTTCACTTGATTAAATTGATTTAACTTTTATTAAATTTCTAGAAAATACATTATTAAATGAATTTTAATCCCGAACGAAAATCAGGGCGTTACACTGAACGTAGCATAAGGCATCAAATTCACCGCAGCCCCACTGTCGACCATCATTTTAGACATCGGCTTCCCATTGACGTAGCCGTTTACATACAACGGTTTAAGATGCCGATTCTCCGTTCCCTCGGGATTCTCGAATACCGCCTGCTCTGGTGATAGGACCAACTTGGCCGATTCTTCCTCTACTTCATCAACATCAGCCTGATTGATTCCGAATTCGGCCGGCAGCGTAAAGACCATGTTGATTGGTGCTGTAACAACACTCTTTCCTTTGGCCAACCTCTTCGCCTCATCGGCTGCAGCATCATCGGCTGTAGGAACTTGATTCTTAACACGCCACACCTGCCTTGGTCTTGGTTTCCTCAGCCGATGATTGATTTCCTCTTCAACCTCCTGAAAACGTTCCCTGCTCCTCAATCTCTGGACCCTCCTTTTCTGATTCTTTGTGAAAATCCCAGAGGGACACCATTGATTCTTCCTGGTCACCTCATCTTCTTGGCCATGATCTTGACTCATCGGACCCAATCTTTGATGAACAGGGAGTCTTGTCTGGCTTGGCCGATCACCCCTATTATGTGGTCGGCTTGAGCTCTCAATGACGTCACTACACCCAGGACAGTTTTCAATAGATGGCAACCTCATTCCTTCATTCCAGCAGAATCTAAAGAACTCGCAATCCCAATGAGGATCAAAACCATTGTCGTTCTCTTCATAACGCCTCCCCTGCTGCTTATCATACTTCCTTTGATACTTGTTAATAATTGTCACATCCTGATTTTTGTTTCAGGATTTATAAATTATTTAATAAATTATTAATAGAATTTATATTAAATGTTCTTTAATTTTCAAGTGAAGTAAAATGTGGGAAATAAAATTTCTTAAATCTAAAGCATGGATGGATTTAATTTTTGTTAAATTCTCCATGGTTAAGTCAACTCTCTGAAATTTTCTCGGATTTTTCAGAGCTCAATTCTTAAATAATACAAAGAACAGTTCAGTAATTATTTGATCATTAATGATCTAAATATAATTGTTAAGAGCTTTTCTTGTTTAAAAATCCTTAACTTATAAATTGTTGTTTAAAAGGAATTATTAGAAATGATTTTAAAAGCCTAAAAGAGAAGATCTAATTTTAATTTGCTAAATCTCAATATAAAAAGGGGCCAGATAAAATTTCATTAAATACTTTGCTTAATTCTATAATTCCTAGATTTTTCTGGGATTTATTTGAGCTAAGGAAGTATTTTTAATAAATGGAATTGCATTTAAGAAATAATTTAATTGAAAAAGGTTTTAAAAAGTCTTCTTTTGGCTTTGGGCCGAAAGCCGGCCCAAAACCCTTCTCTCTCTTTCCCTCGGCCCAGCCGGCCCAGTCCGCCGAGCCGCCGCTCTCCTCTCTCTCTCTCAGCCGCTGACAGGTGGGCCCCGCTTGTCAGGTTCTTCGTCCTCCTTCGGCCGCCGCCGCCCGCAAACCCTAGCGCGCTGCCGCCGCCTTCTCCTTCCAAATCCGCTCGATTCTTTCCTTCTCCGGTGAAATCTTTTGAGGGGAAATGATCTTCTCGATCTCCTCTTCCTTTTCTTTTTTGGAATCTCCGGTCAATTCGGTTTGGAAACTCGATGGAATCGAGATCGAATCGGATTCCTCTCTCTCCCGAACCCTAAAGTTTCCTTCTCGCCGCCGGTCGCCGTGGGCCTTTGCCGCCGCCTCCTTGCACCTATATAAGGACCCCCGAGCTCCCCTCTACCCGTCGCCTCCTTTGCCTTAGCCTGCCGTCGCGTCTAGCGCCGCCTCCGCGTAGCCTTAGTCGCCGCCGTCGTTGCCGTCGGTTCAGCCGCGCCGCGCCGCCGTTGCAGTCGCCGTCGTCGGTCGCCGTCGCCACCATCGGGTTCGCCAAGTCGTCGCCGTCCCCGTCCACCGCTTCGCCGCCGCCGAAGACCGTCGGAGCGCCGTCGCCGTCGTCGACCCGAAGAGCTTCGCCGCTTCCTCCTCGTCGCCGCCGCCGTCCGTTGGTCTTCCGCCGCCGTTTTGGTCACCGGTGAGTTCGCCGCGTCGTCCTCTACGTGCTGGTGCCCTCCGTTTGTGCCGAAGTGCCGCCGTTCGCCGGCGAGCGTGCGCCGTTCGAGCCGTCTCCTCCGCCGAGCCGCCGCCGCTGTCGGTGACGTCACCGCTGACGTCATCGGAGTCGTCCGCCGTGAGCCGGTCGTGGACCGATCGATCTCAGCCGTCCGTTTTGGATAGGGTTGATCTCGGCCGTCCGTTCCCGTGAACCGTCGCCCGTGCGCCCGGTCCACCGAAACCCTAGCCCGCTGACGCAATAATCCTTCTTTTCCTTTTCAAAAATAATTCATTATTGCGTCATAATTCAATTAAAATTCATATAAAGGTTTTAATCCGATTTAATCTTTAAAAATTCATAACTAATTCATCTTAACTCAGTTTAATGTGGTTCAAGTTGCAAAAGTTGTGTAAAATAAAGATCTACATATTAAAATTGTCCATAAATTGAATTAAATTTATTTAATTCTTTTTAAATGGGCTTTAATTAGATTTAATCTTGTAAAATTCTTAATAAATTCATTTGAAGTCAGAATGAGGCCGTTCAAGTCTCATAATTCATCTAAAATTATGATCTACATGTTTGTTTACTTTTTATGTATTGTTTATTTGGTTTTTATTAGTCTTTTCCTTGTTTTGCGTGTTAGCTTGTCGTTTCCGTCGTTGCGAAGGTTCGCGAGTGCGCCGGAAGTATTCAAGAAGATTAATTGAAGACCGATTATTGCAAGGCAAGTCACACAGATCCTAAACACAATCCTTTGAGCATGTTGATCCTATATTTAAATTCTCTATTTATTTCAACTGTGCATTTATTTTCGAATGTCACTGGGTGGTGTGAACCTATTCCTTTGTTATGGCCTGTTTGCATTGATTATTCTATTCCTTGATACCTTGGGTTATTATAATTGGACTAGTTGAGCTTTATATATATATTGGTTCAACTAGATATTAGATATAATTGCTTAGCCATGCTTAGAAACATTAGCACACAATTGGGATAACTAATGTTTCACTATCACTTATGGTTATATTTAATGGTAGCTCACGATGGTCAATCGTGATTGGTTAATTAATTACTTGCCAACTAAAACTTGATAATGGTGGGTTGTGAGCACATGGTTTTGAGAGTCGTGCTTATGACAATTAAGGACCGGTTCGCGAGCTACTGTTGTGAAACATTAACCGTGCCAACCACAAGCCAGCGTGGGCAACGGCTTTACCTTTTGTATAACATGATTCATTGCGGAGCACCAGACTGAGAGGTGGCGGAGATAAGCCCACGGGGGTCGCTGGGGAGTCCATGCCTTGTTTTATAAGGGGGTGATTATGATCCAGGAATGGTGCACTGTGGTGAGTTGTGTTATGCAGAGGGTATTGTCACAGCCTCTATTCGGGTACTTTCCAGTATCGCGACGCATGGTAGACATGATGTTGAGGCTGTGTCTTGTGGGTACAGTGGTACACCTCTGGCCAGAGTAAAACTATTCGAATAGCCGTGCCCGCGGTTATGGGCGAGTTGAGCAATGTTTTTCGTGATTAGTCTCACACCTCTCACAATAATTATGGATGTTATACCTGATAATAATTTGCTTAGCTCCTGGTTTGGAGATTAGATCTGTACAGCCGGGTATGGTTGTTCAGGATGGTTGGGCCTGTGCAGCATGGGTGTGCTGTTCAGTGTTGATTAAAATTCCTGATTAATTACTCCACTGTTTTACTTCTCTTAAATGTTTTGCTAAATGCTGCTTTTGCAAATGAGCCTATATTATGCCATCCTTTGGTATCCTTGTGCACTTGCATATTTGCTGTGTGGCTTGCTGAGTATGTCATATGCTCACCTTGCAATAATCAATCAACCTCAGTTGAAGACAAGTTGCGAAGGAGAAGACGTTTGGCTTATACCCCAGTTGAGCTGCCTGTGGGAGTGGAGCTGGAGCTTCGCTAGATTTTATTTTCCGCTGCAGTTTTCTTCTTGGTGAGGACTTAGTGCCTCTTAAGTAAGTATTTATCGTTTTAGTTAATTTGATGAATCTGTATATTAAATTGTCAATTTGTGTACCTCGGCTGATTCCTGGACGAGGATTTCATGCACAAATAAGTTCGGAAATTACTAGTGAATTTTCGGGCGTGACAATAATCTTAGCCGAATGTACTTGGAAACCCTTCGCACGAGCTCCATCGGCTTGACTAGCTGTATGCACCATGTTGACGGGAAAAGGATTCCCATCGACCTTCATCAGCTTCTTGGAATCGTCAAACTTAATCTTTCCCCCTTCGATGGCCACTTGGATTTGCTGTCTAAAGACCTTGCAATCATTAGTAGAATGAGATCCAGAATTATGCCACTTACAATATCTCTTCTTGCCTAATTCCTCAGCCGATGGGATCGTATGACCGGCAGGAAGTTGAATCTGCTTCTCTCGGAGGAGCAAATCGAAAATCTTGTCGGCTTTGGTGATATCGAAATCATATTTCTCCTCCTTTCCAGGACCTTTCACCCATTGACATGGTATAACAATTTTGCTCCTCACCCATTCAGCTGCAGCTATCTCAGAATCATCATCTTCATCGTCCGATCCATAGATATACGGGCAAACGTGATTAACCTTCTTAGAGCTTCTCCTGACGTCGGCCGACCTATGCTCATGCAAGGTTACCTTTTGTATCAGATGCGATAAACTATCGAAGTCTTCGGACGAGAATTTCTCCCTGATCGGAGGAATCATACCCTGGAAGGCCAAATCGGCTAACTGGGCATCGGTCAAACTTAAGCTAAAGCACTTGTTCCTCATCTCTCTGAACCTCTGGATATACTCGTGTATGGGTTCATCATACCACTGCTTGATCGCCGTTAAGTCAGATAACTTCATCTCGTGGACCCCGCTATAGAAATAGCTGTGGAATTGCTTCTCTAAATCAGCCCAACTATTGACCGACCCATATGGCAAAGATGAAAACCAAGTAAACGCTGACCCGGACAAAGATAATCGAAACATCCTAACTCTCAGGGCGTCCACAGCCGATGCTTCACCACACTGAGCAAGGAATCGGCTAATGTGCTCATAAGTCGACACGCCCTCTTGTCCTGAAAACTTGGAGAAATCCGGAATTTTAAACCGATTGGGAAGAGGAACCCTTTCAAACCACTCGAGATAAGGCTGCTGATACAAACTCCCAGTCTCTTTTGGTTTAAGCCCAAATTGCTCCCTCATTACATCGGCAATCACATCAGTCCATGGTCGTTGCTGAGGTGCTCCTTGCGGTTGCTGCTGCATGGGCTCGAACTGACCAAACTAAGGAGCAAACTGTTGCTGGGCCGATCCCCCCGGTTGATATTGGGCTTGCGGGGATGGAGGCTGATACTGATAGCTCAAGTTACCGCCTTGGTAGTTATGCAGATTCGGCTGAATATTGCGTACCAAGTGCTCAGGAACCATCTAAGGTACCAAGGCGCCATCCGGTTGTGCATGATGAACCAAATGCTCCGGGATAACTTGATTCACAAATTGCTGCGCAGGTTGCCCCCCAGGTGCTGCAAACCCAGCCGATGCATTGACCGACCCCGGGTGCTGAATCGGCTGAACGATCTGCTGTCGTACCGGAGTCTGTTGGATCGGCTGAAGCCGTTGCCTTGGCGGTGTTTGTTGGATTGGTTGGAGATGCTGCTGCGTTGATGGTGCTTGCTGAGCTGGCTGCACGACCTGTTGCTGGATCGGCTGTACAACCGGCTGAATTGGTGGTGTCTGCTGAGCTGGCTGCACGACCTGTTGTTGGATCGGCCGTACAACCGGCTGAATTGATGATGTCTGCTGGATCGGCTGCTGCTGCGCTGGATCAACAATTGGTGGTGGTGGCAATAACATAGCAGCAACCTGATCTTGAGTCGGCTGATTCACAGTCTGCCCAACAGGCTGTGGGTGCTCCCTCATTAATAGCCGAGGGTTCATCGGCCGACCTGGCGCCGTGGCTTATGTAGCAGGTAAGGGCGTTGACGCTGGCGCTGTTGGTTGAGTCGCGGGTGCGACAGATGGAGCTGCCTGCACAGCTGGCTGAGCATCAGTGACCAAAGCTCGATAATTCGGGAAAACGCCTCCTTGCAAGTAAACCGGGCCTGTAGCCTGATGCTCAGCTATCGAGCCATCGGCTATCGTCTTCATCATGTTTGACAATGTATTGACTAAGACCCCGGATTGATTGATCAAAGCATGATGCACCGCGTAATCAACCCGATCCTGAAAGTTGTTGAAAAAATCTTGTGCTAGCTCAATATTCTGGTTAAGATTTCCTCCTTGCAGCCCTTGAGCAACATCACTTGGAGCTCCGTGCACTTCTTGAGGGTTATCGCCTTGATTTCCTATAGGACCACCGGTAGCACCTTTGTTGCTCGGCTGAGCCGAGCCATCTGGAGCCTGTTTCACTTCTCCATCTTTAGAAGAACCGGTTCCAGGGCTATCAGCAACTAGTTTTATCTTGTACTTCTGAACCAGCGTTCCCTTGTGGGTTTGCATGAACGAGCTCAGATACTGATCCCGTGCTTGCTGCATTATTGCTTCGAACTCCTGCTTCTGGTCAAGCGTGAATTTCTCGGGATCGATCGGCAGGACATTGTCATCAATGATGTCAGTCAATCCCGGCTTCGGTGCTTTGCCCTTAACGGAGCCTGGGCTTGATGGTAGTGGTGCCTGTTTCTCGGCCATGAGGAAGAACTGACGTCTGACTTCTAATCAGGTCCCACCGGGTGTGCCAAAAGCGTGTTGACAGAATACACGAGGCCTGGGAGATCTGCTTAACTCCAGTGCAGGTCCAAAACTCGCCTTCGGATATGTGAGCGTGCCAGTTGATTTGATCCTGCAATCAACAAGAAATAAAGACAAAAGAACCGTGGTTAAATCTATAAATGATAGCCAATCGGCCAGATGCCGATGACATATCATTTATATCCGAGCCGATGTCATCTATGTATCGATCGGCAATCGTGAATGAGTAAGGAAAAACTAAATCTACTTGATCGGCTGTAGATATTAACGACATATAATCCTTATGTTGATGTTTACTTAAATCAGGTGATTAGGATAGATCGGTAATCATGCCGAGACAGTATAAATCACTTAGATCGAAATATACATCCATAACAGGATTATATATGTTTATAGCATAGCCGATCAGATAGGTCTAGCATGTATCGGCTAATACTCCGATACTACTTTATATTAAGATGTTAAAGCAGTAATAATATATTGAACAATAGTTTACCACATTTGAATATAGCAATGTCTTGATATAAAGGGCAGATTTAACATAACAGCGAAGCAAATAGGGATAATTGTGGTTAAATCAGATACGATCGGCTGAAACTCCGATGCTATTCTAATCGACAACTAGGTGGCAGGCTAGAGATCAATATTCTAAGCACGACTTAATAGATCAAACTCAATTGATGCAGCATTAAGTATGAAAAGAAGAACAATATCTAGACAATCAAGCCGCTAGAAGATTCATAGAATGGTAGATATCTTATATAATCTGGATCAACATCAAGATCTAACCTAATCGGCTGTCTTCTGCAAACAGATGTTGGCCGATAGTAGATTAGATAACGATATTGCTGAACATTATGTAAGATATATGATAACTTGACGAATTTTATAAATAAGTTTAGAGTGTCATAAAGATGAAAGCACTAATCCTAAGAACATGATCCGTCATAACGAATTTTACCTCTTGTTGAAGATCAAAACCGATGCAGCTCAACCCGAAAGCAAGAACTCATCGAAACAAAATTAAAGCAAAAGGATGGCGATGCGCCGGAATTGTATTGAACGTGTGTGTTAAAATTACATAGGGCTCGGGGTCTATTTATACCCGAGGATTATAAGATATGGCCATACCGGACACGACCATTATCTCTAACAAACTCTAAAATATCACAAGTCTTTGCGGCAAACTTTTGCCCACACTTATCTATAAGGAATTTACATAAAACATCCTAATTAATAGATACAATTGCCTTCCTAGGACTCTATCCATGCATACCAATCATCTTGAAGTACATCAACCTGCGCCTGACGTCGCGCACAAGTTGTATTGTCAGAATCGGCTATATCAGCTAATTTAGCTTAACTCAACCTCAGCCGATCCTAGCCGTAGCCGATCCGGACTCCAGCCGATCTCTATTCCAGAACTCGATCTCCGCCTCCAACTCTTCTTTGATCAAATCCCCTTTCCTGATCCAAATGCTACCAAATTCGGTTGTTAACACTTGGATGGTGGCTTCAATGTCTTTCCGCTCCCGCCGATCGGCTATCCGTTGCTTAGTCTTCTCCAGCTTGAATTGATGTTGCTCGAGGTATACAGCTGGAGTAATGATGTTCGCCAGATCATCCGGGATTAAGGCTTGGATTTCAGCAAATCGTGCCCGGATTGAACCACAATCAACCACCAAGTTGTCTAATGATGACTCTAGCCGAAGGGATATATCTTCAAGTGTTCTCTTGAAAGTTTCATCCAGAGGGGCTAGAGCTTTACTTGTGGTTTGTTCCTCTATCTCATCAAAGTAATCTTTGATATCGAAAGAAAACAGATCGGCTAAGGCCTGCAAGAGAGAAATTCAAAGACAATTAAATAATCAAACAACTTTAGCTGATCTAAGATCTTATTATAGAGAGAGACTTACTGGGATGGCAGGAGCGGCTGGGTGCTCCTCTTCTTCAATATGATGGCTTCCCGTAGCCGATGGGGTATGGTCACTCGACATTTGCTGCACAGGTGGTGAAGGAGGAGGAGGAGGCTGCAAAAAGACAAGCGTTAAGTAAATATCAGCTATGATCGGATAAGAGAAAGAATTTATACAGGACAATCTTACCGGTGGAGCTGGTTTAAGTGTTGTTGCTGCCAATTTCTTCCTCACAGCAGTCTTCTTTTTCTGCAAAAACGAGATTTATAAGTAATTGGCTATGAATAAAACAATGGCAAGAGGAAATCAAGGAGAGATGTGTACCCTTGAAAAATGAGCTGGAGCAGCATGAGTGGGGGGAGTTCGCTTGGGCGAAGCTGATGGTGTTTTTTCTCCTTCACTCAACTCGGCTGCTGCTTGATCGACATCTTCCCCGATTTCTTCTTCATCCAGAGCTTGCTCGATGGATGGATCTAAGGCTGGCAAGTGATCAGCTGGCTTGGGCTTATACTTTTTGGCTTTCTTTTAGGAGCCAGAGCCGATGGATCAATTGCTGGTACCTTGGTTTTTCTCTTCCTACCGACATCGGCTGGTTCTCTCATCTGCCCTTGAAGCAGACTTAAGGTCTTGGGGGCATGATAGCCGATGACTAGAGGGGTCAATCCACCACCATTTGGCAAAAGGCCTGGAGCATATTCTATGTCCCTGCCACTATTACTTTTACGAGGAGGGCAAGATTCTGTTGTCTGCAAGGTAAAGAGAAAAGTTAGTCAAGATTCAAATCGGCTAACAATTGTTTAAATAGAATTGACAAGAGTGAAGATGTACCTGAGGAATGACATCTGGGAACAAGTCTGTCATGTACATGGAATATGTGTTGCTTCCATTCACCCCATCATCTGTCAAAATTTCTGCTCCTGAACCTTGCCAACTCTATATTTTCAATGCTGCCCAATGGAGGTCCTGGGATGTTGAGTAGCCGATCCATCATAAAGGTTGAAGATATATCTCCTCTGCATTGGATCTTATCGGCAAAATATAAGCCGATTGGGAGTTGGCCCATTCCAAATTGCCTAGCTGAGCTCATCGGATGATAGAACTCATAGGAGACTTGAATATTCCTTCCTTGATGGATGCCGATAGGGAGGATGCATGGGCTAATAGCAGCAACAAAAACTTCTCTGGACTTTTGATATCTCTCATGGTTGATATCCTCAAATCTAAAGTCTGCTGGGAGGTCGAAATTCACTGAGTCTTCGTAAGGGAACCAAACCCTATCATCTTTCTGAAATCTATCATAGAAACTGAAGAACCAGTCCTTCAGTAACTCAACCGATAACTTTGCTCCAAAATCGGCTGGTGTGGATGCATATTCCCCATAGGACATACACCTGCGGTGGGTGCGTTCTTCCCCATCGTCATATGTAATCGGCTCTAATCTTGGAAACTCAGCTTGTGTCATAGCTGGCCGATTGACAGCTTTCATGGCTACCAGGTTTAGCCAGGTTTGCAGCAACCACCATGGCCCACCTGCACCAACGACTAAGCCATCAGCAATCTTGGGCGATGCATTGTTTAGCATTTGATACAAGTAGCCGAGGAGGATCTTGCCTAAAGGAAATTGCCTCTTTGTTTCTAGGGCTTCAGCTAAAAACAGCCAGTTGGTTGTGGGGCCGCAACTTGATCCACAAAAAAGGAATTTCTCAAGCCACATCAGTAGGAAGGCCACATGTTCTCGGGAGGTGACAGGTCCTTTGCCCATATATACTGCTACATACCCAGACCAGCCACCTATGCTCTTAGTTATGAAGTCAAATTGATTCTTAGTGTTCAAGCTCATGGGGTTAGCCGATGAGGTCACATCCAAACCGGTGATCATGGTGATGTCAAGTAAAGTGGGGGTCATCGGCCCTTGGTTGAAAAGGAAAGCATTGATGGTGTTGGACCAAAAATAGGTGGCGGCGGCCATCAGGGGTTCATCTTTAGCCGAATTTGCTATGGTAAGGGCGAGTGCCTGGCCGATTCCAATTTTGTCCCAATAGCCCTGTTTGCTAGCCGATACCCGTTTGTACCACACAGACCAACTTTTCTGAGTAGTTTTTTCAAGAGAAGGCCAAGATTTGAAAGTGTTTTTCCAGTGACCTAGATTTGGGTTGGCCAATCTAAAAGGGATCCTATTGGTTTCGGCGATGATGAACTCGGTGGGATCAAGATTGCCGATCGGACCAAGGAAATAGTGATGCTCATGTGACAGACTCGGGATCGCGACCAGGTTGGATAAGTGCTACAGATGCAAATAAGAATAGAGAAGAAGAAAACAAGATGAGAACAAGAAGAAACCGATCTACAACATGAGAAAGTGGGATCTAGCCGATGGATACTTACCTCTGCGTACTCGGCCGATGGCGCGGCGGATGGGCTGGCGGAAGTTGACATTGCCACAGGCGGAAGTGCACCGAGGGGATCACCGGAGAGAGAGAAAATGAGTTTGGCTTAAGCGGTGAAAACGGAAGTAACGGTGTGAAGTTTCTCGGGGACAACGGTTAGTATTTAAAGCAGAACGATAACGGTCGGAAAAACGGCAAGTGCGATATTTTTTCGGAGATGAGATATGGCAAATCCGAAACATTACCAAATATTCCGGACTTGGGGGACATGTGTTAACAACCAAATTTGGTAATTTCTGTATCGAAGACAAAGATAAAACTGAAGCGGAATATAAGATGGAAATCGTTTCGGAAACAGGGCAAGGATCGGCTAAAGTCCGAATCGGCTGCGATCGTGATCAGCAGAGTCCGAGTTGGACAAGGTTAGTCGATTGAGCCGAATCCGACAATGTGACACGGACATATTTTGTAATCTCGGGTATAAATAGACCCCGAGCCCCATGTAATCAATCTAACACACTTTCAATACAATCTCGGCGCATCGCCACCCTTTTTACTTTCATTTTATTTCGACGAGTTCTTGCTTTCAGGTTGAGCTGCATCGGTTTCGATCTTCAACCAGAGGTAAAACTTGTTATGGCGGCTTGTATTCTCGGGATTAGTGCTTCCATCTTTATGATAATCTAATCTTGTTTACGTAATTCGTCAAGTTATTATATATTCTATATAATCTTAGGCAATATTGTTATTTAACCTTCAATCGGCCAAAATCTGTTGCTAGAGGGCAGCCGATCAGGTTAAATACCAACATTGACTTAGATTATATAGGATATCTACCACTCTATGAAACATCCAACGGTTTGATTGTTCTAGATATTGTCTTTCTTTTCATACTTATAGCTGCATCAGTTAGGTTTGATCTTATAAGTCGTGATTAGAATCTCAATCTCTAGCCTGCTTTTTGGTTGCCGATTAGGGTAGTATCGGGGTTTCAGCCGATCTTACCTGATTTAGCTTTATATTTCATATGATTGATTGACATGCTAGATCCACCCTTTATGTTAAGATCTCATTACAATAAAGTATGTTAGGCTAATGTTTGATGTATTTTACTTGCTTTAATATCTTAATATAGAGTGATATCAGAGTATTAGCCGATGCATGCTAGATCTATCTGATCGGCTATGCTATGAACATCTATAATCTCATTGTTAATATATACTTCGACCTAAGTGATTTATACTGTCTCGGCATGGCGACCGATCTATCCCAATCACTTGGTTTAAGTATATATCGACATAAAAATTATATATTGTTAATGTCTACAGCCGATCGAGTAGATTTAGTCCTTCCTTATTTATATTTGCCGATCGATTCAAATATGACATCGGCTCACAGATAAATGATATGTCATCGGCAACTAGCCGATCGGCTATCATTTATGGATTTAACCGCGGTTTCCTTGTCTTTATCTTGTTGACTGCAGGATCAAATCAATTGGCACCCAAAGGCAAGCTTTTGGACCTGCACTGGAGTTAAGCAGATCTCTCAGGCCTCGTGTTTTTACATCAACAATGCTATGTGGATATTATACCTGCGAGTTTCTTAGGGTCAACGGGAGATACTGTAAGAATTATGGAGATATGTTTGCAAGTGACTATAGAACAATCTCCTTCATGAATAGTTCAGTAAAAATTATTTCAGAGGCCATGGCAAATAGACTGCAAGGGAAAATGGTTCAGTTGATCCACCAAAATCAATATGGGTTTATCAAAACTAAGACAATTCAAGATTGTTTGGGCTGGGCTTTTGAATATCTGCATCAATGTAAGCCGTCTAAGAGAGGAATTGTAGTCTTAAAGCTAGATTTTGAAAAGGCTTTTGACATGATAGAGCACCCTGCAGTCCTTCAGATTATGACTTCAATGGGATTCCCTCCCAAATGGATTGAGTGGGTTCAGATCTTATTCAGTTCAGCTTCAACTTCTATTCTTCTTAATGGGGTACTAGGAAAGTTTTTCCCTTGCAAAAGGGGTGTTAGGCAGGGAGATCCTCTGTCTCCTCTGCTTTTTGCTATTGGTACAGATATTTTGCAAGCCATTGTTAACAAAGGTCATCAAAAAGGGGTGTTCAAGCTTCCTATTCCTGTCATTGGGGATCAAAATTTTCCAATTGTGCATATTAATAGTGTTCATAATTAATGGAATATTTGAATATTTGTTGGTAACCTCAAATGCCTCGGGTGTTGCAAGTCCTCCCTCTCCAGTGAATGATTTTATCCTCATCTCCATGGATGAGAACGCCTGAGGAACTTCCTCTCTTCTATCTCTTCTGAAGGAAATAGCTGTTCCATAGTATGTCGATGCAAAGGGAAGCCTATGATAAACAAGAGCATCTTGACATGGGTGACAAACTCCCCGCCGGTGCTGAGATGCTTGGCATGGAATCCAGCCCCACAATTTTGCGCGACGTAGCAAATCATCTCCACACATACCAACGAGATGAGTTGCGTGATAGGTTCAGATATGTTGTCATTAGAAACTGTCCAAAGGAGTCAGGGATCCTACCAAACAACCGGTTCAGATATGAGTTATATCCACATGCATGTACATGATGAGTTGGGAGGTACGAGATGAGTTATATCCACATGCATGTACATGATGATGAGGAAGAAAGCCAAGCAAGAAGATAGAATCATTTCTCCTGATATGGAAGATGTGCTCAACAACAGGTTGATCTCTTACCATGACATTGTCCGAGCCACGGATAATTTTAGTGAGACTAACTTCTTGGGGGCTGGAAGCTTTGGAAAAGTTTTCAAGGGCCAACTGAACGACGGTACTATGGTGGCAATAAAAGTTCTCAACATGGAGCTGGAACAAGCTGTGAGAAGCTTCGATTCGGAGTGTCATGCCCTGCGCATGGCCCGGCATCGCAACTTGATTAGGATACTCACCACATGTTCTAGCCTGGATTTCAGAGCTTTGGTTCTTCCCTACATGCCCAACGGAAGCTTAGAAACACAGCTACACTCTGAAGGTGGAGAGCAACTGGGATTCCTTCAGAGACTGGACATTCTGTTGGATGTGTCTATGGCAATGGAGTATCTTCACTATCATCACTGTGAGGTAGTCCTACACTGCGACTTGAAGCCTAGCAATGTCCTATTCGACCAAGACATGGTTGCATTGGTGGCCGATTTCGGGATTGCAAAACTGTTATGTGGTGACGACAACTCTGTTATTTCTGCAAGTATGCCTGGAACAGTTGGTTATATGGCACCAGGTATTTCTAGTATGTTCTTTAATTTGTCTCGTTTTTATTCAATTATTAGTTTTATTACTAATTTATTCCTCTCCTGTTTGGAAAAAAATATTGCCAGAGTATGGGTCAGTTGGGAAAGCATCACGGAAAAGCGATGCATTCAGCTACGGTATTATGCTTCTGGAGTTATTCACTGGAAAGAGGCCAACTGATCCCATGTTTGTTGGAGAACTATCTCTAAGGCAGTGGGTTACTAGTGCATTTCCATCAAATGTCATGGATGTGGTGGATAACCAGTTACTGGTGCAAGATTCTTCTAGTTCATTGAATAACTTTATAGTCCCAGTTTTTGAGTTGGGATTACTATGCTCACATGAATTACCAGACCAAAGAATGACAATGAGCGAAGTGGTTGTGAGACTGGCGAAGATAAAAAAGGATTACATGGCTTCTGTCTAAAGAATGCAGAGTGCTTAGTGAAGCAATTCATTCGACAGCATGATTAGTTATACAAATTTATGATCAGCCATGCATGCAATACATATAAGAACCAATTACGGGGCCTTTTACTCATCTATGATTTTGAAATCATCATGTGTTGTGGTGTAAGTTAATACCAATTTGAAATTACGTATACTTATATTTGCCCTCGATCCAGTGCATAGAGTTAATGGTTTTCCTCCCAACCATTTACGGTGCGCAGCTTGGGAGGTATGTCCAGTACCTCCCGACATTCTTCACATCCACCGTTCATTTTTTGAGGGGTAACTTAGGAAAAAATAATGTAAACAAGGTCAGTTTAGTAATTGTTTAAGCCAAACCATCCCTAACTAACTTCTCAACTCGATCCTATTTTACCGCTACCCTCCATCTAACTCCTCTTCTCGCCATGATCTGCTGCTTGTAATTCTCGTCTCAAGCTCATTGCTTGAGCACCTTATTTTATCAATTTTGCCGTCTATATACGTATATGTACGGACACCTACCGCTAATCTAAAACTAATATTCTCATCTAATCTAAAATTTGATTCTTTGTAAAGATTCCCCTCTTCTAATCCATACGTACGTGAGCGTGAGGTAGAGATTTATTTAATCCATCTTCCTTCACCATCACCGGTAACTATGATGAAAGTAAATCACTCAGTTTTAGGTCCTAACCCAGCTCGCTTCTTTTCTTCCACCTCCAAATGAAATGATTTTAAATACCCTAGCAAAATCATGCGCTACTATAAGATGATCATAACAACGCAGAAATAATTAACAAAGCCTGCAATGTACTGATTAGTCCTTGACCTTAAGATGATTCAAAGTGATGATAAAAGACAATTACCATTATAACCTTCTAGCTTTTATACCTGGCCCACGCTCTTATGTACCTTTGCACCGGTACCTTCTTTCTTAGTTCGTTAGATTAAGAGCAATCAACGGCTCTAATATATGCCAAGCATGGTAGAAAGTCTCCCTCTCTCTCCAGTGAATGATTTTATCCTCGTCTCCATGGATGAGAACGCCTGAGGAACTTCCTCTCTTCTATCTCTTCTGAAGGAAATAGCTGTTCCTTAGTATGTCGACGCAAAGGCAAGCCTATGATAAACAAGAGCATCTTGACATGGGTGATAAACTCCCCGCCGGTGCTGAGATGCTTGGCATGGAATCCAGCCACACAATTTTGCGCGACGTAGCAAATCATCTCCACACATACCAACGAGATGAGTCTCCACCTGTCGTGTGCGTTCATCTTAAACAGCTTTGAGGACACACGGTGTGCTCGATCAAGTGCAGGGAATTCCTTAAGGTTCACATTTGGGTCGCCATCGCGGACTTTCTGGACGAACTCCCTCCGGCTAACAACCATTCCCAGAAACAGCTTCACATCGCGTCGTGCAACTTTGACCACATAATGCCCGTCACTTCCAAGCATCACATTGCACTTGACAATAAGGTAGATGATGTAATTTGACAGCTCTTCACTGGACCTTCCACTGGTGGAGAAACCCTTTGTAGTCCCGGTTCGTAACCCCCCTTTAGTCCCGGTTTCCAAACCGGGAGTACCAATCCGGGACTAAAGATCGCTATCTTTAGTCCCGGGTGAAATAACCGGGAGTAAAAATCGATCTTTAGTCCCGGTTGGTAACACCAACCGGGACTAAAGATGGCTCAGCCACGTGGCCGGCTGAGCCATCTTTAGTCCCGGTTGGTAACACCAACCGGGACTAAAGATCGAGCTGACCATTTTTTTTTTTGCATGGCCCTGTTGCTGCATGGTTTATATATATATATAGTTTATATATATATATATATATAAACCATGCATATATATGTTTCAATACATATATATGCATACATATATATATATGTATATATATATATATATTATATTATATTATATGTATATACATGCATAATATATATGTATTTATACACATATATATGTTATGCAAATTAATGCATATGTATATAGATATATATATATGACCAAAATATATTTACATTATAGAAAATGTGTACACATGCATATAGAAACATATGTAGTCATGTATTAATTACAATCCATTATATGTCCTAGCTAGCTAGCTATCATTTCGACGTAGTAGTACTCGCTGCTAGCTCAGAAGCTAAGGACCGGTGAATTGTGTTTCCGTCGTAGTAGAATTCACCCTTGGGATTAAGGATTTCTTCGTTGATGAATCCCATGAGTTGTTCTTGAACCGCCGTGATAAATTCCTTGTGTGTGGTCAGGTTATCCCTCATGCGAATAAACTATATGAATGTATGAAATTGATTAGTAATTAAACAAGAAATCGCTACGTAATGAAATTTTGAATTTATTTGTACGTACATCGAGCTCTCTTGTGGTGATGATTTGGTTTGCAAGGCAGTGGCAATACTCGCACACGTAATAGCCGCACAAGTTAGTTCCCTGCTTTTGCTTTGCGCACTACAAATAAATGACAAACAACGAGAGATCTAATTAATATACACTTGTATGTATTTGAATCGGAGAAATATAAATATAGAGCATGTGTACTCACAGGAAATTTGAACTTCCGCCTAAGTCTTTCTCTCCATTTGCCGCGGACCAAATGACGGAACCGATACCAAGCCCTACATGGAGTTTAAAGCTATGATTCGTAGTAGCAATTAACATAACAAGATTTTCTTAATTAACAAAGGAACTTATGACGGTACCTGTCTATAAGTTCGAAAACCTTGTCAAACGTAGACTCTTTTTTATCCATTGAGTCATATACGTTGACGGTGCAGGCCTCCAGGTCGAAGAGTAAAAGCACCCAGTGGAATCTGCAATGTGCGTGGGATGCATTACATATGAAACACTTAGCAAGTTCGTACGGGAATGAAATTTGGTATGTAGGAAGACAGTAAAATTAAACTAACTCTGTGTTGTATGGCAACAGTATGAACGTCTTGTAATGCTGCGCCTTCAGGAGATGGACGAGATTGTCCTCTGTTTCTTGTGGATATTGGTCGAGCATTGCGACGTTTACTCTCCGAGGGTCGATGAATCCAGTATCGAAAACCCTCCGCCGTCGGGCCCTTTGAATCTCCATTCTACAACGATAAAAGGGAGTATATTATTTTCTATAGTCTACTTATATACAAGGACCTAATTTATTAAAGGAGACGTATAGTAAGAAATCTAACCGAACGATATACTTACAAAATCCAGCAACTCATAATAGAGACGTCGAGGGCGTCCAGCTGGTATAGTTCGTAGATTCCCTTGAAATTGATCCAGAGAATGTCATCTCCTTGCAAGAAGTCCGTGTCCCTGATCCTCGCTCCGATCATCTCTCTACCGGCGGCGCTCATCTCCATGTACAGCTGATGGAACTTGTACATTTGTGTGGGTAGGGACTGCAGCAGCTCAGGCTTGACAAGCGGTTTACCGAGTTCGTACATGTATTTCACTTCCGCCTTTTCGATTGGTGCGACTCCTAGCAATTGATCCGTAGTTAGACCGGTGTCAGTAATAAATTGTTCTATCGTCATTTCTTTACCGGTAACCAACGGCTCGATCTCCTGTTTTGGTTGCTCTCCAAGCTGAGGGACTGGTTTGGACTTTCCAGAAGATGCTTTCTTCAGCGTTCGCTCATAGTCCGATAGCTTGATGGCCTCCTTGACAGATGCAGACATACCCCTGAAGAAGTTCCTGACACTGGGGTCTATAGGAATCTTCTTTTCTGGACTTCGAGGCTTGAATTGTCTCTTGACTTCTGATGCAACGTAAGCGTCAAGCTCCTCTTGCGTGCAATCGTACCCCGGGTCCTTGTTCTTGGCGGCGTCAACTTTCGCCTTCTTCGTTGCCCTTGTGTGGGCAGGCGGTGCAGCTGGGGGGGCCCTTGACTTTGAAGGTGCCGGAAGAGGAGCTTGCGGGGGAGTAGGTGTAGGAGCACGAGGAGGAGTCGGTGCAGGATCCTGAGGAGGAGTCGATGCTGGAGCCTGAGGTGGAGACGGTGCTGGCGGAGCATGAGGAGGAGACGGTGCAGGATCGTGAGGAGGAGATGGCGGAGCCGGAGGAGATGGTGCACGAGATGCCGCTTGTCGCCCAGGGAGGATGATGTACCGCCTGCGCCATAGAATAATGGCATGGCTTGTGTCTCGTAGATGCGTCTCACCGTCTCCTCCAGGGTAATCCAGCTCGAGGTCCTCGTACGCGCCTTCGACCAACTCAACTTCGACCTTCGAGTATCCTGCTGGAATCGGCCTGCAGTGGTAAGTACCTGAAGGGTCCGTTGGGATGGCCATGCCCGACGCCACCTTCATGTTGTGAGAGATTATTTATTAGTAATCAACATATATAAGCAGGAACTAGCGGAATGGCTAAATCTTACCTTTATTGATAAGTTCTTGAAAGGAATATGCAGCTCACATGGTGTCCGCTGAGTGATGTCATCAACGGGACAGGTCGATTCGTCCTGTGTTTGCATGGCGTCCATGCTCTGCGATCCTACCTGCCCCGTTGAGGCGCAGCTGCTACGGTTTCCTGACGGGCTCACCATTGCAGGAGGAATGGTCGGCTGGGGATCATGGGACCGATGTGCGGCCATGCGTTCATCAACCTTCCTTGCCACCTCCTCTTGCATGTTGAGTTCGTAGCTCGATACCCGGAACTCTAGGTCTGCAATCTTCGCCTCGGTATCTCTCTTGCTCCTCATCCGACTCCTGTACGTGTGGATGTCCTCCTTGAAACCAATCTTCCAAGGAATCACCCCTTTCCCTCGTGTTCGTCCTGGATGCTCTGGAGTCTGCAGGGCGAGTGTCAGCTCGTCCCTATCTCTGTCGGGTCGGAACGTGCCCTGAGAGGAGGCTTCCACTGCATCTGTTAGTCGTTGCGCAGCCTCTCGTATCTGAACGCCGAATACCAGTGAGCCATCAGCTGGGTTGAGCGTTCCACCGTGAGCATAGTACCAGAACTTCGATCGTTCCGGCCAATTGGCTGTTGCCGGTTCGATACCCCTCTCAATCAAGCTAGCCTCCATCTCCTCCCACTTCGGCATCGCGACGCTATAGCCTCCTGACCCCAAGTGGTGATGGTACTTCTTCTTGGCGGCATTTTCTTTGTTTCTTTCCATCATCGCCTGCCCTTGTTCACCTGTCTTATATGCAACGAACTCGTCCCAGTGATCCCTTAGCTTTGGGAATGTGTCGAAGTTCGGTGTCTGCCCCTTCAGTATATACTTCTTGTACAGATCTCCCTTGAAGCTCTGAAACTGTTCTGCCATTTTCTTCAGAGTCCACCTTTTCACTTTGTCCTCTGTACCCGCAGGAATGGTGAATGTCTCGAGCATTGTGGTCCACAGCATCTCTTTCTCCGAATCTGGGACAAAGCTCTCATGATCTCCTCGTGCCCTTGTTCTTCGCCAGTACACCGTACTGACAGGCACGTTATCCCGCACAACCCAACCGCTGTGACGTACATAGTTCTTGGCGGCTTCGGCCGGGGCACTAGGACGTCCATCTTCTTCCACTTCCGTTATGATGTGCCGACCCTCAAGCTTCTTCGCTGCACCTCGTTGCCCGCGTGCCCTCTTCTGTCCAACGGAGGGTTGACTACCACTAGCCTCCTCCTCCTGGTTCCCCTCCACATCCCTTTCCACGTGCCCCTGCTGGTTCCCCTCCGCATCCCTCTCCACGTTCCCTTCCTCGTTCAAGTACTGGTTTGGATCCTCGTTCCCCTCTTCTTCATTCCAGTACTGGCTGCTTCCCTCCGCGATTGTATCGTACAATATCTGTTCCTCATCGCGGTCAGCCATCTGTTGATACAAGAAACATCTGCTAAGTCACGAGACATTTATGTTTTAACAATCTAAGTCATGTATGCTAAGTGTAAATGTCGTACATTAGAACCCTACACAAACTTACGTGCTAAGTCTAATTACAAATCGTGATATAAGCTAAGTCTAGGTGACGTATATTATACAACCCTAGCTAGTAAATAATTATATACTAAGTCTAATTACAAATAAAGTAATCTTATATATATATTCAAATAATATTACATGCTAAGACTAAAATAGTCATGTATGCTAAGTGTTTCGTGCATATATGCTAAGTCTAATTAAGACAACAATAGTCAATTGCTACTTGTCGCACCATTTCCGTAGTAAATAATTATATACTAAGTCTAATCTCAAATAAAGTAATCTTATATTAAAACTCAAATAATATTACATGCTAAGACTAAAATAGTCATGTCCGCTAAGTGTTTCGTGCGTATATGCTAAGTGTAATTAAGACTACAATAGTCAATTGCTACTTGTCGCACCACTTCCGTAGTCAATAATTATATACTAAGTCTAATTACAAATAAAGTAATCTTATATATATATTCAAATAATATTACATGCTAAGACTAAAATAGTCATGTATGCTAAGTGTTTCGTGCGTATATGCTAAGTCTAATTAAGACTACAATAGTCAATTGCTACTTGTCGCACCACTTCCGTAGTCAATAATTATATACTAAGTCTAATTACAAATAAAGTAATCTTATATATATATTCAAATAATATTACATGCTAAGACTAAAATAGTCATGTATGCTAAGTGTTTCGTGCGTATATGCTAAGTCTAATTAAGACTACAATAGTCAATTGCTACTTGTCGCACCACTTCCGTAGTCAATAATTATATACTAAGTCTAATTACAAATAAAGTAATCTTATATATATATTCAAATAATATTACATGCTAAGACTAAAATAGTCATGTATGCTAAGTGTTTCGTGCGTATATGCTAAGTCTAATTAAGACTACAATAGTCAATTGCTACTTGTCGCACCACTTCCGTAGTCAATAATTATATACTAAGTCTAATTACAAATAAAGTAATCTAATATATATATTCAAATAATATTACATGCTAAGACTAAAATAGTCATGTATGCTAAGTGTTTCGTGCGTATATGCTAAGTCTAATTAAGACTACAATAGTCAATTGCTACTTGTCGCACCACTTCCGTAGTCAATAATTACATACTAAGTCTAATTACAAATAAAGTAATCTTATATTAAAACTCAAATAATATTAGAACACTACACAATCTTATATGATAAGTCTAATTACAGGTCTAATAATCTTAATTAATTGCATTACAAATATAACAATCATTTATATTATTACGTCACTTGCCTGCTCCAATTCCTTCTAGGGCTAGCTCTTCCACTCAGGCTTGACGGACGACTCCGACAACACGTCTTTTCTGCAAGATACAAAAAGATGTATATAGTCAATTGCGAAGTAACATATACATATATATATATATACATATATATATATATACATATATATATATATACATATATATATATATATATATTGCATTTCACGTTAACGTTCGTCCTCGTTCGTTCGCTCGTTCACGTTCCCTAGCTCGTTCACGTTCGTTCCCTCGTTCTCACTTGTCTTCGTTCGATCGTTCTCGTTATCGCTCTCGTTCGTTCGATCGTTCTCGTTCTCGTTCACGTTCTCGCGGCAACATACATTGACGTGTTCGTTCTCGCTCTCGTTCGTTCGATCGTTCTCGTTCTCGTTCACGTTCTCACGGCAACGTACGTTGACGTGTTCGTTCTCGCTTCTCGTTCGTTCGATCGTTCTCGTTCTCGTTCGTTAATGGCGGTGTGGCGGCATCGGGGCGGCGGTTGCCGGCGTGGCGACGGCGGCGGCGTGGCGACGGCGTGGCGACGGCGGCGTGGCGACGGCGGCGGCGTGGTGACGGCGTGGCGACGGTGGCGTGGCGACGGCGGCGGCGGCGGCGTGGCGTTGCGGGGCCGTGGCGGCGGCGGCGTGGCGTGGCGGCGGCGACGGAGAGAGACGGAGAGAGATCGAGCTGAGATCGGAGAGATCGAGAGATAAAGGGAGATCTGGCGGCGGCGGCTCTCACCCCAGAGATGCGGCGGCAGCGGAGGAGGCGGAGGCGGCGGCGAGGACGACGAGCTCGAGACGACGGCGAGATACGGCGGCGTCGGCGCGGGGATTTGCCCTAGGCAGTGGCGGCGAAGGAGAGAGGCCGAGAGAGATCGATCGGCCGAAAACGTTTAAGTGTTGGTGAAGAAGACGAGGGCGCACCGGGAATATATATACCCCCGGATCTTTACTCCCGGTTGTTCTCAACAACCGGGACTAAAGATATCTTTAGTCCCGGTTGTTGAGAACAACCGGGAGTAAAGAAAAGATATTTACTCCTGGTTGTTGAGAACAACCGGGAGTAAAGATATCTTTAGTCCCGGTTGTTCTCAACAACCGGGAGTAAATATCTTTTCCCGCTATTTCGAAATTCTTTTTAAACCCGGTTAGGGTTAAGAACCGGGACTAAAGATTATAGCACTGCATATGATTTTCGCTTACATATGTGTTTATAAAATAGAAGTTAATGCATTAACATTATTTAAAGTACTAAAGATTAATGACAATTACTTCGAAAAATTATTTTTGTCTGTAATAAATTAAGTGGATAAATCGTAATAAGCAAATATATGACTTATAATTAATAAAAATTCCAATATATATATATATACTTAGCATATATATGAATGATATTATTATATTGGTAAAAACTCTAATTAAGATATGTATGTACATACTGCATGATTTAAAATTAATAAAAATTGTAATCATCATATATACTTAGCGTAGGAATTATATTAAATTAAATGCTAAAAACTCTAATTAACATATGTAAATGCCACATGCATGATTTAAACCTTTTAAAAATTCGAATAGTCATATATAAGTAGCATATGAAAGATAGTAAATTAAATTGTGAAAAACTCTAATATATGAATGATAGTTTTAAAAATATATTAAATTTAATACTTTTAAAAATTCTCCAGTCAATTATAATTAGCATATGAATGATAGTAAATTAAATGTTAAAAACTCTAATTAACATATAAAATTGCCACTTGCGTGATTTAAAACTTTTAAAAATCCTCTAGTCAATTATAATTAGCATATGAATGCTAGTAAATTAAATGTTAAAAACTCTAATTAACGTACATATGAAATTGCCACCTGTGTGATTTAAAACTTTTAAAAATTGTAAGTATCACATATAACTAGCATATACATGATTTGAACTTGTTGAAACCTCTAATAATCGTGCGTAATTAACATATGCCATACATCAATTGATTTATATGGATAATCAATACATCCAAAATAGTTTACATCGTGTACACAATAATTACGGCATTACATCGGCGGTGACGGTTGACCGCACGTACTTTCTCCTCACTATTGTTCCCTCCTTGTGATCGCTGCGTGAGTAAGGGGTGTCTTCATTTGATAGGAGGATGCTAGGGTCAATCGTCACCGTGAAAGGGGGTTGCCCATCCAACTGATCGTAATCCTCGTCAGTCTTGTCCTCAACTCCGACGATTTTTCTTTTGCCTGGGAGAACCACTTGACGCTTAGGCTCATCAGGCCCTCTGCCCTTCTTTCCTTTGCTAGACATGTCCTTCACGAAAAAGACTTGCGTTACATCATTGGCAAGGACAAAAGGTTCGTCCGAGTATCCAACCTTGTTAAGGTCAACAGTTGTCATCCCACTGTCATCAATCATTACGCCTCCACCAGTCAACCTAACCCATTGGCACCGGAACAGAGGAACCTTGAGAGGACCATAGTCAAGTTCCCATATGTCCTCGATGGCACCGTAATACGTGGCAGTTGTTCCATCGTGTCCCATGGCATCGACACGAACAGCGCTGTTTTGGTTCGTGCTCTTCATGTCTTGGGCTCTCGTGTAGAATGTGTACCCATTGATCTCATATCCCTGGAATGTCGCGATCGACCCAGACGGTCCCCTCGCCAGGAAGGCAAGTTGTTGGTTGATCGACTCGTTACCCATGAGATGTTGTCGTAGCCACGCGGGGAAAGTATCAATGTGATGCCGTGTAATCCATACATCGGACTTACCGATGTTCCTGGCGCGAACTAGAGCCAAGTGCTCCTCGATGTAAGGAGCTACCAATGAAGAGTGTTGCAGAACAGTGAAATGGGCTTTACGGAATAAATTGTTGTCTACCGTCATAATTGCTTTCCTTCCGAGAGTTCCCTTTCCCCGTAGTCTCCCTTCATGGCGTGATTCCGGTACCCCGATTGGGCGAAGGTCTTCGATAAATTCTACGCAAAATTCGATGACCTCCTCTGTTCCATAACCCTTGGCGATGCTTGCCTCTGGACGAGCACGGTTACGAACATACTTCTTCAGAACGCCCATGTACCTCTCGAAAGGAAACATGTTGTGTAGGTACATAGGCCCGAGAATACGGATCTCTTTCACAAGGTGACAAAGCAGATGTGTCATTATATTGAAAAATGAAGGTGGAAATATCAACTCAAAACTGACGAGACATTGCACCACTTCATTCTGAAGGGCATCTAATCTATCCGGATCGATGACCTTCTGCGAAATTGCGTTCATGAATGCACATAGCTTTGTTATTGTTGCCCGGACATTGTCTGGAAGGATACCCCTTATTACAACTGGTAGCAGTTGTGTCATCAACACGTGACAGTCATGAGACTTTAGGTTTGTGAACTTCTTCTCCTTCGTGCTTATTATTCGCTTGATATTCGTGGAGTATCCAGACGGTACCTTTATGCTCTCCAAGCATTCAAACATACTTTCCTTCTCTGCCTTGCTAAGAGTGTAGCTGGCTGGACTCAAGTAATGGCTTCCTTTCTCCTTTGGTTCCGGGTGAAGGTCGCCGCGTTGTTCCATATGCTTCAGATCATTACGTGCTTCCAGTGTATCTTTCGACTTTCCGTATACACCTAGGAAGCCAAGAAGGTTTACGCAAAGGTTCTTAGTGAGGTGCATCACGTCGATTGCGTGGCGTACGTCCAAGAATTCCCAATATGGTAACTCCCAAAATATAGAGTTCTTTTTCCACATCGCCGCGTGACCATCTTCGCTCTCTATATGCTGGCTTCCAGGCCCCTTTCCGAACACTACTTTAAGATCTTTAACCATAGCAAACACTGTTTTCCCGCTGCGATGTTTAGACTTCGTACGGTGGTCGGCCTTATGTTCGAAGTGCTTGCCTTTCTTCCGTACCGGGTGGTTTGCTGCAAGGAATCGACGATGACCCATGTATACAACCTTCCTACAGTGCTTAAGATACGTACTTTCTGTTTCATCCATACAGTGAGTGCAAGCCTTGTACCCCTTGTTGGACTGTCCGGATAGGTTGCTAAGTGCAGGCCAATCGTTGATGGTTACGAACAGCAGCGCTCGTAGGTTAAACTCCTCCTGTTTGTCCTCGTCCCACACGGGGACACCTTCCTTCTTCCACAACTGTTTAAGATCCTCGACCAGTGGTCTTAGGTACACGTCGATGTCGTTACCAGGTTGCTTGGGGCCTTGAATAATAATCGGCATCATTATGTACTTCCTCTTCATGCATAGCCAGGGGGGGAGGTTGTAGATACACATCGTAACGGGCCAAGTGCTATGGCCGCTGCTCATCTCTCCAAAAGGATTCATGCCATCCGTACTCAAACCAAACCGTATGTTTCGTGCGTCCTTTCCAAATTCTTTAAATTTTCTGTCGATGTTTCGCCACTGCGAACCATCGGCGGGGTGTCTCAGCATCCCGTCCTGTTGACGCTCTTCAGCGTGCCATCGCAACATTCTAGCATTCCCCTTGTTCCTGAACAAACGCCTTAGCCGTGGTATTATAGGGAAATACCACATCACCTTAGCAGGAATTCTCTTCTTTGTTAGCTGCCCGTCAACTTCTCCTGGATCGTCCCGTCTAATCTTGTATCGTAGTGCTTTGCAAACAGGGCATGCTTCTAGGTTCTCGTACTCCTCACCGCGATATAGGATACAATCGTTCGGACATGCGTGAATCTTATGAACTTCCAGTCCTAACGGGCAGACTATCTTCTTAGCCTCGTACGTTGTCTCGGGCAATTTGTTTCCCCCCGGAAGAATGTTCTTGACGAGTTTCAATAAATCGCCAAATGCCTTGTCACTAACCCCATTTTTTGCCTTCCATTGCAACAACTCCAGAGTGGTATCCAACTTTTTGTGCCCCTGCTCGCAACCTGGGTACAACGAAGTTCTGTGGTCCTCCAACATCTTGTCCAATTTATGGGCCTCCTTTTCACTTTCGCAGTCCTCCCTGGCGTCCTGCAACATTTGACCAAGATCATCCGCAACGTCGTTACCATCAGCAGCTATTTCCTCCTCGCCCGTTTGATTTCCTTCAAATCCAACAAATTGAGCAAAGTCCGGAATATTGTCGTCTTCCACTTCATCTTCTTCCATTTCAACACCTTGCTCTCCGTGGGATGTCCAACAATTATAGCTTGGCATGAACCCCGACTCAAACAAGTGGAAATGAATAGTCCTGGATGCAGAATACTCCTTCTGATTCTTACACTTATTGCATGGACAACAAATAAAACCCCTTTTCCTGTTAGCTTCGGCCACTCTCAAAAAATAGTGCACGCCGTCAATAAACTCTTTGGACCGCCGGTCAGCGTACATCCATTGCCGATCCATCTACATGAGTCAAAAAAACCGTACACAAATAATTATTCTTACAATAATGACAGTCATACAATAATTATAAGATATCTTTATTCATACAAAAATCATAAAATATTACACCAAATAATTCTTAAAAACTATTTGTTAAGTAATAAACTAATTTTAATGTGTTTTACTTCTTTTAATTTTCATTTTAGTTTGTTTTCTATTATTTAAGATTAACTTTCACTAGAGTTTTCCTTCTCAACTATTTTATAAAACCTTGTTTAGCAAATGAACTAAATTTCTATATATTCTTTCTTCCCCACACACATTTTCTCTCTCATCAACTTACAACTACATTTTGGAGACAAAAAAAGTGTGCAAAACATAGGTGCAAATGTAGTATGACAAAAAAAACATTGGAGGATGAAGTTGCAAACCTTTTAGGCACCTCCGATTTGTATGTAATCACCAAAATAAATTCAATAGAAATTTTGGCATGACCTCCCCTCTTTTTTGAAGAAATTTTGAAGCTTGCTCGGGCAGCTGGAGGAGGAAGAAGACATATATATAGGGGTGGGACTTTAGTCCCGGTTGGTAGCACCAACCGGGGCTAAAGATCACCGGGATCTTTAGTCCCGGTTGGTATTACCAACCGGGACTAAAGTTACCATCTTTAGTCCCGGTTGGTGTTATCAACCGGGACTAAAGATACCGGGAGGGCCTGACAGACCCTGACAGCATTCGAACCGGGACTAAAGATCATCTTTAGTCCCGGTTGGTAACACAAACCGGGACTAAAGATCAAATATGCCCGTTGCCCTTTTGAACCGGGACTAAAGAACATCTTTAGCCCCGGTTTTTATTGCATCCGGGACTACTGTGGAAATCGGCCGACCGACGAAAGATGGTTTCTCCACCAGTGTTCTCAGCATGGAGATTCCACTGGCAACCTCTTCGTCGCCGGCCAGTAAGCATATCTCCGTAACGAAGTGCCACAGGATGGCACTTGACACAAAATCCAAATGTTGGATTGCACTAATCCGAAGTGCGTCTTGAGCTGCACTTCCTCCAGAGGAACGAGGCTGACCTGCAGCTTCATCTTCACTTGACAAATCGAATCCGTTACGAGCCCACTGGCCATGAAAATTGGCAAAGTCCAAATCCTGTGGGGTACCTGAGGTGGTGGCTATGTCAAGCAGTTGGTCAAGCAGCACATTCTTCACCTCGGGGGAGACGAGAACATGTGTGGTGTAATCCCTGTCAATGCCGATTGAGCGCGCCATCTTCTCCAGGGAGCCAGCTTGGTTCTCCCGGTTGCATGTATTGATCATGTTGTACTGAGCCAGCATCCCCGACCATTCCATTATGTTCTGTCGACCTAGGAGCCTGACAGTGAAGAGCAACAGTGTTCGGAGGGTTCTAAACCGATCCCTATGCTTTAGATACGAAATGGTCATGTACGGCCAGTATGATGACTTGAACCACATGAAGATGGAGGACATCTCCAGCGCAACGGCGCCAGCGAGCAATATGTATGATATGGTAACATCAGTTCCATAATAGTTGTGGGTTGGCGTCCCCTCACTACGCCAGATCCTCACACCTCTGACGGGATACCTGTGACGGGCAAACGAATTGGTCAGTAGTGACCATTACCTTTGACGGGTTATACGGGATGCCGTCACCGGTGAGGCATCTGGCCGCGGCCCGTCACAGGTATCCCCTCACCTGTGACGGGCCGAAAGGAAAACCCGTCAGAGGTATACCAGTGACGAGTTTTTCTTCCAACCCGTCACTGGTATCCCCTCACCTGTGACGGGCCGATACATTAGAAGCCGTCAGAGGTGATGGGCCGCCACCTGTGACGGCTTTCATTTCTGGCCCGTCACAGGTGAGCGGATACCAGTGACGGGCCGTTGAATAGAAGCCCGTCAAAGGTATGAGCAATACCTTTGACGGGCTTTTTTTATCTAACCCGTTTGAGGTGTGTTGGCTCTATAAATACCCCCAAACTGCCAACTGCTTTCCATCCCGACCATTGTACTGTTCACAAATCGGTTGGGAGGGCAAGGGGGGCGATTTTTTGCTAAAATTCAAGGTAAAAAACACATTATTCTCCATTCATTCTCAACATATCGATCATCATTTATTTTTCTTCGTATGTTGTTGATTTCAGATGGATCGTAGATGGATGTACTATGCGCATCGTTCGTCTACCGAGTATAGAGAGGGGGTCACTGAATTTGTCACATTTGCGGATAATGACAGAAAAAGTAGGATGAGCATGCACATGTTGTGCCCATGTAGGGACTGTAAGAATGAACAGATGATCGAAGACAAGGATGAAGTGCATGCTCATTTGATAATGAATGGATTCATGAAGAAATATACCTGCTGGACCAAGCATGGAGAGCAAGAGGCGCCTGATGTCGCAGCTGAAGAAGTGTTGGATCAGGATGTAGAGAACACCGCCGCAGCTCGAGAAGGCATGTTCGTACCTTCTCCTTTAGGTGGAGAGACCATAGATTTGGACACTCAATGTCTATCTACAATGTTGCATGACATTGAAGACGCAGAGGACAACGACAGAGATTATGAGAAGTTTAGTAAGTTGGTGGAAGATTGCCAGATGCCGTTGTACGATGGATGCAAGTCGAAGCACAGCAAGTTGTCATGCGTGTTGGAACTCATGAAGCTTAAGGCTAGTAATGGCTGGTCAGACAAGAGTTTTACAGAACTCCTTGAGCTGTTAAAGGATCTGTTGCCAGAGGGGAACAATTTACCTCAGACGACATATGAAGCGAAGCAAGTATTATGTCCGTTGGGCCTGGAGGTCAGAAGAATTCATGCATGTCCGAACGACTGCATTTTGTATTACAAGGAATACGCTGACTTGGATGTCTGCCCTATCTGTGGGGCATCAAGATACAAACGAGCAAAGAGTGAAGGTGAAGGAAGTAAGTCAAAGAGGGGAGGCCCAGCAAAGGTGGTGTGGTATCTCCCAATTGCGGAGCGCATGAAGAGAATGTTTGCGAACAAGGAACAAGCTAAGCTTGTGCGCTGGCATGCCGAAGAACGGAAAGTCGATACTATGCTGAGGCACCCAGCAGATTCAGTACAGTGGAGGACAATCGATAGGATTTACCAGGAATTCTCAAATGACCCAAGAAACATGCGTTTCGCAATGTGTACGGACGGCATTAATCCTTTTGGTGATTTGAGCAGTCGTCACAGTACATGGCCAGTTCTGCTTGTTAACTATAACCTTCCTCCCTGGTTGTGTTTCAAAAGAAAGTACATTATGCTTGCCATGCTCATTCAAGGACCGAGACAACCTGGCAACGATATCGATGTGTTCCTTGAACCGATAATCGATGACTTCGAAAGGCTATGGAATGAGGGCACACGAACATGGGACGCATATGCACAAGAGTATTTCAACCTCCATGCGATGCTGTTTTGTACCATCAACGATTATCCGGCCCTTGGCAACCTTTCTGGCCAAACTGTGAAAGGGAAATGGGCGTGTTCGGAGTGTATGGAGGAAACAAGAAGCAAATGGTTGAAGCATTCACACAAGACGGTCTACATGGGTCACAGGAGATTTCTCCCAAGGTATCACCCGTATAGGAATATGAGAAAGAATTTCAATGGACACAGAGATACAGCCGGACCCCCGACAGAGCTAACAGGGACAGAGGTGCACAACTTAGTGATGGGAATAACCAACGAGTTTGGAAAAAAGAGGAAAGTTGGAAAGCGAAAAGAGAAGAGCACATCGAAGGAAAAAACAGAGGAGCATGTGGAAAAACAAAAGACAAAAGAGAGGAGCATGTGGAAAAAGAAGTCAATATTCTGGAGACTACCATACTGGAAGGATCTTGAAG
The DNA here is from genome assembly GCF_034140825.1 of Oryza sativa Japonica Group. Lineage (NCBI taxonomy): Eukaryota > Viridiplantae > Streptophyta > Magnoliopsida > Poales > Poaceae > Oryza > Oryza sativa. The sequence goes on along the minus strand of NC_089038.1, from coordinate 7,708,433 downwards.
TTCGCCACTGCATAGATTTGATGCATGTCGAGAAGAATGTATGCGAGAGTTTAATGGGATTACTACTTAACCCAGGTACTACAAAGGATGGTCTCAACGCCCGACGAGATCTGGAAGATATGGGTGTTCGGTCGGAGCTACATCCCATAACCACGGAATCCGGCAGGGTTTACCTTCCTCCAGCCTGCTACACTCTCTCGAAAGAAGAGAAGATTGATTTGCTAACATGTTTGAGTGGTATAAAGGTTCCATCTGGTTACTCATCAAGAATCAGTAGGCTCGTTTCACTGCAAGATCTTAAGTTGGTTGGAATGAAGTCGCATGATTGCCACGTTCTTATCACACAGCTGTTGCCCGTTGCAATAAGGAATATTTTGCCTCCTAAGGTGCGACACACGATCCAGCGGTTGTGTTCCTTCTTCCATGCAATCGGCCAGAAGATCATTGATCCCGAGGGACTAGATGAACTACAGGCAGAACTTGTGAGAACCCTATGTCATCTTGAGATGTACTTTCCTCCAACTTTCTTTGACATAATGGAACATCTTCCGGTGCACCTTGTGAGGCAAACAAAGTGCTGTGGTCCAGCATTCATGACGCAGATGTATCCTTGCGAAAGGTACCTGGGGATCCTTAAGGGTTATGTACGGAACCGTTCACACCCCGAGGGGAGTATCATCGAGAGTTACACCACCGAAGAGGCCATCGAATTTTGTGTGGACTACATGTCAGAAACATCTTCAATTGGATTACCACGATCTCATCACGAAGGGAGGCTTGACGGTGTTGGTACTGTTGGAAGAAAGACTATTAGGTTGGATCGTAAGGTGTACGATAAAGCTCATTTCACGGTACTACAGCATATGACTGAGGTGGTGCCGTACGTTGACGAACACCTTGCAGTTATCCGACAAGAGAACCCAGGCCGATCAGAGAGTTGGGTCAGGAATAAGCACATGTCTTCTTTCAACGAGTGGCTGAAGAACCGAATTGCCAGGTTGCAGAACTTGCCTAGTGAAACACTTCAGTGGTTGTCACAGGGTCCTGAATGGAGTGCCACCACCTGGCAAGGATATGACATAAATGGATACACCTTTCACACGGTCAAGCAAGACAGCAAATGCACAGTGCAGAACAGTGGGTTACGCATCGAGGCTGCTAGTGACGGTGGACGTCGTGATCAATACTATGGTAGAGTTGAGCAAATATTGGAGCTAGATTACTTGAAGTTCAAAGTCCCGTTGTTTCGTTGTCGATGGGTCGATCTTCGCAATGTAAAAGTTGACAATGAAGCTTTCACCACTGTCAACTTGGCTAACGACGCGTACAAGGATGAACCGTTCGTTCTCGCCAAACAAGTTGTTCAAGTGTTCTACATAGTTGACCCGTGTAACAAGAAACTACATGTTGTTCGTGAAGGGAAAAGGAGAATTGTTGGATTGGACAATATTGCAGACGAGGATGATTACAACCAGCACGTCCACGGCATAGGTCAAGAAATACCTCTAGAAGAGGAGGAGGAAGAAGATGAAGTTCAATATGCACGTGTCGACCATGAGGAAGGATTATTTTTGTAATTTATGTACGTAGTTTATGTCTACATGTCTGTTATCTGTATGACTCTAATATGTTCGCAATGATCAATAGTATATTGCTTATGAAATAGTCAAATAAAATAATTAAGTGAAACACCCACTAGAAGTGAAATAAAATAATTAAGCAAGTATTAGCATTGGAAATAATATAATTAAAGTAGTATAATAATGAAGTGCAATTACTACTGTTAGTGAAATAAAATAATTAAGTATAAAAAAATATGTAGTGTATGTGAAAATATGTTAAGGAAAATAAAAGAACTAAGTGAAATAAAATAAAATAAAATTGCTCTAGGCAAACTCACCTGTGACGGGCTCTATCTGTAGGGCCGTCACAGGTGACCTCACCTGTGACGGCCCAGAGTGCTGGGCCCGTCACAGGTGGTCTTACCTGTGACGGCTCCACGGTTGGCGCCCGTCACAGGTGACCTCACCTGTGACGGCCACATAGTTGGAGCCCGTCACAGGTGAGTTTGACTAGGGTTGACCTAGGGTTGGACATCTTCTAGATCGATCCAGATCCGGCGCCCACTCTCACTCACTCACTCTCTCGACCGCCGCCTCGCCTCTCTCGACCTCTCTGCCGCCCTCTACGCCCTCCTCTCCACCGCCGCCTCGACCTCTCCACCGACGCCGGCCTGCACCACCGCCGCCGCACTCACTCTCTCGACCGCCGCCATCCATCTCCACCGCCATCTCCACCGTCGCCGTCTCGACCTCTCCGCCGCCATCTCCGCCGCCATCCAGACCCTCCTCGCCGCCGCCCTCTCTGCCGCCATCTCCGCCCTCTCCGCCGCCCTCGCCGCCTCCTTCTCCACCGCCGCCTCCTCACTCACTCTCTCGACCGCCGCCGTCCTCTCCACCGACATCTCCACCGTCGCCGCCTCAACCTCTCCTCCGCCCTCTCCGCCGCCATCTCCGCTGCCCTCTCTGCCGCCATCTCTGCCGTCCTCTCCACCGCCCTCTCCGCCGCCGCCTCCACCGCCGCCCTCGCCGCCGGTCGTCCTCTCCGCCGTCCGTCCATCGACTTCCCCGACCTCCCCGACCCTGACCTCCCCGACGCCGGGATCCCCGACCACCGCCGACCGCCTCGACCTCTTCGCCACTGCCTCTCCGCCGCCGCCACCAGGATCCAGGACGACTACGGCCTGCGCCGCCGTCTCCAAGTACGCCGCTTCTCCAAGTATGCCGCCACCCTCCCCCATTCCTCCTTTTTTCCGATGGATGAATTGCATTGTTTAGATGAATGAAATGTGATTTGTTGTTTCGATTATTGGTGCTGCTGTATAGATGAATTAAATGTGATTTGTTGTCTGTGGATGTTTTGGATGAATGTAGGGGCTAGATTTTATATACATGATTTTGGTGCAGTGAATCTTAGCATCAATAGAGGATCTTAGCATGAATAGTATAATGCATTTTGTTTTCTATAATTCTTTGATAATTAAGGACCTTTATTAGGTGTAGGGTTTGAAATCTAGTTACAAGGGAAGAATTGATAGATTGGCCGCAGATTTAATGTAGTTCCGAGGTTATCAAACCATCACAGAATACAAAGTGCATGGGGAATTTTGGTGGATAGGCCAGTGTAGTCCATGGACGGAACCGACCTAGACACCAAAATTCTCCATGCATTTTGTTTTCTGTCATAATTTGATGATTAAGGAGGCTTTGCAGATTATCTAAACTTGTTGATTTATATACCCTTTTTGTCTATGAATAGGTCAATTGTATGAATTGTTGTTTATATACATGATTTATATACCCTTGCTGCTGCTGCCACAATGATTGTGGGCTGTTTTATTATCTAGACTTGCTTGAATTGAATGGATGAATTGCTGTTTACATGAAGTTAGTAGTACTGTCTCCATTTTTATCTACACCCCTGCTACTGCCCCTACACTTGTTCACTTGTTCCTTATTAAATGGCCAGTGTAGAGTGGTTATATACCTCTACACTTGTTCTTTTTTTATGCATAAGAACAGATTTTGTGCACTTGCTCTTTTTTTATGCATAAGAACAGATTTTCTGCACTTGCTCTTTTCTTCTGGATTGATAAATGGCCAGTGATGAATTGCTCAATAAGAACAGATTATCTACACTTGTTCATTTTTTTATCTATTCTTCTTTTTGCCCCTGTTGTGGCTCAATAAGTAATGAATTGCTCAATAAGAATAGTTTATCTGTACCCTTATTGTGGGCTGTTTTTTAAATTTGCATGATTGACTCAGTGGTTATATACCTCTACACTTGTTCTTTTGATGTTATGATTTCCTCTTTTTATCCCTTCATGCAAATGAATATAATTGATGCATATTTCTGAGCAAAACTGAGGCCATATCTTTCATAGTATACCCCGTATTACATGATTTTGGTGCAGTGAATCTTGAATGTGGATTTAAGTGCAACTGCTGCTGTCTATGTTTGCCCTTGCTGTCTATGTTTGCCCATGCTGCTGCCTATGGTTGCAACTGTTAGTTAAGTGCAACAGATTATCTACACTTGTTCATTTTTTTATCTATTCTTCTTTTTGCCCCTGTTGTGGCTCAATAAGTAATGAATTGCTCAATAAGAATAGTTTATCTGTACCCTTATTGTGGGCTGTTTTTTAAATTTGCATGATTGATTCAGTGGTTATATACCTCTACACTTGTTCTTTTTTTATGCATAAGAACAGATTTTCTGCACTTGTTCATTTTTTTATCTACAATAATATATGCATGATTTATATACCACTGCTGTTGTTGCCCCTGTACTTCTTGTTAAATGGCCAAGGATGAATTGCTTAATAACATTCTATATATACCTGTTCTTTTCTTTATGGATAAGAACAGATTATCTACACTTGTTGATTTATATACCCTTGCTGTCTATGTGAATTTCCCTCTGCTGTTGCTGTTTATGTGAATTTCCACCCTGCTGTTGCTGTTTATGTGAATCTCCCCTTGCTGTTGCTGCCCCTGTGGCATATATACCCCTACTGCTGTTATATGGCCCTGCTACTGCTCTTATTGCTGCTATTATATGGCCATGCTGTTGCTACTACTCTAATTTCCTGCACTTGCTCTTTTCCTTATGGATAAGAACAGATGAACTACACTTGTTCTATTTTATTGATAAGAACAGATGAACTACACTTGTTCTATGTTCTTTGGGTTGCTTTTTTCTCCTAGTAGCTGATTTCCTCTTTTTATCCCTTCATGCAAATGATTGTAATTGATGCATATTTCTCAGCAAAACTGAGGCCATATCTTTCATAGTATACCCCGTATTACATTGGATCTAATGCTATTTAGTCTAACGGTAGTAAATTTATAATCTTTTTCGCGAAAGTTAAACCATGTCAACGCCCGGCGCAAACCCGCCCTCCCCAACACCTGCGAGGATCCAGGAAGAAGCAAACCCAGCCACAAAGGCAGTTGCCGAAGGTCATCCCGCGACAACGGCGGTCCAACAACCCGAAATTCATGGTAATTTATAGGATAAATTTTCACCACATAACCACATAAATTTTAGCTAGCACCCCTTAGCAAATATTGCCTTCTGTTTGTGCTGCAGAATTGCCGCAGGAACAACATACGTCGATGTCGAGCGAGACAAGTGCAAGTAGGTCTAGTAGAAATCCGCGGTCACAAAATATATGGCCGACCACAGTGCAAGTTATAAGAGAGGTTGACGCTAGTGGTAGGCCCACGGCGCCCAGGACTGTCATTGGAAGATGGTCTAACTGCTGCGGGATAGCGGCACGTGAGAACTTCGGGATCCTCCATAAAGATATCGGGAAGGTCACAGAAGCCGAGAAAGAGCGAGCTTGGACGGCAATGGAGAAATGGTTCACATTTCCAGCCGAAGCAAAGGATAGGCTCAAGCGGAAGGCATTCCAAAAGATGGGCAAAGCTTGGAAGAATTGGAAGTCGAAGCTCTTCACCGAGTATGTCAACCCGCCCGGCAATCATACGCCGTTCGATGAATACCCTCAAATAACCGAAGCGGTGTGGGAGGAATTCTGCTCTCTCAAGACCACCCAAGAGTTTAGGGAATCCAGCGAGGCACATCGCGTACTGCAACAGCGGAATGAGCACCCGCATCGGCTGGGCACCGCAGGGTACATCGGCAAGGAGGCAATATGGGCCCAAGAAGATGCAGCCGCTGCAGCAGCGAATGTCCCTGCCCCGTTTTCAGACATCCCTGAACAAAGAGCTCGCAACTGGGCGCGGGCAAGGGGTAAGGTCAACCCGGACGGCTCTGTCACATTTGAGAACAAAAGTGATGCCGTCGTCTATCAGGAACTGGTGAGTTCACTACTTAACCTAACTAATTTCCGTTCGTATAAAGTACAAGTTCGTATAAACGACTATCTTCTTTTCCAGTTGGGCTTGGTTGCTGAACAAGCTTCACAAAGCGAGGTTGAGTCCGCGCCGAAGAGGCGCGAAGATGACATCCTCACAAAGGCGCTCGGAACCAAAGAACATCCTGGCCGAACTCGGGGAATTGGTAGCGATGTGCCCTGGAAGCATGGACTCCCTCAGTACAGCTCCCAATACAGGAAACGGAAAGTCTCCAAGGAAGAGAGGGACGCTCGTTTGAAGGCCGAACTTAAGGTTGAGGTCATTCAAGAACTAGAAGCTAGCATGAATGCAAGGGTGGAAGAAAGGGTTAACAAGGTGCTCGCCGACATGAATATACCCCGAGTCACAACACCTGCTGTGCAACCAACTCCTCGTGTACAACACGACGCGAGTCCGTCACAGCATAGGAGTAGTTGTGCATCCACAGAGGTGCCGGCCCCTGGTCTCCCGATCGCACCACTAGCTGCAGTGGACCACATCGAGGTAATTGTTGTTATCCGATCCATATCTAATAAAAGACATTTACACATTCCAATATTAAATTCAAACTTTCACCTTATGCAGGGCGCAGCACAGTGTGTCCTACTAGCGAGAGTCCACCCAACTTTCGCTCCTGAAGTCGCTGAGGGCATGGCTTTCAAGCCCTCGGTTACAGACAAGGTCCACGGCGCAGACCTGCTAGCTGGGTATGCCAAGGTGTCCATCGATACAGTAAAGGACACCTGGTCAGGCTATCCGCTGCCCGTGCCCCCAAATGATGAAATCATGACTTTGGGCGATGCGCGCAAGACGTTCATACAATGGCCTAAAGAAGACATAGTTGTGAAGATGACTCCTCGTCCAAGTCGACCGACGGAGCTTACACCTCCCAAGTCTAAGCTATCAATTGAGGCTCCCCGTGGACCGGCATTGTCAGTACCTCATTCTCCCGGTGGAGCTGATATGGACTTGGCAGATATAGCTCAAAGCTTGGCTCCAATAAAGACCACAAGAAAGGCCGATAGCTCCCCACCACTTGTCAAGGGCCAGAAGCGTGAACGAGGCAAGGGGAAGGTCGGGGAGTTGGCGCCGGAGCCAAAAAGGGGCAAGGCTGCGACGTCGATGCCGGTGAGCAAATCGGGGAAGGTCGTGAGGGCGCCAGCCCAATTTGAGCTAGGCATGCCATTGGTGGAGGACAATGTGTTAGCTGTGATGGGTATTGCTTGCCGAGAGCTACATAAGCAATACATGGAGCTAAGCAACGCCAAGCGGAAAATGAGGGAGTCATCCATAGTTGGACATCACGACCACCAGCCGTTCCTATCGTCGCCTGCCTATATAACTATAGGCTTTGATGACCTCTTCGACCTTTTCAGGATCCGGAAGTTGGACACTGGTCTTCTAAAATGCTACTCCTTGTAAGTGCATACCTTCTATACTTGTGATATGACTGGACTATATCTCCTAATTAAATTAGTTCTAATACGTAAATATTTTAAGGTTGTGTTGGATCGAGAGTCGTCGCCATGGTAATCAGGTTGGGTTCCTTGATCCATCCATGGTGAATGAGGTTAATTTACAACAGAGCTTCACTGAGGTGGTTGACTATGTCAACCGGTGTTTATGGGCCCATCAAGACAAGGAGTACATCATGTGCGTACACAACCAAGAGTAAGAGGACAATACCCTTCGTGTATATTGTTTTTTAAGTTAAGGTTCTTAGTACTAACGCTACATAACCACTGCGCAGGCGACATTGGATTCTCCTAGTCATCGTACCTAAGTGGAGTAGGGTTACCTACCTTAACTCCAATAAGTCCAAAGATTATGATTTCAGTGAAATCACCAAGGCCTTAAATATGGCTTGGGGCCCATATGTGGAAAAGGGTGGTAGGCACAAGGAGGGCAAGAATGAACTTTATCATGACACCAAGTTTGCATGCGCACAACAGATCGGAGACCAATGTGGTTTCCACGTGTGCCACAACATGTCAACACTTCTAAGAGAGGTGAAAGATTTCGACCCTGAGGTTGTTGCTAATGGCGAATAAGCTCATTTCAATATCTACATTGCTATTCAAAACGTGCTAATTAACCTCTTATTTATTAAACAGAAAGGTAGAGCTGGCTTCAAGATCTCACCCATCAACCCCCCCGCTATCAGAGGCGAATTGTGCGCCTTTATTCTTGCAGAAATAATGAACAAGAAAGGACGTTTTCATGCCAAATAGACTCATGAACTTGGCTAGATAATTTATTGTGATGTAAAAAAGATGTTTTTATAATTTCTGGCGATGTAAAAAATTATGTTTTTATAGAGTGCAATGTAATTTACTTTCATATGTGCAATATTTATGGTACTTTACTAAATTGTCATCACATTTGATCAACTACGATTTATGTTGTACTATTCATCTGTTTTCTCCTTTTTTTTCCCTTATTGACAGGTTGTGGAGGTTCACAACGAACAGAATACAAGAAATTTTGGTAATCATTTGAGGACTTTCATGGGGTATGAATTGTGTGCTATAATAAATTAAATTGTTGCATATGTGATGTTGTAAATTGTTGCTTTGTGATGGATGTGTGATATGTGATGCATCTGTGATGTTGGGCAGTTGGGGATATGTGATACATATGGAGGGGGGGTGACTGGCACCTGTGATGTTTCTGTTTTTCAGAGGGCATGGCTAGCAATTCCTGAGGCTAGCCAATATTTAGCATTTATTTTTTTTCTGGAATTAACTCATCAGTGACGGTTCGGAAGAAACATCCGTCACAGGTAACCTCACCTGTGACGGACTCGCAAACGTCGGACCGTCACAGGTGACCCACCTGTGACGGGCTTTTACTTTCGGGCCCGTCACAGGTGGGTCACCCTGTGACGGCTACTATATACCGGAGATCATCACCTCTGACGGGCCTTTATTTAGGGGCTCGTCAGAGATGAGACACCTGTGACGGGTCCTAACAAGCCCTAGTCTAGCTTAGACCAACACCTCTGACGGCCTTCTATTAACTTGCCCGTCAGAGGTGGATGTCACCACTGACGGCCGGCCACCCGTCAAAGGTGACTGGACTTACCAGTGACCACTGATCACTGACCAAGCCCAAAACCGTCAAAGGTGAGGGTTTGGGCCCGTCACAGGTGACCTTGACCAGTGTAGTGCCTCTTGGTCAACCTGAGCAACGACAAACAAGGATACAGCTATAGAGGTTAGGACAAACATGGCTGGCCGAAGCAGTAGCAGCACACAATGCAGCAGGACCATACCCGAGAAGCCTCCAAACTTGGTGTACAAGTAGTCATAGATCAGGGAAAGATGGACCTCAGCCAACTTGTATACCAGATCAGCTCGTTTCTCCGAAGATTTGATCCTTGCCACGAGGCCTTCGTTCCAATCGGTTTCAGGGCGCAAGGATTTCGCAGGGATCACGTCCATGAGGAAATCTAAGCTTAGCTGGAAGCCCCGGGTGGCCAGCTCCAAGACTAGCTCGAAATGTAGCTGAAGATTCTCCACAAAAATACAATTCAGCTTGTCGTAGTACCAGAACACTTCACGTTCGAATTCCCGCCTGGCGCCGGTAACATGGCCGGCGATGGATCTGCTTCCAGGTGCCCGTGAGCCTGCTCTCCTGAGATACCACGCCCTCTCGGCGTACTTGCCGATCCCGCAGACGAAGATAAGCAGCATGGGGGGCAGGAGACGCCGGTCGCCTCGCCACTGCTTGGCCACGACGTAGATGGCCAGCGTCGACTGCGTCAGCAGGTTCAGCACATGTCGCTTCCACAGCGCGCTGTCCTCCATGGAGAAAGCCGAGATAGTCTCCTGCCCGCCAAGATGGAGCAGCAGAAATGGCGCCCAGAAGATCGTCAGCTGGTGGCGTGGGTCACCCGTCTGGAGGGTGAGCCGGCCGAGAACGAAGACAGCAACGGAGTCTGCCGAGAGGTAGGCGAGCCACAGCAGCCCACGTAGCACGCGCGACCTGTGGCGCTTCCGGAAGCCCGTGGCGAAGAGGAGGAACGCCTGCAGCAAGAAGCTCACTATCACCAGGCATTGTATCTCCCACTCGTTCCACAGTTGTTGGACTCGCGCAATTGCCCTGTTATATATATACACACCGGAGAATTGAAAAGAGCCAAAGAGAATTAGCTAGTGATCGTTTCAGGAAAAGAAAGGGGTTTCAGTATATGATTTTGGGAAAAAAATGTTTTATTTTGTTATTCAGATAGGGAAATAGCTAAACATCAGTCAATTTATTTACTGATCTAGCTATCATATCAATCAAATGTTGGACCATTGGATCTGATTGAGAAATCTGCATATATGTCGTCAAAAAAAGTGGTTTGCTGGAATGCCATCAGTTTAATAGGATTCAATAAAATACCACTCTCAACCGAAGCATCTTCATTGCAATACCGTCCTGGACCATCTTACCATTGGGCTGCTTCTTCCTCCTTCCAACGCCTCTTCGTCCTCCTTCCAGTGTCGTTGTAGCTCATCAGTGACCACGACGTTTTGCCCACTGCAGCAGACGCAACATTTCTGTGGTGGCTACCAGCGAGGGATTGAGTTGGGATCCATCCACAACAGTAGCAACGAGGTGAGGGCCGACACCAGCAACATGATACGTATAGTATAGTAGCGGCGATCAAGCGAGGGACAGCGCCAGCAGCTGCAACGGCGGGATCTGCAGTGGCGATAGCAGGCATCACTCATGGGATGCCTCCGCATCTGCCTTCTCTCCAACGACCCTTCCTTTGTCATCGCAACACCAGCACCTCTCACACAAGCCTGGCCACGTGCGGGCGCTTGCACAACCCAGTAAACGCGCTGCTTCATTGGGGTGTTGATTAATTAGGGCTAAGTTTAAAACAGATGTAGTGGTCACCTCCAATTTTATTCACTAGTCCTGATACAGTACTTGTCACCAATCAACCCCTCTCATTTTCTCTTGTTTCTTTAAGTTTGTTTGGAGGTTGTCTTTTGCATGAGGAGTGGCATCTCCTCTCACTTCTCTTCTCTCTTCCAAATCATCATTTAACCATACATGGCACTTTGTAGTTTGTGCTTATAACCTCATAGTACTTGCTCTTAGTGCAGGGTCGAAAGAAGGCAATCGCATGACCATACAGCTAATTTGCACCTAGTCGCGCGCGCCCCTCCCGCACGACCAACCACATGGCGTGCAGGAGAGGGGACATGTGCACGGTTGTTTTTCTTTTTTTCTATTTTTTTCGGTGTTTCTGTTAGTCTTTTTCGGTTTTTCTATTCGGTTTTTTATACGTACGTCTACAAACTTTATATACGTGTATTTTTTTTATACATATATATCTTTTGTAAACGTATTGACGGTCGTTAAGTACCAATTTCCACCGTCAACGAGCAGAATAAATAAAGGGAAATTTTGCATTTCTTACACGTATACCAATAATAAATAATTTAGTCGTATTAGGATTGGAGAATTAACATGAATGCAGGAATTATACACTAAAGTGAAGGATAAATGAAGCCGGCAAGCAAGAAAACATACTTCCAGCGAATCACGTGCGAGCATACGGATTGAGGAGTCCATAAGTCACCTCAAACCGACTTAGAGTGAGGCCAACCTCCCAGGAACCGCCTTAGGGGCCACAAGACAGTCACTGAAGAAAGGTGGTTGCGAGGAGGTGGGGCCAGAGGTTCAGTCGAACCGTCATCAGTTCCACTCATCCTGGCCCTCCACGTGCTGGTCCTTCATTGGCCCCAAATGGCAGTTATGGGAGGTCGGTAGCCTACAACCATCATTGGAGGCTATAAATAGAGCTCTCCACTTCACTTCACAACACACACTTTTAAGGAGCAAATTCCCTCAACCACCTTGTGGTCTCTATAGTTTCTAGTAGAAATAAAGCATAGGAGCTTCAGTCCAATAATCTTCTTGGAGTTCTGGGTATGTCTATAGTACTCTCTTATTTGTGTACAACTATAGTTGAATTAATATAATCACCTTCTTTATTTATTTATGCTCATGGTTTATATATTTCTTTATTGAATATATTTTCTATGAGTGGTATATACATAGTATATCTGCTTCATCCTAGGCTAGTTGATCCTTGCTACGATAACGGTCCAATGACTTTTAGGTCCAACTTGTTCATCCGTAGGGTGAGACTCCTGTGTGAGTTAGTGATATTGTTTATTTGCATAGACATGGTGCTTAGGCTAGATAAATATCGTTAGATGCGGGTGTGCACCACAGAAATTGAGGTTGGCGGCATGTGGAGATAGCAATGTCCATCCGTTGTATATGTTTCTCCACGTTCGGGTATGACGTAAGAGTGCGTAAATACCATAACGAGGCTGGCAGACTAGCTGGAAGTGGTCTCTCAGTAGTACATGGTTGCATGGAACTAAGTTCTATGTTGTAAGCATGTATATGCTAAGTGTATACTAGACATGATTAGTACAAAAGTACAGATGAATCATAGTTTCCTAGGGCTGTGAGCATAGCTCAACTGGTTAGGTTCCTTGTGGTTGTCACGCCCGGAAGTTTCCCCTTTTGCTTGCTTTAAAAAAATTGGTTAAATAAATTGTCCGAAGAAATTATCTTAATTAACCTAGAGCTAATTCCATAATTAATAAATGCAATTAATAATTGGAATTGGCATTGTGGGATTTTTTCTTGGGTTCCACATGTCACAATTTCGAATCCCACCCCTCTCTCTCTCTCCTCCCCACGTCGCCGGCCAAATCGGGAGGGTTCCCGGCCACGTCCTCCCCTCCCTCGCCCATAAAAGCACTCTCCCGAGCCCCCTCTTTCGTTTTCCCTCATTCGCCGCGCTCTCCCGTGCCTCCTATCGCGCTCGCGCCGCTTGTTGCTAGCGCCGCCGCTTGCCGTCGCCTTCGGCCGCGCGCCACTGCCGCTAGGGTCGCCGCCGCGCCAACCCGCCACCGCCGTTAGCTTCGCCGCCGCGAGAGCTACCTCGGCCGCCGCTTCGTTGCCGCGAATCACCGCCGGAGCTCCGATTTCCCCGCGTCGCCGGTGTGCTCGCCATTGTTTCCATCTCCGGCCGGCCATTTTGGTCGTCGCGGTCGCTTTCTCCATCCCTAACGCCTCTCCATCTTCTCCTAGGGTGTCGCCGCCGCCCGTCCGTGCCTCCGCATCACCGGTCGTCGCTGCCGCTTTCTTCCTTCGCGCCGGCCGCCGTGCTCGAAGGTGAGGAATCCCCTCTCCTCCTTCCTTTCCTCTCTCTCCCATGAGCGCCGCCGCCCTCCGCGCGTGCGCCGTCGTCTTCGGCCGCCGCCGCCGCCTTCGCGCCGGCCGCCGCCGTCTCCCGCGCCGCCGGTCACCGCCGGTGACCGCGCGTGCCGCCGCCGCCGCCCTCGCCATAACCGGCCGGCCGGCTTGAAGCCGAGCCGAGCCAGGCCGCCTTTCCCCCCCTTTGTGACACTGCCCAGTGGGCCCGCTTGCCAGCCGCCCCCTCTCCCTCTCTTAGTGCCACTGACCAGTGGGGCCCGCATGTCGGCGCCGCCCCACCCCTTGCTGACGTCAGCCCTGGGGCAATATTGCGCAATAATTAATTAAGGACTTTTCTTTATTAGTAAAAACACAGTTTATCTTCTAAAATTCATAAGTAATTCATCCGAGCTCCGTTTAAGTCCATTCAATTCTCAGTAAATCAAGAAAAATGCAAAGAATCCATTAAAAATGCTTTTGTTTCCTGTTTCAGTAGTCTTATAGCATGTTTTGCTTGTGTGCTTTGTTTGTCGCGTAGATTTCGGCCGTTTCGTCGATCCGCGGTTTTTCGAAGACGTTGCTGAGGTCTCATCAGTGCGAGAGCAAGGCAAGTCATGCTTTACGTTTGATCATATTGTACCCAATTTACAAACACCCTACATTTCTATTAAATGTTGCATTCTTTTACAATGTCATGTGGGATGGGTCCTATTACTCAGCCATTTATTGTTTACCATATGCCATTGATAACCTGGGTATCAAAATGACTAGATGTTGGTTTAGGAAATGCTTAGCCATGCTTAGTTCAACTAGCACACACATGGGGATCACATTTTTACATAGACTTTGACTATGAGCATAGCTTTGGATTGGTGCCACCGCAATGGTGTTAGGTAATTAAAATACACTGAATGGTGGGCTGTGGGTGCATGGTTTTGCTGGTCGCACCCATGGCAATTAAGGACCGGTTCACGGGAAACCCTGGGAGACTTACCGTGCTTACCACAAGCGGGAGTGGGTAACTGCTTGATCTGAAGTATAGCTCGACCCTTTCCTAGGCACCGGTGGCGAGGGTGGGCGTGATGGAGTTGGGTCGGCCGGGGTGTCCGGTTGTCCAGCTGCCGGATTCACCGCGGCGCAAGAGGGGACCGCCCACTGCCTTTTGAGGGGTGGGGGTGAAACCTTAGCGTGGTGTGGATGGTTAGGGGAGGGTTATGTGGAGGGTCTTGTCACGATTTCCCCCTTTGCAGTATCATGGTGATACTTCGGGGCATGGCGACATGTGTGGAATCGTGTCTTGTGGGTACAGTTGTACACCTCTGGCCAAAGTAAAACTATTCGAATAGCCGTGCCCGCGGTTATGGGCGATCAACTAGATTCACCGTGATTAGTCTCACCCCTAGTTTAGCTTAATGAACTGGTGTAGTTCAGGTGGTTGGTTGGGCCTGTTGCAACGTGGTGTAGCGTTGGACAGTGTTTGGTTAATATTGATTAATTACTACAACTGTTTTACTGCTTTCAACTACTGCTTTTAAATGCTAGTTTTATGCAAAAGAACCTCTAGCCTCCTTTGGTTATATCCTGCATCATACCTCCCCTTCCGGTATGACTTGCTGAGTACAGTGGGTAGTACTCAGTCTTGCTCTCTTTTTCCCCCACACCAGAGCTGAAGATCTTCCTAGTTGGAGCTGTTTTGTCAAAGTTGGTTTCGTCGCTGCCGTCAAGGATTGCCTGTGGAGTGGAGTCGCTCGCTGCTGAAGTCAAGCTTCCCGGTTTAGCTCGCTTTTATCTTTTCCGCTGCATTTGTAATCTTTTCTATTTTTGTAAGACGTGGATTTGTATGTCAACAATTGTCGTTTGTGTACCCTGGCTGGTCCTGGACAGGGATTTAATGCACATTCAGCTTAGAAATTCTGGTTTGAGAATTTCTGGGCGTGACAGTGGTGGAACCAGCCCACCCAGGTTCAAATCCTAGATTTGACACGGGTGCTCGCATTTACGGCTAATTATTCTTCCAGTGGTAGACGACGTACCCGTCGACAGCGAGGCGCCTGTGGTGACTTCGTCAATCTCAAGAAATGCTGGCCCAGTCTTTCGGAGGTGCTCATAGGGGTAGGGTGTGCGTGTGTACGTTCATCGGGGTGAGTGTGTGCACGTTGTGAGCGCCTGCGTTTGTACTGTGTTTCTCAAAAAAAAAAAGTTTCCTAGGGCTGTTTCATACTAGATATTCTTTTAGAGGTGAATCTGCTATGTGTCCACTATCTTATCCAATTTTATCTTAACCCCTGTTTAAACTATGGTGAATAAATTATAGGTTGACTAAAGAAATATAAAACATATCTCCATACCGTCGCCTTCCTTACGGAAATATAAATAAGATATCCTTGGAAATACTCATGGGTGATACCCAACAATACCAACAATATGCACATATGCAATGTTTGTGTATTTTGTATACGTGTATATATATTTTATATTTTATATTTTATCGTATATATACATATTATATCAAAATCACTACTGTAGAATAGCCGATAGGTGCGGGTTTGGAACCGGCCTTGGGTGCCGGTTTTCTCAACCGGCACCTTTGAGGTTCTCTCAAATGTGTTGGTTTAAGAACTGACTCCTTTGAGGTTCACATAATAACAAAAAGGGTCGTCTCGATGTATCAAGCACATTCCCTCAACTTCGCCACCAAAATCAATCCAGTCATTATCACAACAACATCAACTACACAACACAAACAACAACATCATCCCCTCCGCTGGATCTGCCCACAGGAGCCGCCGATGTCGTCGTTACCACCGCCGGATCCGCAGGAAAAGCCGCCGCAGTCGGATCCGCTGCTGCAGAAGCTCAGGACGGAGGGGGAGGGGTTAGAGGACCGCTCGATCCGCCCGTCGGAAACACCACCGTCGCCACCTCCGCCGGATCTGCCCGCGGGAGCGCCAATGCCACCGCCGCGGCCGCAGGAGAAGCTTGGGTGCGGAGCGGGAGGAGGGGGGTTAGAGGACCACCGGATCCGCCAGCATAAACACCTTCGCCACCGCCTACACCGGATCCGCCCGCGGGAGCTTCGATGCCATCGTCTCACCACAATGGGAAAAGCTTGGGGGCGGAAGGGCCGCCCGCTGGAAACGCCACTGCCGCCGCCTCCTCCGGATCCGCAAGCAGGAGCTGCCGACACCACCGCCACCGCTGGATCTGCGGAGAAGCTTGGGGCCGGATGAGGAGGGGGAAGGGGAGGGGGTTGAAGACCACCGGATTCTGCCTGCAAGAACTGCTGATGCCATCGCCGCCACATCCTCTACTGCTAGCGAGCTAGACGAGAGGGGAGGCGGCGGGGATGAGAGAAGGGAGTAGAGGGAGTGAGGGAGTGAGAGGGCAAGAGGAGGGGGCGAGTGGATAAAGACGACACGCTCTCCTCACCTCCCACGACATCTTTATGCAGGCGGCCCGTGCGATTAAAAAAACGGCTCTCTCAGCTCGGCTCGGCTCGCTTGATAGGGTGCCGATTTTTTTAAAAAAACGACACTTATGATATATTAAAGATAACTTTTTTCTAAAAAAACCGGCACATATAATATATGTGTCGGTTTTTCTCTACAACCGACACCTATTGTCACTTAAAGGTGCCCTTTTTTTAATTTTCAGCTTGTGTAGGTGGCAAAACACTATATGTGTTAGTTTTAAATGAACCAGCACCTATAAGCCTAATGCTATGAGGGTTTTTTATAGTAAAATGTGTACGCAGAAACTAGATGGGCCGGACTGGTCGTGCGGATCTGCGTCCCCCATCGCATGAGATGGTGATGGCCGGATTGGGATTGCTGAGATCGACTATTTGCTCTGTATCAACATGTTTTTTCTGACCAGGATACTCTACTCTTTTTCTGCGTTGCTTGGCCTGTAGAATGGTAACTAACTAACAATACATAATATCCTGATCGATTGGCATTCTGGTTTATGTGGTAGAATTTTTTGTTTATACTATTATAGCCTACATGTAATCTATGTAATCCTACTAGAATACGCATGGATGAAAAATTGGTTTCTTGCTCCATGCTGCTGGTTGGACTGCTGAGAAATGGCGCACCTACGGCATCGCAGCTCAAGCCGCCCAGGAACGAAAGGATGCTGCACAGCAGCTTGAACGGGCACCCTCGCATCCGGCTCCAGCTGCCCGGGACGAAGGAGCGGATGCAGCGTAGCCGCTAAAGCCTAGGGGGAGTTGGGAACTCACACCGGGCCATAGATATCCCGTGCTAGCTGCCGCTTTTGCCACCCTATCCTGTTGCAGGTGTTGCTCGATTTGTATTCTGGTGAGGATTTGTATTCTGCTTGACGCATCAGGCATTTAAGCAGAGAACGCTACCACAACACCACATTTGCTGCCGAGAAGAATCCAAGGGAACGAAGGGAGTACGGAAGAACAGATACAAAGGAAGAACCTGATAAGACTATTGGGATAGCCGGATAGGATTGGCATTTCTACAAAGAAATGAATGATCCGGCACTATAGGTGAGCAGTGAGCTAAAGGGAAAGAGCTGAAATTAACGGCTCGAACGAAAAAAAGAGCTGAAATTGCTACCTGATGGCAATGGCATATCAGGTAGCAAAATTTCATCGAGTGGCAAATAAGGGAAAATTTTCATCGATGGTTTAGGGTAACTTTGAACGAACAAGCAATTTTCAAAGGAAAAAAAAAGGAGAAAATGTACCACCGTTAAAAATTAACGGCTTTAACTGTTACCTGTGTTGAGCGGGGAGAGAGTAGCCCAGACGATCCCTTAGCACCCTCCTCATGTTGCAATTGCTCAAACGAAGACGCAACTCTGAGCGGCGCCGCCTGCTTTGCTGACCGAGATAAAAAAAACCCGAGGGTTTGTTGATATATAGATGTGATGGTCTGTAGTGGGTTGGATGCTCCATTGTTTGTTTGGGTCGTCAAGGCAGGTGGAACAAATGAAGACAATGACGATGATTACTATCATACTTCCTCCGTTTCATATTAGAAGTTAACTCTTTTCATAGTTGAACTCTATAAAGTTTGACCAAGTATATAAAAAAATTTAGTAACATATAAAATAACAAATTAGTTTCATTAAATCTAACATCGAACATATTTTGATAATATGGTTAAGTTGTTTTATATTGAGAACACTACTATAGTATTTTTTATATAAATTGACTAGGAAAAAAAATCAAACTACTTGGAAACGAAGGGAGTAATATATTAGAGTTCCGCTATGGTGTTATCTATTGATATTGATAGTAGAAAAGAATCTAAACCGTTAATCTAATCTTATCCAAAGATTTAGATCTATTTATACTATCACATTATTTGACGCTAGTAGAAATATAGAAGAGTATTAATTGTCAAGAAAAAAATTAGGAGCGGAGGGATAAATCTTTACTTTAGTTGTTTTCCTTTTTTACATGTAATCTGAGCGAGCAAGCTCGACATATGAGGAGATGAGCACAGACCGATCGAGGGACAAAACATTAATTTCAATGTTACTTCTAATCACTTTGTTAGTAAAGTACTAATCCATCCTTAGAAATGAACTGCTCAGATCATTTGTATAGATAGTATGAGCACCGTAGTGTTTCTCGATTAATTTCGGTGATGCTGACATAAGTGACAAAGATACTACTCCCTTCATCCTAAAATATAGCAACTGTTTGTTGGATGGAATACATCATAGTACAACATATGTAAACAAAGGTATGTCTAAATTTATTGTACTAACATATGTCACATCTAATATATGTTGCTATATTTTAGGACGGAGGGAGTCTTAATGGGCTTTTAACGTGAATGATGCTGACATGAGTGCGACAAAGATGCTGACATGAGTGATGCTGACATGAGTGACAACGATACTAATTTAAGGCTAATGGTGATAGCAATATAAGGACTATTTAACGTGTAGGAATAGAACAAATTAAAGTGGGTCTTCCAATACGATGTCTTCTGCTTTTGCCTACTTTTTCTAACAATCACTGTGAAATACTCCCTCCATACTCGGAAAGGAACTCGTTTAGGACAGCGACACGGTCTCCAAAATAAAACTTTGACTTCTTTTTATTGAAAATTGATATATGTATATATACTTTTATGAAAGTATTTTTCAAGACAAATCTATTCATATAATTTTTATATTTTCAAACTCAACTACTTAAGAGTTATTTATGATTTATATTCCTAATGTTTGTCTTAAATATTGTCCTAAATAATTTCCTTGTGAGTATGGAGGGAGTACTGAGCCAGATCAATGAGAGGACCATTTGATGGTTCAGCTTGATGTGCCTGCCCCTGGACCAGGACATGGAATTGGATCCGGACATGGACGGGCTGCTTTACACTTCCTCATCCATGTCCACTGAGCCACTCGATGGCTGATCTGGCGGCAATGTTGAATGCTTCGGTACTAGAGTATTCTCCATTAAGATGTGGGCGGAGACCATAGACCAGCATATGTTCATTCGAGATAGGACTACAAATCTAAAGGCGGGATGCCATTTAGAGATGACCTCAGACAAATGGAATCAATTCTATTTATTTTATAGCATTAATAGACATAAAACCAAATAGATGACGCTTCATTTTTGCTGCTTTGACTCACTGGCTACTACTTAAAAGCTCATAGGTGCTGGTTCTAAAGGGCTTACCTCTTTCTTCACACAAAGTCACTTTGCCAGCTCACCTACAAACACTTCTTGTCTTGGAAACAGAAACTATTCTTTTAAGAGCAAGGTTAATTGTATAGCCAACTACTGGCTCCAAAACATTTATAGCCAATCTAATAGCCCATTCATACAATAGTTAACTGTAAAAATATACTACACCATTAATACACGGTCCCACCTCTCATACACACATAGCATATTGGAGTCCGTGTTGCAGCCGGCTACAAATCTGTAGCCCGCTTTCTTCTCTCTCTTCTCTTTTCTTCTCAATATATGGTTACAGCCGGCTTATAACCTGCTATTGTACCTGCTCTAAGACTAGCTACCTTATAGAGACCAAGTCAAGCCAAATAGATCCGAACGGATTGTGCTGTCATCTAGAGGAGAGGAAAATATGTGTTCATGAAAATCACTTTAAATTTATAACGGTTAAATTAAGGGCACAAAAAACTTCATATCAAAATGCCCGGAATTCCTGGTAGCTTTCACAACCGAGCAGAGAAAGCTGGCTGGAACATCCGAAGTTCTTCCCCATGAACTTTTGGGTACCTATGAGTTGCTCTTCCAAGCACCTCATAGCGAGTAAAGCAATTCCCTGGAAACCAAGAACATATATCAATATAGCAGGTAGCAAGCAATAGCACCACACAGGTATAATAAGCAAAATAGCAAGAGGGAACAAATGACAAGACAAGGGGACACAAGGAATTTTTTTTTTCCGGAAGTTCAGATCACAAGGATCATACTCTCCATTACGGAGAGCTCTAGAGGGTTGTGTCTCAGTTAACCCCTTGTCTCACCAAGCAAGAGTCCAGGAAGAAACCTTTAGCCACCAAGCCAATACCCCTAGATTTTCTTCGATTTCAAGTGATCATAAAGATTTCCAACTTGGACACTGAGTTTACACTATAGTTGAAGCTTGCTCTACCAAAGCAACCTCCTAGCAACGAGCTATATCCACTCACCGGGTATTTCATTTCCTATCGGAGATGGAATAGCTCCCTCACTAACATCCCGCAACTCACCACAAGTTTGGAAGCTCACCGGCCGGGAGACACCTAACCGTCTCGGATGCTTAAATCAACGATTTGCTTACTATGAACTCAAGTGCTCAAAGGATGGATCGAGTGGATCTCTCATGGTCTCAACCATGCAACTCTCTATCTTTCAAATCAACCCTATACTCTTCTCAAATCTCACTCACAAAGAGCTACCACAAAGGTAACCCCGAGTACAAACTTAGTCCATTAGAGACACGACTCAAACTTTCCTAAAGATAAAATACAAATAAGTCCATATTGGCGGACTCTTGCCATATCTTTAACAAACCGACTTAAATATCCTAATTAGTAGATACAAATGCCTTAATCGAGCTCTATCTCTAATTGGCAATGACGGTTATTCCAAACCAAGCCCAAACCGGGCCCAAGTCATATCGTATCCGCCACACGCCATATCGGCTAGTCTGTGTTCTGTTTCTAGACGATATGATGCCAGCCGATGCGCAGTCTAACTGTGAATCTAACTTGATCTTGCACCAAATCCGCTTTGATCTTGTTCCTTCCTCTTCGAGTAAATCTGATGAAAAATTTCATTGTTAACACATGCCCCCCAATTCCGTTGAATTATATAATGCAGTGGAATTTGCTCTTGTCAAACCCGAGAAATTCTATGGTTTTCTGTTTTCAACCGTTCAGCTTATAAGTAGAAGTCCACTATTTGCAACTCTTTTTCTGGCTAAGTCCTCCACTAGCACTCCTTTTGCGAAAAATCCACTTTGTCTCCGGCTACCTTTCTGCCAACTCGGCTCCCAGCGGCGAAACCCCTGCTTCAAGTGATCTTCACATTGACTTATAGTGATGGCGCACACATCAGAAATTCCCGAGGTGAGCTCATCAGTACCCTCTCTATCGGCATTACTTTATATTCCAAGATCCAATCTCTTGCACTTTTCTAGCTCATGCAATGTTTAACTTGCTCTTATTCTGTTTATCAACCATATCCGCATCTTAAGAACCAAATCTTGATCCCATCTTGTCAAGAACCAAGCAATTTCTTTCTTGGGGCGATGGGCAACCCTGACCCTGTAGAATTCATCAACGCCGAAACTAATAGGGTTCCCTTCAGACAAACCAACCCATATTTAGTCAAATGGAAATCAACTTTCAGGTCATGGCCATCTTCCCTGAAGGGATATAGAACTTGGTACAAAAGGATAGCAGCTTCCAAGCAACAACATTGGGAAGAAATGGGAATAGCTCAATGCTTATCTCTGTCTTTGGCCAATATGAAGAAAAATGAACCAATGTTATCGGCAGCTACATACTTTTGGTCAGACACCCTCAATTGCTTCCTGTTTAGGCAAGGCCCCATGACCCCAACATTGTGTTAGACTTAATCTTGTTGTTTATTGTGTGAGTTGTGATTAGTGCGTGCATGAGTTAGCTTGATCAAGAAAATCCATGGTCTGCATGTAAGTGCTTGCATGTAGGAAGCTATAGGTGGATATCGGCTGGGAGTAGTGGCCGAGTCAAGTAGCTGGAGTAGTGGCATGGATTGTGGATCAGTTAGCTGTGTTGCATGTGTGTTAGTGCATTTGCATCCAAGAGATATGGCCTGCATGCATAGAGACGTGATTAGTGGTTAATTAGTGGCTATGTCATGTGAGTGGTGGCCGGTTAGTGCGGCAAAAAAACGTGGCTAGTGTGCTGCTGCGCGTGTGTGCTATTTAAGCATGTAATCAGTGTGTGATTAAAGTGTGGAAAATAGAAAGTGAAGTGTGTGGTGGTTCACTGGTGTGCAGTGACAAGAAATTTCCTTGCGTCTCTTTGTTTCATTGCGTGCTGTTCATCTTCTTCCTCTGTCATTGCCTCCTCTGTGTGTGTGTTTCATCGAGTGAAAGAGAGAGAGAGAGAGCTGTGTGTGTGCAAGTGAGTCTTTGGGCTAACACATTGTTGGATATAAAGATGCTGACAGGTCTAGACATCACTACTTCCATCGATCCTTTCCACTTAGACATCAAATGTGATCATGTCCTCGAAATCAAAATTGCTGGAGGGTGGAGAAGATATATGGCAGAACACAGAGGAACAGGGCCTGTAACTGAGAGTGAGCATGTTGCATTTTTGGCTGTGGTTAGAAAGAGATGTCTTCTGTGGGTCAACTTGTGATCCAACAGCCAGCTATTCACACTTAAGTGGTGTCGGTTCTCTACATCAAGGCCCTCGTCCCCTTCGTCCTCGACCTCAGTGCTACGAACTACTCCAAATGGCACAGCTTGTTCCTCATCATGCTAGGCAAATACGCTCTCTCCAACCATGACCTCTCCGATGCCTCGTTGGCTGACACACGTTATGGGCATGTATGGAATGCGTGGTGCTCACCTGACTCTACGGCACCTTTGCGGCTGATCTCCTGGAGTGCATCATGCAACTTAATGTCACCACTCACCAAGTCCGGCTCTGTCTCGAGCTATAGTTCCTCAGCCATTGAGAGAAGCGCACCAAGAACCTGTCGGCAAAATTCCACACGTTCGTGCAAGGAGATCTCACCACAAACGACTACTGCGGACACCTGAACATGATGGCGGACATGCGCAGTGATCTCACTGATCCTGTCACTGACCGGCAACTCGTCCTCGCCAAGTTGCAAGGTTTGAACGCAATGTATGAGAATCTTCAGACTACTCTCCCGCTGCAGCGCCCCTTCCTATTCACTGCACATGTCAGTGAAGCCCGTAGTCAGCTCATCCTCGCTGAGTTCAACAAGGGATCCAACTGCTCCACCAACTCCCCCACAGCATTGCTTGTTGCCACCAGCGGCGGAAACCGTGGCAGCACTGGCGGCATGAACCCAATGCACGCCACGGGTTATGGCGCGGCTCTCAGGCAAACCAAGGTGGTGGCAACCAGGCATCCCAGCCTGCGAACAACCAAGTCGCTGGCCAGCCCCGTGTCGCCCAGGCTTGGCCCATGCCGCAACATAACTGGGACGGCACAATCCAGATATGGCCTGGTGACCCAGTGCATCATAATAACAGAGGCTATATATAATGCTACATTATCATATATTTAAAACATATCTATTTTATTTGATGATAAAACTAGCAAATCTCATAGCAAGCTTGGACAGTTTGGGAAGGTTTTTTTTCAGAGAAAAGAATAATCTACTTCAACCGATATGCCTTTAGGCACGGCCATACATAACATAGAAATCACACATGGAAAGGGTAGGCAATTAGCTAGAGCAGCAGTTGCTTTAGCGAAACTGATTGCAAAAGAAGGTAAATCGGCCACTTGAATACCACCTAGGAAGATCCGTTTGGTATCCTGAAACTGCTTGGCAATAGTTATACAAGTTGGTAATGTGTTCGGGTGAAAAAAAAAATTTAGGTAGAGCCGGATCAAAGTGTTGACTAGGTAAACACCCCGTAATAAGAGGGATAGCTATGAAATGTGTGGACCACCCGTATAGGCGCGGTGAAGGGAAAGCCAAGGCGAAGGCGAAGTAGTCTTCCTGTGAGTATAGACAAACCCGTCAAAAATATATTTTTATGTAAGTGGCTCACGGGAGCAACGAAAAATATATATATTAGCCTAGTCCAGTAATATATAGCGTGGTCGTCAGAACAATTGTTTTGAAATGATGATGTTTATTGCAAAACAAGCGCCTTCTTTCTTTATATACTTCACGGTGGACTGGATTTGGACCACTAGATTACTTCTGACGCAGTGGATATTTAAACAAACGTGCTAAGCGTTAGTTCATCCACGTTCTTTAGAAATCAGATTCACGTCGTTGTCAGAACCATCATTTTTCAAATGAATATTTTGCTTATTTCAAAACAGGAACTCTTTTCTTCGGAGTGTATCGGATTCGACTAGATTAGGTTTGGCAAAGTGGATATTTAAAACATGGGGCTAAGCCACATGCACACACACCATCAACTTTTTTTTTTCCAAAGTGGGTTGTATTCGACTATTATTATACTCCCTCTGTCCCAAAATATAATCATTTTTAGCACGTGATAAGTCAAACATTTTTAGCTTTGATCATTAATAAAAAAAATCAATCATATAAAATTAATGTTACTAGATTTATCATTAAATAAACTATTATAGTATGCAACTCTTTTTATTTAAAACATCTTATTTTTATAGATATTGTTGGTCAAATTAGCATCTCGGAGACCGTGTCAGAGTCCAACAATACTTATATTTTAGGACGGATGAACTAGTTCTAGCAGAATGGATATTTGAATCAATGGGCTAAGTGTAGTAGTTTTTCTTTTCATTACAAGCCTGACACACATACCACTAGTACAGATTCTTCCATCTGTGACGGCCCCTAACATGACTGGAATTAGTGGGCCATCACAAGGAAGTAATCTCAATCGAGCCGAAAAAACGCCTGATTGAGATATGGTCGCACATACATGCTAGATCGGCATAAAACTAGAGCCCGTCACGGATGACACTTACCTGTGACAGGCCATAGTTTAGGCCTGATTGAGATGATAGTTCAATATCTCAATCGGGCCCTAAAAGCGCAGCAGTTGCGCATCAATCGAGTTCGCAGAAAATCCAACATCGGTCGACAGCGCCGTCGACCACATAACGGTAAAAGTTTCGTGCACAATGCATGAAAGGCTTAACGAATCCATATGTTATATAATATTCTAAAAAAATTGATAAATCTAACAAAGGAACCAACGAGCTGCACCCTCACAGTTAGGGTGATGCCTACCTTCACAGTTCCAGCAGCCGAGGGACTTGCGTACAAGCCGACCCCAGAGACAAGAGTGCATGGAGCGCAACTTAGGGCCGATTGTGCAAAAGTTCAACTTGACTTGGTGAAGCCTGAATATGAGCTGTTCCCACTGAAGTATCCACCGAACGACGAGGTCCTATCACTAGGAAATGCCAGTGGTACCTTCATCCAATGGCCCAAGGACCTCATTGAGATAAGGGATAGAGCGAGGCCAACCACTGCACCAAGCGGTCGTCCGCCAAAGAGACCCGACTCTGCTCCTTTAGCCCCTCCAGCTCAAGATCGTCATGCACAATCTTACAATGTGCAGTCGCAGTATGACATGGATTTTGGGGAGGACCGTACGGAGGCCGACAGCAAGGCGATTCATGAACCCCCACCGATGAAGAAGAGTAGGAAGGCACACTCTTCCCCTCAGAGAATTATTCTCAATAAATTAAACCCGATGCAAATGGGAGAGGAAGAGGAGGAAAGGTGAACGCCTCGCTTCTGGCTCCAAAGAAGCTAGATCTAGACAAGGGGCATGAAGAGACTCAGGGGAAGGAGGTCAAGAAGAAATACGTCGCTCCACAGGAGTTCCAACTAGGCATGCCATTGGTTGGAGATGACGTGCTATCCACAATGGGCACCGCTTGCAAGGACCTTCACGTATACTACATGGAGAAATCTAACGCTAGGAGGCAGAATAGAGCTACCGATATCCTTGGAGAGCACGATGGAAAGCCATTCCTTGGTCCAACAAATTATATCGTGGTCGACTTTAAGGATCTATTCGACCACTACAGGCTCCGAGCAGTGGACACAAGCCTCCTTAAGTGCTACTCCTTGTAAGTATTGTCGCCCATCTCAATTTGGTAATAACAATCCATTTAACTCGCTTACAAGATCGTTTATCTTGCGTGTAGGTTAAGTTGGCAGTGGTGTCAGATGAATGCACCGAAAATTGCCTTCCTTGATCCACAAGTGGCCACTGTCACAAATCTCGAGAATGATCGTCAAGGAATGGTCAACTACATCTACGACACCTTGTGGTCCCGCCGAGACAAGGAGTACATTATGTGCGCCTATAATCAATAGTAAGTGAGTTCCCTAAATATATACAACAGCATGACACATATAGCTTTAGTATTTAACTTTCACTATATTAATGCCGCAGTGCCCATTGGATCCTTCTGGTCATAACACCTAAGTGGAGTACATGCCACTACCTGAACTCCAGAATTGATAAGCAAGTATATGATTGGACCCCTATTCAACTAGCGATAGATGAAGCGTGAGGCCAATACGTGCAAAGAGGAGGCCTCAGGAAGACAGGACATGACACCCTCATCCACAAAAAAGACTTCCCGGTGAAGCAACAAATAGGTGACCAGTGCGAATTTCATGTGTGCCACAACATGCGCCTTCTATACAGAGAAAAGGTGAAGACTTTGGCTGAATTTGAGGTCGGTGGTCTTAATTGTGATATACTAACTACATCGAAGTACATATATATGTCGATCAACTAATCTCGAATTATGACAATGTAGGGCAATATTACCAAGTCTCTGCCTACCAGCTTCGAGGAGGTTCGCGAGGAGATAGCCAGCTTCATCCTCCGTGAAATAATTAACCCCAAAGGAATGTTTAGGCTTAAATTAAAATGATGAACATTATTGAACTTTTATATTTAGGCAATGATGAACGTTGATTAAGACCTTGATTATGTAACTGTGATGTTTATATTTATGTATATATTTCTTATGTTTATGTTAATACTTGCTAAATATATATTTCATCCAATTAACTCGGTTTTGCAGGTGAAATATGTTAAATATGTGAATCGATGTAAAATATGTGAATGGATGTGAAATATGAGATCAAAATGGATGTTCTGTGAATGTTGTTGTGTGAAACATATTGATGGTTGCGTATGTGAATGCATGTATATGAATGGGTGATGCTGGGGATATTGTATATGCATGTGTTTCTGTCATTTTTACAGCGGGTATGGCTAGCAAAGGCCTGAAGCTAGCCATAAAACAAAATTAATATTTTTTGTGGATTATACTCATTTGTGACGGGTCATAACTTAGTACCCGATTGAGGTTAGTAGTCATCTGTAACGGACGCTATCTGTGGCCCGATTGAGATAGATCATCCGTAACGGGCTATAGTTTGACCGGTAGTCTGGATCAATGCTATCGGTGACGGGCTTTAATTAGGGCCTGATTGAGATAGGTTCATCCGTGATGGTCGTTTGTCCGATTGAGATAACTGTTCACATGTGTGACTTCTAGCCTGTGACGGACGTCGTGCCCGATTGAGAGGGGGTTTACCGCCAGATTGAGACGATGATGGTATCCGTTCTAGTGTACACACGCGCAACATCATACTTACAAGATCATGAATACGCTCCTATCACAAGGTTTTAAAGACCGAAACCAACACACGTCCTTGGACTTAAATTCTTATAAGCCTACTTACATACGTAATATTTGTGAGAAATATAATCTAAATCCTAATGGGAAGCAGTAAGGGGCTTTCGATCCAGGACCAGAGTGCAGCTCTAGAATATACTACTGCATCAAGTGGGAGCTTGCGAGGGGAACGGGAAAATAATTACGGCAACATAACGTGCTGAAAAGGTAACCTTAAGAAGTAAATATATTGC